>NW_024067747.1:50000-650000 GCF_009389715.1 Phoenix dactylifera
AAATGGAAAGATGCAATCCAAGCCGAATTAAATTCGCTTGCAAAGCGAAAGGTATTTGGACCTGTAGTCCAAACGCCTGAAAATGTACAACCTGTTAGCTACAAGTGGGTGTTTGTACAGAAAAGGAATGAGAATAATGAGGTTGTCAGATACAAAGCACGACTTGTAGCACAAGGTTTCTCTCAGAGACCTGGAATTGATTATGAGGAGACATATTCTCCTGTAATGGATGCAACTACATTTAGGTTTTTAATTAGTCTGGCAATTTCTGAAGGACTTCATATGCGTCTTATGGATGTAATCACAGCTTATTTATATGGATCACTTGATAATGATATTTATATGAAAGTCCCTGAAGGACTAAAAATGCCTGAAGCATGTAGTTCAAAACCCCGAAAAATATATTCAATCAAGATACAAAAATCTTTGTATGGATTAAAGCAATCTGGACGAATGTGGTATAATCGTCTTAGTACATACCTCCTGAAGGAAGGATATGTTAACAAAGCTATTAGCCCATGTGTTTTTATAAAGAAATCAAAATCTGGGTTTGTTATTATTGCAGTGTATGTTGATGATCTCAACATCATCGGAACTCCTGAAGAGCTTGCAGAAGCAGTCATATACTTAAATAGAGAATTTGAGATGAAAGATCTTGGAAAGACAAAATTTTGTCTCGGACTGCAGATCGAGCATTTATCAGATGGAATATTTGTTCATCAATCTAATTACATAGAAAAGGTGTTAAAACATTTTTATATGGATAAAGCTCATCCATTAAGTGCCCCAATGGTTGTTCGATCCTATGATATAAAGAAGGACCCTTTTCGTCCTCGAGAAGATAACGAAGAGATTCTTGTCCCTGAAGTGCCGTATCTCTGTGCAATTGGTGCACTAATGTATCTTGCTAACTATACGCGACCAGACATAGCTTTTTCTGTCAATTTATTAGCAAGATATAGTTCGGCACCAACACGGAGACATTGGAATGGTGTTAAACACATATTTCGTTATCTTCGAGGAACAACTGATTTGGGATTATTATATTCAAAACAACCAAAACCGGAACTGGTTGGATATGCAGATGCTGGATATTTGTCTGACCCACATAAAGGGCGATCACAAACGGGATATTTATTCACATATGGTGGTACTGCTATATCTTGGCGATCTATAAAGCAAACTATCACTGCCACTTCTTCCAATCATGCCGAGATACTTGCGCTTCATGAAGCAAGTCGAGAATGTGTGTGGTTGAGATCTTTGCTTCAACATATCTATGAAGAATGTAATCTTCCAACAATCAACGAGAAATCAACAATAATATATGAGGACAATACTGCATGTATTGCTCAAATAGAAAAAGGATATATTAAAAGTGATAGAACCAAGCACATCTCACCAAAATTCTTTTTCACACATGAACTCCAGAAGAAAGGTGAAATAGATGTTCGGCAGATTCGCTCAAGTGAAAATCTAGCAGACTTATTCACCAAAGCATTGCCTGCAACAATATTTAAGAAACTAGTACAGAAGATTGGTATGTGTCAACTCAGAGCCATTTGTTGACATGCTCACATGAGGGGGAGGCTTATATGCACTGTACTCTTTTTTCCTTCGCCTAGGTTTTGTCCCATTGGGTTTTCCTAGCAAGGTTTTTAATGAGACAGTTTGAAAAGCATATAATGAGAATATTGTACTCTTTTTCCTTCACTAGGATTTTTGTCCCACAGGGTTTTTTTCTAGTAAGGTTTTAATGAGGCATATTCTTAAGAGATGAATATCCAAGGGGGAGTGTTATAAAATCTTGACTCTTCATCTTCATCTCTAGATGGATATTCATCTGAATTCATCCATGACTATTCAACTTCTCGTAACCCTCCAATTTCTTCATTAATGATGAATTAATGTATTTATGGCTTTTAATCTTATGGCCTTTGATCTTTCTCCTTTGGCCTATAAATAGATGATATGTAATCTTGTATCGTGAGGTGAAAAGTAAGAAAGAATAAAAGAGCCATTTATATCTCATGCTCTCTTGTGTTTTCTTTCTCTTTATTTTCTATTGCTTTATTACTTTTACTTTTAGTTTCATATCAAGCATACCTTTTTAACATTTTTACTAAAATATCTTTATTATAAAATGGGCATGCTTATGAGTAGAGAGTAAAATAGGTATTATAAAAAATTTATTAAATTTCAATTCTTTTCTCTCCAAATTCTCTACTTATGAGAAGAAAGAAAGGAGAGAATTGAAGACCAAAATTTTTCCTCCTATTTCCTTCTTTTCTTTCCCTTTCTCTCCACTAAAAAAAATTCCAAATATCAAAATTTTTAACTTTTCTTTTCATTCCATTCCTTTTTCCTCGATTCCAAATTTTCAAATAGACCTAAATCTTGGGGAGGGGGGTTCCCGCGATTAGCCGGAGGTTGGAGGTCACGGTGGATAAGGCGAGGGAGAGGGTTGGAGGGTTCAGAGCGAGAAATCGGCGGCCGGGTGCAGGTTGGGTGGGGGAAGTCGGCAGCGTGGGTCTGGGCAGTATCGCAGGGTGTTAAATTGTTATGGTTGAGGAGTAAATTGAAAAATAAAAGTTGAGGTGGCAAACTGACATTATGGAACATAATGTTCAAAATAAATAGAAATGAGGGACCGGAGTGAATTTAAAAATCGAAGGGGCAAAATGAAATTATAGAGGGGCAGGGGCGTTACGAGAATCGAACTCGCGACCTCTCGCACCCAAAGCGAGAATCATACCACTAGACCAAACGCCCGAATTGTTGTAATGGTAAAACATATTATCTTATTAAACATAAAATAGGTATGAACTGATTTTTCCGTCACTATTTTTGTCCATGTTTAATAAAATATAAACTGTGCGTGGGCATCCACGTGCATGTTTGTATTTGATGCATCCATAATAATATTCATCATATGTGGAAGCAATTTCAATAAAACCAATGTATCTTGATGTGAAAATTACTTTATTTTTCTCTAAAACTTTGATAAATATGTCTAAGTCTTGCTTCGTATCAAACTATAAAAGAATTGACTCGCCATTTAGACCAAATTAACCACGACCCTTTTACATGACAAAAGTTAGTTTTACAAAAGAATCTCATGAAAATAAAATAGCATCCATTTAGCTTTACACGTCATCCATACAATGTATACTACTAACTTTGCATATGTATTAAAACTATCTTATACTAATTGAAGTTATTTTTTCAATTAAAATGATAAAGTCACTTCAGGCTTGGTATCATCAGCTTAGATGTGTATCTTAGCTCTGCACAAATCATAATTAGGCTTTCTCTCATCTTAGATCTTGAATAAATAAATATTATATATATTTAGCATAATAGAGATAATATAAAGTGCAGCTTATTATTGTAAGCTCAAATACATCTTCATGTTGCTTCGCACCAAAATTCGATGAGAAATAGAGAAGATAACAAACTGCAACTTAAGTACATATGTTATCTAGGGGTGGCCTTCACTCTTCACAAACTATATTTGTGGATACTCTTCATCCTAAGCTCACTAGAGAGGGCCAGTCTGCCAATGTTGTTCGACCATACGTGGACCGGATCTCCACTCATACGTGTGCCATGTACATACCGGCTCTCCGGTCCAACCACAGACCGGAGTACCAACCAATCAGGAGTCAAATTTTCAATACACATGCGAACACGCACGTGCAAGCCCTATAACTCGTTTTGGTACATTGGAAGGGGCCCATGGCTCCAAAACAAGTCGAAACGAGTCCTCTTCCCGCCAAAACACTCAAACCTCCCTCCGCAGCCGCCAAAATACTTGCAGCGCCTCCCCTTCCCCTCTCTCTCTCTCTCTCTCTCTCTCTCTCTCTCAGAAGCCATAGCCATGGCCGCCCACGGAGAAGACCTCGACCTCCTTCTCTCCCTTCGAGAAGAGAGGGTTTTGGAGACTCCGCCCGTTTCCCCTTCGTCCCATCGTTCCCATTTGCCAGGTATCTATCCTCTCTCTCTTTTCCTTATTGCAATACATTCTCTCTTTCCACTCTTAAGAACCAGCACCTCTTATCTTTCCTTGTCTCTTTTTCTCCAAGGCTACATATCAGACGATGGTTCTCGCCAAGAGGTCTCAATCCACCGACATGTCTGTATTCCGAGATGCTGTCAAAGATTACCTCGACGCTGAGCCCACCCGCACTGCTGCGACTGTTCCATCCAAGTCAAACAAGCGGAGGAGCTCCAACGAAGTGGAGGTCGAGAAGTTTTCAGGTCTACGAATCAGGTAACTAGATCATAGGCTTGTGTACCGTATTAAAAGGGAAAGAAAAGGCTATCATTTTTTAATGCATGTATGTTGCCAGAAATTCATTGGTATCCTCCGTGGAGATTAGCAACCGCTTCTCAGACATCCGATTTGTTCGGCTGCCAGCCATCAGGTAGATCTCGGAAGACATAAGAACTAGCAAATCAGATGTCTTAACTTGAATGTCCTCTGTTCGATGAAATGCTTGTCTAACAATTGAAACTCTTTTTTCTGAATAATCTTGCAACGTTGTGTTTCGGGAATGACTCTATGAACTGGGTTCTGTTAGGAATTTGTTGGTGGGCGATACTCTTTCTGGTTGCTGGGTGACGGTTGGGGTCTTAACCGAAAAGGGTGCTCCTAAAACAAGCTCGGTTGGGAAGAGCTACAGCATTTGGAAAATGGGCTGTCTGGATGAATCGGATGTCTCTGTTTTCTTGTTTGGTGATGCCTACTCCAAGAGCTGTAACGAGCCCGTAGGTTCAGTATTTGCGTTATTCAATTCTGCAGTACGGAAAGATGTAAGTAAAAATTTGTAAGCGTAGGTTTGCTCTGGAGGATTTTTTATGAGTGTCACTAATCCCCATTGCCCTGGATAGGCAAAAGGGTTCTCTTTGAGTGTCTATTCAGCTGGGCAGATGCTGAAGCTGGGGACTTCTGCTGATTATGGTGTCTGCAAAGGCAAAAGAAAGGATGGGATGGCATGCACGATGATCATAAACAGGTATGTTGAAAAACCTACCTTCTGGTTTCTTTTGGTGTTTGTGCAAATTTGTTCATTGAGATAAGCTGTGTATTTCCAACAGCTTTGCCCATACTAAATGCTACATTTATGGGATTCTAGTTATTTTTAGCGATGCATCTGTGGTACTAAAGACCAAGAAATGTACACCAAGAAAACTACCCAGCCAACATACTTAGAAATCTGTACGGATCTCAACATTGTAGATCCACAATCTGAATCTAGAACATGAAATGATATACAGAATAAATCTTGTCCTAGCCTAACCAATGTTTATCATGGTAATTTTTATTGAAGGACCTTATCATAGATTTTTCATGTTGATTAGTCATAAGGTGGGGATTTTCACTACTTCAAGACCAATTCAGAAAGTTAGCATAGTAGTTGTTAAAGAAACTTTCAAAGAGTAATAGGTGTTTGATGCCACATCCATTTAATGGGGTCTGAGTTCTAGTCCAGCCCATTTTTTGGCTTTCATGGACTCTTAATCCTTCCTGACATTATAACTACTGCTTCATCCTACTATTTCTAGAACATGGACTGGCTTGGAGTTGTCAAAAATTTATCTGTAGTTTATTTTATCTTTTTTCACAGTAACACCTGAAACTCCTCAATATTCCAAATTGTGCAGGGTTGCTTCATGTTAGAAATGAATACTTTGTTGATGTTTGCCCCAGTGCAAAGGAATAACTTTGAAAATGTCGATGCACACCAACTTTATTGACAAACAGTATTGAAGGTGTTTACTTGTATAAAATTAACTTGTTTTTTCTCTTAGTACTGCTAACACATTAAGATGGATAGTGGGGGAGGAGTATAAATTTGGGAAAGTTATACATTTTCTATCTTGTGAGTTCTCGTTGTCTTTGTTATGGTTATATTTTATTGTTTTGACATCTTTGGATGGCTAGTTTTGAGCTTGTTATTTCATTTGCTGAAAATAGTAATGTAGATTCTAAAATACATGACTATAACTCTTTGTAAAAAAATTTGGTTGCTAGTTAATTGATAAAATAGCACAGCGTTATTATATTTGCTACTTTTTAGAATCATGGTGCTATTGTGCATATTCTTTTTGACCATCAGGTCCTTGAACTTTTGCTTTATTTTTTTTCTTCTGCTGTTTCTGGTGTGTAAATTTTCCAGCTAATTTTCTGCAACATTGACTAGGTATTCTTGCTGTAAAATTTGTTGTTAGTTTATACACTGTAAACTTTATATTTTCTTATTTTCTAACTTTTATTGATTTATCATCCTTCAGACGTCAAGGAGTATATTGCAAATTCCACACAGCAGTAAGAAAGCTTGCTCAAAATCAATTAATGTCATTTACCTTTGTGATGCTCTTGGTGTAACTCATCCTATGGTTTTGTATTTATTCTTATCGACAGAAAGCTTCCCAGAAGTATTCTACCATGCGCTCTGAGCTGAAGGGTGGGTAAGTGGGTATCTATACTTAATTTTGTTTTATGTTGTCTCATATTGGTGTCTATCTTCTATGTGAAACAGTCAGTTCTTATTTTGTTTATTATTTGGTTTCAATTCTTTAGTAGATGCACTTTAAACATCTCTCGGTTGCACTCATTGGCTATTTTGCATGCATTACATTTGTAACAGGAACTTGAATTCTGCATTTAAGCTCCAGTCAGAGGGAATTTACATGGTTGATCCTCTAGCTGACAGATCAAATTTGAGGAAACCTTCACAGCCAGTGAAAGTAATGTCTGTGGATGGTCTTAAGAAGGCTTTAAGGTGGGTCTTCCATTCCTGGCCTCCAGGCAAATCTGCATTATATCACTCATGAAGCATATGGAACATATTTCTTGCTAAACTGAGAAACTGAGATCTGGCAATATGCCTAATTTCCTCCAGCCACTAGTTTTAAACAGTAAAACCCACAATCTCTCTTAGGCTAGTCTTGCCAACTTTCCCCAGCCTTCTTTCATTCCGGTCAAAGTTGGATTATTGGTTAAGGTCGAAGAAAGGCCTTTCGGTGCCCCCTTAAGAGAGAGAAAGGACTGACGACCCACTTGTTGCATAGGAAAGAATATGGTATCGCCACTCCCTTTGGCAACATCTACTAATTCGGAACTTAATTTGAAAGCCATATTTCGACCCAGATGTTTTCGAGATGCCCCTAATAACCAACGAATGGCAAGTACTTTTCCTTGTGTGGATCCTATTGTAATAGGAACTTGATGTTAAGCTAGTCTTGCCAACTAAATATAACCCCGTGTCTTTACTGCAGAGACTTGTTTTTTTTAAACTGCAGTTGGCTGCATCTGACTTCTTTCTAAACAGCTACAGTGATTTAACAATTACCAAGGTTTAGCTGTTTTGATGTTATAGACTCGTATGGCTGGCACAAGCATAATAAAGTTATATCACTCTTTCAAAAGACCATAATGTATTTCATGAAACAATTTGCTTCAATTCACTAAATGAGTCTTAACTCCAATAACACTTTATTTCCATGGACCTAACCAAGTTGGGTAGCCCACCATTTGCCTCTAGCCATTAATCTGTTAAGGTCACTCAAAATAGGAGAGTATCTCTCTGACCAATGGATCTGCCCTTCATGTAATTCATCACAGCTTGTGGATCCAGTATACTTCAAATTCTCCTGTTAACTCTGTTTAAGGTCCATGCAAGGCCATTTTAGTGCAAATTTCCAATGTCCAAATATCAAGGTTGGCCATTAAAAAAGTCTTCCTCCCGATATGTAAAGCCATTCCAGCATCTGAACTGATTTTTATAGCATCATTAAGTGGAGTTTTCCACTTCACCCATCTTGTTTTTGGTGCGGTTTTCCTGTTGGGCTTTCGGATATTCTTTGGTATTCCATTGCTTGTCTGACAGCTCTCCAAGCTATGTTCCCCTTCTCCTCTTCAACTCCTCTAAAGATAAACTTTATCCTGATCTTTCAATGAATTCCAACATCCTCGGCTGCTGTCTTAAGATGCTTTATCCTGATCTTCTGTATCTGTTCAATGGAAAAGAAATCCTGTTCATTTGCTCCATACTACGTGAATGACTTGGAATAAAGAAATTGAAATTTTACAGTAACCTTTCTTTCTGAAGCATTGACTAATTTTTGCCTTTTCATAATAAAGATTTCTGGATGCACTTAATCTTTAACTGTTTATGCTCTAGAGCTTGCCTTTTCTTTTTGTCTTTCTGGACATGTTACTGATGATACTGTAGATGATCAGTAATGCAGATAAGGTGACCACTAATAGCCAATCACAGGGAATAAGATTCCTTACACAAGTTACAGGTATAAGATCATCCTCCATTTGGGTCTTTTCCAATTGGTCTATTTCAGTTCACTTATTAGACCTTTGTGCTTGCGTTCACCAGCTAATATGGAATCCAAGATAACAAATAAAGGATCTTCAAAGCTGAACCAAATCAAGGGCAGCTCAGACAAAAGGTGATCGAGAGTGCTTGTCCTCCAAATATTCTTTTTCCTCTTTTTTTTGTTTTTGTTTTTCTTTTCAGGTCTTGATTTCAGGCTAAGCACTTTTGCAATTCTTCAGGTCATCGTTAGCCATGAAAACGACATCCAAAGTAGTCGGAAAAGGTGAACAGCTAGATGCTAAAAGAAAGAAAACTCATCATGCTTCTGTGAACATGATAGAGCTTGACATTGTTAGTTCGGATGACGAAAGTTGATGCCAAGGGATATCTTCTTCTGCGAAGGCTGTTTCCCTACATATCTCCAATCAATATGTGCAGTGAGGAAACTCTTAAAGCAGGAGTGGAAGTTATGCTCGAAGATCCGAGGTTTCCAGCAACTTTATATTTTGTTGATGGTTGCTGAGACCATGCTAATGGCAGAGCTGGTCCAAATAGATGCATTGTAGCAATTTTTTCTTGCATGTGCATCATGCCTGTTATAATAAAATTTATGTCATAAGTTATAGGCATTTACTTTGGGGATGGATGGGTATTTACCTGGAATTACTTTATTGAGTTATATTGATCAATTGTTTATCTTTTTATACAGTGGCCTCTCAATCAAATTACTCAGCAATAGATCTGAAACAATACAAGTCTTCGGCATGAGGGAAAATAAGGAAAGCCATTACAACTAGAGGATTCGAGGTGCACTGGTAGTTCGATTTACATTGGGTTCAATCCTGTCACAATTTTTTTAATAAAATTATATCATTTTTTAATGTTTTTTATTTTTCTGGAAAAACTTGCATGTGAAGTTTTTCTTCTGGGTAACTAATTTTTCTTATTTTTCCCAACAAAATTCTATAATGAAAATTTTCTTTCCTTTCAGATTTTATTAGTAATTTTTATTGGGGGGAAGGCTTCTATAACTAATTCTTGTATGCTTTCTTCCAAAAAACTTCTATAATGAAAATTGTCTTCTAAATTTTATTATATTTTTGTTGTCAATTTTTTATTTTTCCCAAAAAATTAATTATATAAATAATTTTTCTTGTTTTTTCAAAAAACTTCTATAACTTAGCATTTTTTGAGGGTCACTAGAATAAAATTTTTTTAGTTTTTATTAGTATTTTTGTTGTGGGTAAACACTATTCTTTTTTTATTTTTTCAAAAACCTTCTATAATAGAAATTTTCTTCTAGTTGTTATTATTTTCTATCTATTTTGAATTTTTCCCAGATAATCCTATGACTAATTTTTCCTATACTTTTCAAGAAACCTCTATCACAAAGTATTTTTGTTAGGTGGAAAAACTTCTATAACAAATTCTTTTATTTTCCAAAAATCTTCTATGATAATTTTTTTTCATTCAGATTTTATTATTTTTCAGTTGTGGGTAAAAAAGTTCTGTAATTAATTTTTTTCCCAAAAAAATCTATAATAATTTTTTTTTGAGATTTTATAAATATTTTTGTTGTGGGGAAAATATGAATACAACGTGAAATGGGAACGTGATTGTTCGTTTCATGATCATCCATTTCATACAATAAATAACAAACCAAATTCAATGATTGCAAAATATTAGTAGATAAGTTTTTTTTTTGCCCCCAAGAAATATACTGTGAAAGTTGAAGCCCTTTCTCACTAAAGCACACCTCAAATCCCCATCCCCTCCCCCCCAACATGAAATCAAACTGTTATATGTTTCATTTCTTAGCATAGAAAGGAGATTATTTCATTGATAAAAGCCATACTCAAACAACCACGAGGGAAGCTAAACTAATAACTTCCACAAGGTACATCATTACAAGCATCACACCAGAAGCAGCGACACAAACAAAAACCTCCATTACAGCAGCATAGCAGCAGCCTTCAAACACACATAAAATTAAGCAAAGTCCATACAGAACGAAAATTTCAGAGACTTGAGCAGATGGATATATAGAAGTAGAGTGCATGGCTGATTCCACGTCAAATGTTGGTGAAGCGGAGGTACTCCTTCTTCGACGGGAGATCAACAGTCTCGTATCCTTGTGGGAACATTTTCTTCGCTTCTTCGTTGGAAACGCTTGGTGAAATGACCACCTTTTCTCCAGGCTTCCAGTTCACTGGAGTTGCGATCTTGAGCTTTGCTGCCTTTTGAAGAGACTCCACAACCCTCACAACCTCATCCATGTTTCTCCCAGTTGTTGCAGGGTAGAGGATGCTCAACTTAATCTTCTTGTCTGGGCCTATCACATGGAGGGCTCTTGATGGGAGCTCGAGTCCGGAGGAGTCCTTTTGATCTGGGTCCACCATGTTGAGTTGCCTGATCACCTCTCTATTAGGGTCTGCCACTATTGGATATCTCACATTGCACCCGGGCTTCAGAACAGTAGAGCAAAATTTAATTTTCATTCACATTTTGCACAAAACTAATAGAGCATGAATCCTCTATGGTGCTGTTGCACGTTATCATCGAAGATGAACGACCATCAAACAAAACGGCTTTATATATCATACACAATATGCTTTGTTTGATGGCGTCCGTCTATCTGATACTGCAGACGATCTCGGGACATATGTGATGGAGGCAAAAATATCTTTATTGCATACCTTGTAGGAGGAGAAACACTAGCAGTTTTTATACTAGTGTGCTGATATGAAAGCTTAAAGGTATGCATGCGAAGAACTGAAAAAAAAGGAAAAAAAGATATAGAACAAAAATATCTCTATTGTGGAGCTGAATTGGAGGGGTCTAATTAATTTCAAAACAAAGGCTATCTATGTACTGCAAATAGCCTATGATATAGAACTATCTCTCTCTAATTCAATCATGGTTGGAAAAGATCCTGGAATCATCTGATGTAGTGTGAGAACTACGTGTTTAAATGGCAGTCTCCATTTAGACACTTCAATGCTGGTAATATTGTTTCTTCAGAATTGTTTGTAAAAGTTGGGAGCCGCTAGTTTAGGATTGCTCAAAATGAAGGGGACTATATTGTTGCAACCATTAGAGTGCCTTATTTTAAGCAGGCAACATATTCCACAAAACCGAGATAATTTAAAGAAAAAAAGGTTGTCAATAAGCAAAAATTTTACAAACATTGATCACTTTGACAATTTCAAAGTTTGCAGAGAGGGAAAACATAAGAGAAAAAATAGCTATTTGACATTTTGGTTAGACGATTTGTATTAAAAATTCAAAATCTTTCGGTTGATTCAATAAAACGGTTTTTTTTTAATTCTAGGAACTGCAAGATTACCAATAATACAATCACTTCTTGCAATGGCCCATTCATTTTTATTGTAATTGCAAATGCTAACAATCAAAACAGTTATTACATTATTTCTAAACCGACTACACTATGCTGCGCACGCGCGGACGAACTACATTACCGTGTAAGCCTCGATGTCTTTAATCCATTCCACGTGCGACACCACATCATCACATGACACTCCTAGCAGCTTCACCCCTCGCTTCTCGAACTCCTCAGCATACAATGCAATCTTCCCCAGCTCCGTGGTGCACACTGGAGTGAAGTCAGCTGCATGCACGAACACCCAATCATCAACACTAGGAGGGCAAATGAGCCAAGCAGCTTGCAAGCTGCTCGAGTTAACTTAGATCCAAGCTTGATTTGACTCAAGTATTATCGAGCTTGAGTCGAGCTCGCATAGCAAAATACTTAGCTCGAAGACTCGCAAACCTAGTTAAATATATAAACTTTAAATAATATCATATTTTATTTATAATACATATTATTAATTTAATATCTTAAAAATATAATATTTATATTTTCAACATGATCTAACTCTTAACTTTTAACCATATTTTTTTTAACAAGGATCAAGAATTCGAGCTCGAGTCGAGGTTCGAACTTGAAACTTCGACCGATCTCGAGTCGAATTTCGAGCTCAAATATTTCGAATCGAGTCGAGCTGAGCCTGTAAAAATAATAAATACATACGTGGAGTACAATTCCCTATGAACATGAGATGGAGTACAATGTACCAGGGTGGGAGAAGATCACGGCCCATCCATCACCGATGAAGTCGTGGATTTGGATTGGTCCGTGGGTGGAGTCCACCAGAAGGTCAGGGATCGTGTCGCCAATCGTGAGGCCCGGCATGATTAATTTGGACTTTGGATGGCTAAGATTTTTTGTGGATTCCAAGGAAGATAGAGAGAGAAGGCAATGAGAGCTAAGGGATTCGGTGCCATGTTTATATAGGCTTGGGGGAGAGAGGGAGGGGGGCGGGTTGCGTGATTGTGTCCTCGTGGTACGACTCGCGTCTGCTAGTGGGAGTGTGGTTGTACTAAGCCAGATGCCACCAAACGAGAGCCTTATCTAGTGTACTACTTTGGTCATCATATCAAGAAACAAAAAATAAAAAAGGGTGCTACTTGAGCTATCTGTGGGCGCCGACGGCATAGCCTATGGGTGGGTTGTCTGCGGTTCCAAGTTTCCGTTTTCTTGTGCTTGAAATTTTCCAGAAAAAAATTGTAGCGTTTGAAATAATGAGTGTGAAGTTGATCGTAATCAATACCGCTAGCTAGCTAAATACATTTTATTATCTAATTTGGTGTTTATTAAAGTAAACCATGTATTTTTCTTGGCTAAGTTGGATGATATGTTGTAGCATTTGATGGTAATCTTTTTTTAGGACTATGTAAATATATGTACATTTATATATTATATGTATAGGGTTTCATAGTGGCTCTGTTTTACAATGCGATGGCTAGGACAGCTATTGATGCAACCTGTGATGATACAGTAGCTTATCTTGACCATATTTTTTGCTTATAGAATGTTGCCGCTTCAAATTAGCCCGACCAAGATGTCGAGATGCTAAGTTGATGGAGGGTTCGGATGATTAGCTGTTCATACCCTAGAGGTTGGCCGAAGATCGTACCTCTAAGATGGTAAAATGGAGGTCGTTGAACTTGGATGGTGATGGCTCCGACACTGATTACTCTCGAAATGGTGCTGAAAAAAAAGATCGTGCTCGGACCTTCGCTTTGATGCTGAATCCAATTTGAAACAGTAAATATGAAAAAAGTTCTCTTGCCGGAGGATGTCCGACAAGAAATTCCTCAATGCCTAAGTCAGACGGACTCTCATGGAACAACAGAGGTGTTGTGGGAGCGGCAGCATAAGGGCGTAAGAGGGCTTGAGAGCACCTACATATAGGTTCCCACTAAAATGGTTTATATAGACGAGAGTTGATGCTCATTTTTTAGGAAATTCAAGCGTGCAGATCAACTATTTTTGGTAGCTTACCGCACATCACAAAAGTGCATTTCATCACGCATCACACTCCACGCATCTCGCCCATGAAGTTATGAAAAATCGCTCCTGGTTGTGGCCGAGGTGTCGTCATCTAGAGGGAGGATTTGAAATTCGAGGGCTCTCTATGTGCCGCTGCATCAGCTATATGGCAGATTTTGACTGGTTGATTAAAAGCTTCATGACAAGCTCTATATGATCATTTTACTATGACGACCATAGTTGGTTCCGAGGCATATCATTATCATGGACAACAAATTTGCTACAAAAAAAAATAATATATGATTCAACACTATAACTTCCACATGTTAGTGACTATTTTTATGCCTATGATGGCTTTCATCTACATCGATCTTAGCTATATATAATGCGGCAGCTTTGGTTGATGCTATTGTCTGACTTTAATTACTTCTGAAAGTTAAGTATAAAATAAAAAGAAACAAGAAATACAATAGCTTGAAATTTTTTGTTTTATTTGATCTATTTACATGCATGTGCATGTATGAGAGAGGGCAGGGGTCCGGTAAATGTGAATTTGCTCTGCACGATAGCTTCAATCTCGTGGAAGGGAAACATGTTGATCTCCATACTTAAAAGATTTTAGCTATGGTCGAAAAGAACAATTTTAATAGTCACACCAAACGAGGGATAAGTCTTATGGAAAGGCTCCAAAGCCAATCCTAGATAGCTAGCCTTAACATTAATCTTTTAATAAGAACATATCACTTCACCAAACATGCCACTCAAATTTTCAATGATAAAAAAAAACCATGCCTCTCCAATTAGGTACTGTCCAAATTTAATCCACTGGATTTGGATTAATAAAATTTGAAGTGTTTGTTTTCCCTTTACGTATGCCATGACGATGACCGCCGAGCAAAAGTCCAATTGATCCAAAAAATGGGGTCCTCTCTGTGTCTCTGTCCAAACCTTGTGGTGGTTTAAAATTCTTCAGGGGAGATGAACCGAGCTATTCCTGAAAGCAAATGGGCATTATATTAGTCGCATAGATGGCCATTAAAAGGCCATGCAAGTGTGAACATGGCAAACTTAGGGAGATTCGTTTAGCCTAGTTGCACCTCGGACGAGAAGGAATCGATGTCATTGGTTTGACTTCATCAGCCAACTTGAGGTTGGGACCTTTCAAACTTGTCTTATCCATGTACATCTTGTAGACATCGTCACATTACTCTTTAAGTTGTCATTTGACCCACCTGTGATATATGATATACTGCTACTTCCATGGAACTCACTTTTCTGGGGAGACTTCCCTAATAAACCCTAAACCAAAGGCAATGTAGAGAAGCCTCAATATCTTTTATGCTATAATGTTTATGATATTCTTCTTTGTTTTTAATTCTTTCTGTTGGTAATGAATGGTAGACTCTTTGATAGCACTTTGCCAGCTTAATGTTGTAATTTGCCCTAAAACACACATACATACATATATGCTAGATATTTTTTTCTCATAGGAGCCAAAAGTTTGTAATAAGGGCAAAACTACAGTCACAAGAAGCTTGAAAGTCTCAGAAGAGCAGCAAACTAAATATAACCTAAGGACTCCTTGATCTTAAGTTGACAGCTCAGGTGGAATATAAGATATCTCAAACTTTGCAAGCAACCCTTCAATTGAATTACATGTAAAACTGATAAAAGAAATTCTCTAGGAGGAATTCTCTGTTCAAGCATTTTCTAAAAATATATTGTCAACTTTTTACCTAGTCTAGGCTTTAGGCTATTTGTTGAGAATTGCAAGTTACAGAATCCATTGAGTTCCTACCAAGCATGAGACCAAATTACTCTAATTTAGCTTGCTCTCTCTACTTGAAGATAATTTACTTGAAAATTTCCCCTGCAAAGCTACCTTGTTCATGACATTGCGAAGCGGCAAGCAAGATATGCAGGCTGACAGAAAGTTCATAAATTTAATTCTTTCATGCATGTCCAAAAAAATCAGGGAAGAAACTACAGAAGGATAAAGGACTGCAGCTGCTTGAATGATAGATGACATCTCCAAGCTGTAATAATAAGTTCAGATGCTCACTCCTACCTAACAGACCTACTATAAAACCTTGCCTCAAAATTTTAGAAAACAAAAGAAAAGAAGTAAAAGGAAAGTAGAACAAGAAAAAACATTGCGATATAGCAGGAATGAAAGATATTAGACTTGCATAGGATGATCCAGAAAGATCACCAGACTTGATGTGGATTACTTTGGCTACTAGCATGTAACCTAACTCATGGTACTTGCAGAATTTTTATGTGTGCATTATACAAGCATTAATAGTAACTACAAACTTACTAACCATATACGTTTCTAGACTTACCCTAATTCTCCCAACAATTCTTAACACCTTATCCCGATTTATCCTCATACATTGCTCATCACACTACAGAAAGAACAAGGAGAAATTGAAAGGGCAAACTTGTTCAATTCTACGAAAAATCATCATATTCTACCTCATGATTACAAAAAGATTCAAACAACATTTTCAACATTCAGGTAATAATTACAGGGGGATAACAGCCTTCCCAAGTCCCAACCGTCATTTTGCACTATCCCTATTTATTCTTTCCTATCCTAGAACTACTTGTACTCACCATGGATAAATGGAAATTATCCATGATTTTCTTATCCCGTTTCCAAACGGGGTGTCTTAAACGGAGCGACTAGAACCACAAGACTCCTAAACTGAACTTGATTGCATAAGAGTTTGCATATGTTTTAATCAGGTATTCCATTTACCTGCACTCTCTTAAGCATTATTCTGTGGCCAAAAAAAAAACACATGCGATCAAGTTTTTTCTATGATGAGGACACGGCAGATCTTGTTCAGCCAAAAAAAATATTCTTCCACATCCTAGTTTTAAGACATGTTCAACTATAGTTTTCCAGTATTGAACAAAAAGTCCCCTCCAACCCACCTATTCTTGCCAAGAAGTCAAGATGGCAAATGACTAGGGTTCGGGTTGTTTCTTTGTGCGAAATTGTTCTTCTTTCATGACGTTGACCATTGGATCATACCTCGATATTAGAGCGCACAGAACTTTTTTATCTATTAGCTTGTACGGATCTAAAAAGCGACTATTATGCGATCCAATGGTGAATTTGTGTGAAGAAAGACGAATCATTCTTTCACGTGAAAGATACAACCTTTGTCCTAATGAGCCTGGGTCAAGAAGTACTCCATGGACAAACAAAAGTCCAATGCCAACAAACCCTCCACCTCCACTGCCCTGTTTATGCTTCTTTTGCCTCTCGAGTCATTGATGCTTGAAAGGTAAGAGACAACTTTTCTCCCTTGCGGTTACAACTCTTGGCTTAAAGTATTGCATGGGCCACCACCTTCTTTTTTGTGCATATTTGTCTGGAGAAAGTTGCAACAATCTCCTGCTCCAAATAAAATTTGCCCAGTTCTAAGGACATTGTCATCAAAATATTTTTTTAACAAATAATCATTTTTCCAAACGCCACAACCACACAACCTTAAGATCTAAGAAGTGGGTGCCCTAAACACTGCTCAGCCATCAATACCATGAAACCAGCTTGACCATTTAAAAAGACTGTTATAAATCTGATTTAAAATAAAACTGGCAAATTTGTGAAATATTTAGAAAGAGTTCAGAAAAACCATACGTTAAAAAAAATGACAAACCAAACTGCTAGCAACCATATATGATCTTATTAGTTCGAACCATGCAAAGATTTTTAAAATTGATCATCAATAACTCTTGAACGTAGAATCCATGCATAATCCAAAAATAAATAAATAGTTGAGAATATATAATTTGTTCCTGGAGTATGATTTAGTGGATCATTAGCTAAGAAAAAAAATAGAAATAATTTGAGATTATTATTATTATTTTTAAAAAATATTGTCACTATAATTTGTGGGTGCAAGATGAATTGCATATAGTTTTATTTAGGCAAATGTCTGATAAACTTTAATCCAATATATGCGCATTAATCTAGTCTCATGAACTAAAATTCTACAACCAAACTAGTAGATTGTGTAATCCCCTGATCGCTATCTTGAAGTTGGCCATATATCAAACAGAAAACCACGTGAATTTTTTTCTTTTTATTAGCATGGTCGTAGAGAGCGTGGGTTATCCTCTTGTCAATTATGTCCAGCTTTTAGTAGCTGGAAGAGGACTAGACGCCAACCCTCGTGACTCCATCTGGAAGGAAGCACGGGCCATTGGCTTTCCTGTGAGGCCGTGACTGGCATTTGGAGTTATGTTCGCGTTCGGGATTACCGCCTTTTGCTTCGAGATATTTGGATCATAATGAGTGAAGATGTTGTCTTTCAGACCAAGCATATATATAAAGAGATAAATAGGCCGCAGATTTGGTGATCTTGTTTGTGGCCGAGGAGGCTCTGTGCATGGAAGAAAGAAAGTTGCCTACAGCATTTCGAAACTTGTTGTTTTTTTCAAGACTTATGTTGACTCATCACTCAGATGATTTTGTATGAGTGGACCATGCATCTTTACCAGAGGGTTTATACAGTATTTTATTTTCTGATTTTATTAGCTGCATTTGCACTCGTCCAATGTGAACCTCCGTTGTTAAAAAAAATTAATAATAATTTTGGATGTATTCATCTAAGATGTGTATGAATCCTTCATTATAGCCAATAATAATAATAATAAAATATAAAAAAAATATTCCTGGGACCCAGTGATATGAGCTTTAGTGGCTGACCAGTCCTCCCAACTTTTTTGGCACTGTCTGTGGACTAACGTTCTGAGCGGAGATGGCCCGGTGGCTAACAAACAAAAACCTGGTTTGCTTTCGCTGGAAGCAAAAATAAAGAGATGTTTTATGATTTTTGCTCTGAGATTTTAGGGGTATATAGAATATAGCGATCTTTGTTTTTTATTTTTTGAATAGAGAGATTTTTTTTTGCTATTCATTAAAAAAAAATACAACGTGCTTTCCAAAAGAAAAATTACAATTACATACCAAGTTTTAAAAAATTCATACACTCCCTGCCCAGTGCAATCACCAGCCATTTGTATGTAGTAAAACGATTGATGGAGAGATAACAAATGATATACATAAGCGATGAATAATTTTTATTATGAGCGATACTATGTCATGTTGCTACAACAAATGATGCGAAGTATCATTTCTATATTAGCGTAAGAAATATTTTGCAATTACTGGAAGTTGTATCGAATAAATTATGGCCAATTCATGAATTAACTGTGAAATTTATGAATATGCTGTGAACAGTTCAAGATCTGCATTAGTTCGTTTATCAAGAACTAAATTAGGAAATCTTTAGTAAACAAAAAATTAATAATAACTATATATAGTTTCTTTCAATAATTCAGAGAATATTGCCACTACGATCTTTCCCCACCTCACATTATCAAGTGTTTTGTTTTATCATGCCGGACATATGATAGAAATTAGGAGCGAGGAAGAATAACAGACTAACTTGTTTAAAAACATAAACATAATTTTTCCAATTTTGCTCTCTCTTTTTTTTGGGCATTATTTAGATTAGCAAGATGAGTTAGAGAATCATTTAGCCAGCATAAAATAGAAAATAATTCTATAGTTTTCTAGAAATTTAGAGAGAACATTGTAACTAGCTCGGAGATCACCAAGTGTTTTCTTTTGTTATGCCTATCATAGAGCACAAAGACAAAAATGCATTATATTATCAAGAGTGACAACTAATAATATCTTTATAAACATAAAACATAATATCACGAACATTTTATGCTACATATGATCCATATTTTGCGCAGTCTTTGCTTCTTTTTTTTTCCCTCACAGCACATTTTAATTTTGTGCATTTCTTTCCGATTATAATTCTTCTGTAAATCATAGCCATCACTTGCTTATGCACTCACAACGTTTAATCAGTTCTAATGTAGCAAAGGCTAAGATAAATTGTTGAGAAAGATCGACAGTGCCTACTAATAACAGTCTAGCTATCTAGGTAAAAGACATCAATAGGAAATATTTAATGAACTGCATATGGCTAGCTCATGATTAGGAAAGCATGCTAATCTCCAGCAAAATACTCAAACAACTATTAATCATGTATTAGATGGACATATCTTTTATCTCAGACAAAAGGGAAAAACTTAGTTCTCAGTTTTTACAAAGAAAAAAGAAAGGGAAAGCATTCATACCATTATCATAACATAAACTATTTTGAACCATAATCCATTGTCTTGGATCATCTGCAGTCAAATGTTGCCATATGTAATATGTTCATTCTTGAGATGTTTGACACATCTTTTTTTGAGAATAATTACATGTAAGTTAGTTCAATCAGAAAAATAAGAAAAGTCGGACAAATTATTTTGTTCTTATTTGATTATAATGATTCATGCTTTTTTTTCTTTTTTTTACATGCATTACACCTATCTGGTATAATTATTCTTTTGTTGTATGCGGTGCCTTTATCTTCATCATACCAAATCTTTTCACTAACCAATTACACATAATAATTTTCCCTAAGTGGGAAGGGACGAATGGGTAGAATTGTCCAGGAATAAATTTTTTTGTATGAATATTTTTTAAAAAATTTAAATTTCTGTGAATACTTTTTTAAAATTTATATTTATTTCTGTACCTCATAAAAATACTATTTTTGCACAAATACCCCTAATATAATGGTTCTTCTAACATCTTTAATAAAATCATATTTATTTTAATTAAAAAAATAAAATTTTGAAATTATTTTTTTGGCCTCCATTGCGATCGTCTTATAAATAATTTTTTTTGCACAATCTATTAAGAATATTTTAATTATTTTAATTTAAAATTGTTAATTTTTTAACGATGTTATATGGTATGAGTACATATAAGTCTGGGGTGTACATTAAAAAAAAATCAATTATGGAAGGATGTTTAGAAAGGTATTTGTGGAAAAAAAGAACGAGATTTGGAGGAGAGAAGCTACTTATGTTAGCCGTGGATGAAGTACGTAAAACTTTCTTTCCATTTATTTATATTCATCTCAATTTAAAACCATCATCGGAAGCCACCGGTGGACCGCTTCAACCGCACCGTTTCTTGGCCACCTCTCCCCGTTTCTCGCCCAAAAAAGGTGCGCTCTCTCTCTCTCTCTCTCTCTCTCTCTTTCTCTAACCGAGAAAAGTTCTCAGCGAAGAGAAAGCGAAAGAAACGAAAAAGAGATCTCCTCGCAGATCTCCGCTCCTAGGGTTAGGGTTACTCCTTTTGTCTCCCTCTGGTCTCTTTCTGTCCCCCCCTTTTTTTTTTCCTTCAATTTTTGCGTTCATGGAGGTCATGGAGAGGGCTGAGGGATGTGGGATTTTTGTTGTTGTTTTCTCGTGGGGTTTTCAGATGCTTAGCTGAAGAGGAGGAGGAGGAGGAGGAGGAGGGGAGATTGGAGGAGGAGGCGGCCGCGGGGGAGGAGGAGATCTGGGGAGGAGATGAGCGCGTCGAGGTTCATAAAGTGCGTCACTGTGGGGGACGGCGCCGTCGGCAAGACCTGCATGCTTATATCCTATACCAGCAACACCTTCCCCACGGTGAGAACCTGGAATTTCCCCTGAATCTTCGGTTCCGTAGGTGGTTTCCTGATGTTAGGGTTTCATGGGGGGGAGTGCAAGGTTTCGGTGTTGTTCTGGGTTTTTTTTTTTTTGGTTTGTTTGTTTACGGGAATGTAGATGAACAAAATGTTCTTTTGGGTCCTTTGCTGTTTCTTGGTGGAATTGATCATCAGGATAATTTGCTCACAGAATATGTGCTGGCACTATCTTCCTCAAATTTAGGAATTACTGATCAGAATAGGTTGTTAGTATAATGGAAAATTGGACCTTGCATTTCCTTGAGATCAGGTTCGGTAGAACTTCATGAGTCATTATGGTTTTAAATTTTGTTGATTTTTCTTTTGGAATTATCTTTTGGTGAAAGAATCTCATTACATCCCTGACGTTTTCCCCCTAAAATGGCGAGATTTTTTTTAAAAAAGGAAACTTGACCATACATTTAAAGTTATATGATTGTTGCCGGTTTTATTTCGTTGGAACCTGTATCAGGGAAATTGTAATTTAATAGATTTTTGTTGTTGTACTGAAGTTTGTGGAGTATTTTTTTTTCTGATACAGCTTTCTTTTTATTTCTCATTCAAAACCATCTGCATTTCAACCATATATAATCATATGTAATTTGCTGGAAAGAAGTGTGTCATTGCCATTTTCTTCATTGTAATTACCATTCATTTAGTTGAGCACCCTGTTGTTGGACTTTCGAAACGATATAAGAATCAGACTCCTTTAGACAATAAATTGATAACTTGATTTTTCAAAAAAAATTCAGGAAGAAGATATATTTAAGGAGATTTTCCCTCTATGAAATTCTTGTCATTATTGATCTGTTCTAGGAGAAGAATTTTTAATCCAAGGCAATCTTTACTTTGTAAAATTCTTATTTGTTACCTAAATTTAAGGAATCATGATTTTGTCCAAGGCTGTCTTGTATAAAATTCTTATCATTACTTTGTGTTAAATGATGGGCAGGATTATGTTCCAACAGTTTTTGACAATTTCAGTGCAAATGTCGTGGTCGATGGTAGCACTGTTAACCTAGGTTTGTGGGATACTGCAGGTAACTTTTTCACTTTCTTGTGGTTCTCTCTTGCTCTCCTCTCTTCTGTTTTTTTTCTTCTCTACCTCTGTTTGTTACATTGTCCTTTCCTTCAAAGTACTGAGTTGTTGGAGCCAGTCTTATAGCAATCTTTATTGGAACAGGCCAGGAGGACTACAATAGATTAAGACCTTTGAGCTATCGTGGGGCTGATGTTTTTTTACTTGCATTCTCTCTCATCAGTAAGGCCAGCTATGAAAATGTTGCCAAGAAGGCAAGAATTGGTCATTTCTTCTTTCACAGATTTGTTTTGTATTTTTCTTTTCTCTTCTGGAGGTAACTTAATTTACTGCCTTTGCTGATTCTACATTTTACTATGTCTGGTTTTTTTCTCTTTTTCAGTGGATTCCTGAATTGAGGCACTATGCACCTGGTGTGCCTATAATTCTTGTTGGAACGAAGCTTGGTAATGATTTTACACTATTTCTTCTTTATCTTGTTTTATCTCTTCTTTATATTTTGCGTCCATGTGTTCTGGTTGATCGGAACATATCTTCAGCCTCCCATTTTTCTGCATACTGGATTTTTGTGAAGCCTTGTGCTGTGTGATTCTAATTTTATCGAGTATTTGGTGGTATATTTTGTAGATTGTGATTGCAAAAGCACATTAATTATTATATATTGCTAGGTTTCTTTTGCAGTTCACATTAAAGTAGATCAATTATATCTGTTGATGTGTTAATTTCAATTTTTTTATGTCTCATTTCTTGATTGGTGCATGACAATTTTTTGGTAGCCAAACAAAGTGAGGAAAGCCTTAGGGCTTTCATGGTTGAAAGATGCTTCAAATGTGTGGCGGTCCTAAAAAGCTGTGGTTGCACAAAGAAATATTGGAGTTAAGGGATAGGTGCTGCCCTTCTACAAAGGAGAGCAAGGTGCAGCTACATTTTGCTCTTGAACTAGCAAGTCATCGTGCTCTGCAAAGATTGTTCAATCTCAATGTGGGCTAGCAGGTCAAAGTAGGATCCATGCAAATTAACTAAGTATGCATCTTTGCATTTGAAATAAGTAAAATTGTATGCTCAACTACTACTCAAGGATTTAAGTGTCACTGGCATGTGTTTGTGTTGTACCAAGCAGTGGCTAGCCAACATCCATGTTGGGAAAAAAGAATTTGATATCCTTTTTAATTACAAATCAAATAAAAGGACATAATAGGTGCCTTCTTGATCCAGTGTTTGGTGCTGGCACTGATCTGACATGGACATCAGTGTCTAGTGCTTAAAATCGTGCCACCTCTTTTTCTAATAGCAAGAGTGAAGTTGTTGTATTTAAGTGGATATTTTTACTTTTGCATCACTTTGCTATGATTGCAAGAAGTGTTCTTCCAAGATTTTAAATATCGTAACCAAACCTTGTGCCATTTTTTCACGGAGTGGTACGATACTCTTATGGTATCAGTATTGATGGTACGTGCCAAAACTGAAAGCTTCAAAAAAAAAGGACAAAGGAAAACTCTCGGTATCGATCAACACAATCAATACAACATCATCGTTATAAACTGATATGTACCAGTATAGATGGTTTCAGCATCCCAGCACCTATATAGGTGCTAGTTTCGCATTGATGGTATCAGTTATACCATCCTGATCTGGTGGTTTTTGAATCCATGGTTCTTCCAATGCATGTGTTTCCCATTAGAGCTGTAGCTAATGTAGTTGCCACATAACGGTATGGTTTTTGAATCTGTTTGGCTTATTAAGTTATTCCACTCTTTAATGGATTTAACCTGTTTGTAGAGCTGAATATGATGGCTAGAATGACAAGGTATGTAGTTAACATTGGGTGATTAAGTTACTCTATTTGCTAGTTGATCGTATCATCTGATATTTCTTTATGCCTTACATTGGTCAATTTTGGAAATGGTGCTCTTAGTATTATTATTCTCACCCATTCAGACATATAGAGAGGTGTTTTTTTTCTTGGAGAGGGGGTTGCACGTCAGTGGCAGGATGGTTTCTTTTGCTAGTAGTTCCCTAGAACCAAGTTGGAGGTTTTGTCAATCATTTATAGATGTTCATAGCAAATCTTTTTCGTTATTATTGTTATTAGATGAAATAAACAAGTTAGCGAGATATTTCTCCATTATAGTCGAGATATGTGGACAAACAGAGACATAACAAGAGGTCATATAACGAGTTAAAAGTTGATAATCTTACATTATCTGGATGTTGTGCATAAGTAGGATCACAGGAGAATCAAAACTGCTGAGGTTATATGTGATAGAAGGTGATTATTGAAAGATGTAGTTACAAAATAAACCTTGCATGATGCTGCACTCAAAGGATGAAGACATGGAGAACTACTTTCTGATAATATGGTCATCCACATTAGTTGTTAACTTGTTATAGCTGACTCCTAGAACTAGAAAGAACAACCATAACTTAAGCAAGTACTGATGTGCTCCTCAGTCCTGTGAATGACTTTTGAGTGATTGTAGACAACTTCCTATGAGGAAGAATGGTATCAATCCATATGTACATCCAGGTTTCAATTACTAGAACTAGAAGCATATCATGGACATGCAAAGTGAAGTTATCTACTTGGTTGCTAATTTCTTTTCATGGTTTCTGAGATGATTTGCATCATTTATAAGACATTGTTTTTACTGCTAAACCAACAACGAACCCATGCTTTTCCGTACTTCATTGCACTCAGAGATTGTCTCCTGATTGAAAAAGTTCTGGTAAAATGTCAAAAGTTCTTACTTTGCTCAATTTAGGAGGTTATTAAAAGGTAGAGAGCTTATATGTTAGGGACTGTTTTCACTATAATTTATATGAGTACGTGGCATCCTGGAGATGTGAATCTGATTTCTGAGCATCCCCCACCTCAAAAAGGAAAAGAGAGGAGAGAAATGAAAAAGATTGAAATTGACAGAGTTCCTTAGGCATTTTATGACTTATGCATACAGAAAATCATCTATATTCTATATAAGTTTGTTTAAATTAAAAAAAAAAAACAGTGCCAGCTTTAAACGTATCTATCTATTAAGTAAATGCACTGAGTCTATGGTACATTCAGTGGGTTTCAGATTGTTTTTGTTTATTAGAGCTTGCTTGCAGGCCATATATGATGTTGAAATCTGAAATTCAATTGCAAAGTCATGAAAATTGTCACTTTTTTTAGTAGTTTTTCCTTCCTTATTGTTGTCGAATTGAGATGTCAAGAGACATATTAAGAAGTCTAGGGAAAGTCATTCCTCAAATGAAAACCGGAAGTTGTTACGTAATATTTTTGATGACATTGCATGATTGACCCTACTATAGTGTTTTGGCTCATCTTGCATTCAGACTATTTCAGGATCTCGGCAGTTTAGGAGGCACTAACTTAAATATTACTACTACCATTTATATATGTTTGTTACTCATGAAGCTTCATTTTTGCCCTCGCATTGCTCTCATTTTACTTGAGACTTATTCTACTTCATGTAGAATATTTAAACATTATTATCACTTTTATTACACTTGAATAGAGAACCTGTAGATTGGTTTTGCACAGTTTTATGGTTTATAAAAATATAATTGTCCGGAACAGTGTTATGTTGGTAAAACTTATTGGAAATCCTCAATGAATTTTTAGAGTGTTGTTTCAGTCTCTTCCTATTCAGAACTTCGGCAGTGATGATCGAATGTTTTAGACATGTAGCTCTGCTCCAATTCCTAAGTAAATCCAGCAGAAAGGGATTAATTTCTTTTATTTATGTTGGTGAAATCTGTTGGAAATCCTAAATGAATTCCTTGAACATTTCAGTCTCTGCCTGTTCAGAACTTGTAGCACGATGATTTCGTATGTTGCCATGGTCCAGTTTCCAATTAAATGCAGTTGAATGTCTCAAAAATTTCTTCTTTTTTTTTTCTGGTGCTAGATAGCTCAAGACGACCAATTTATGTGCTTGCAAGTGTACAATAAGTTTTGACCTCATGCTGGACATTAGATGTCTTCTTTTGTTCAGCTGGATGTAATGTGTTGGCTTTTATATACATTTCTTGCGATCCCTGAGACACTCCACGAATTAGAATTTCAAAAGCTTATACATGATATCCCATAATAAAACTTAAAAGAATCTGTTAGGTCCTTGCTTATATTATGAAACAGTACATTTGATTGCCAGTTAAATGTTATAATCTTGTGAGCTTTTGCTTGGATCATTTTTTATTTGGTGTGGGGGGTACGATGTGTAAAGTTAGGTTTTATTTACAGATATCATATTTAAGATATCTTCTCATTACCAAGCTGTGGGCCCAATATTGTCTATGTATCTTGCGCAATCTTTTCAACCTTAGGTTCTACCTCGTAAAAGGAACATAAATTGGCGATCATTTCAATCTTGATGCTTTAAATAATACATCACACAAGTGCCTGTCCATCACATGTGTTTCCAAAATCAGTTTATTCACTACTTTTGCTTCTGACTCATTATTTTTATCAGTGCATTGGTGGCATTTTGAATACAAATATGATGAGAAACCAAGTAGCTATTTTAAGCTAGTAGTGGTAAGTATAAACTTAATATCTTAGAGGCCTCAACACCTGTATGCTGTTATGCTGCAACAACAGCCAACTTCATCTTGCATATGTCTCCATTATAACAAATCAGCAGTATCTCAACTATTCGGGCAGTTGGGCTTAACTTTACACAATCTCCACTTCCCATTTATTTGTATCAAACACCTCTTTTTCAACACACTCCTTTCACATTCTTCCTACCATTTCTATTTAGCCGTTTTTTCTGGATTTTGGTAATTTGGTTCCCTCCTAGCCCCTTGAGACAAAATTAAATCCCTAGAAAAAAAGAATGTGTTTTTGTCTGCAGGTGCATTTATCAATGAACTGATGTTTTTCATGGAAATATGTGCATGCTCTTGTATCTGAAATTTTTTGCAAATTGGCGTGAGAATATTATTATGTTATGACAATGTAATTTGATATTGCAACTTATAATTTCTACCCTTCTACACTGTGTCATCCCATGCCCGAAGTTAGTTTGATCGAATTGATGATCTGGTTAGATCAGACCCTATTACTTCCTCACTATGTGGTTGTTCATATCTCCTATTGTTCAGGATGTTAAAGGTCTCATCTGGACTGTTCCCTATTCAAAAAAATTTATTGTCCATGCAGTGCATGTAAGTTAGTCATATAATTCATTTAGATTATAACTTAATTGCTTGTAGTTGGGATCTTTTATTTGGACTGATTCTTGGGTAGTCCAATTGCCTTCTTCAGCTCTAATCAATTTTTTTTCCTTCTTTTTTTCCCTTTGTAACATATTGTCATAGGTACTTGGTTTATGTGCTCTTGAAGCTTTATTGTTACCACTCCTTTGAGTTGGATTTTCTTAATTTCCCTAGAGCATGCATCATTTGCTAAGAGCTTAGGCCAGAGATCTTTTAACGATCGCGCAATCTTATTTCCTGTTATATTGTGTGCATATGTGATGCTTACTGCCTTACTAACAACCATAGTTCTTGTATGCTAATTAACTGCATCTGGATTTGTTCACAGATCTTCGGGATGACAAGCAGTTTTTTATAGATCACCCAGGTGCCGTCCCCATTACTACTGCTCAGGTAATGGTGGTTTTGTAATATGCAGCTACATCCCTTTCCTTACTCTGACCTACCAGCATTTCATTCCAAATCATGTCTATGGTAGTCTTTTTAATGGCTTCATTGATGTTGAAGGGAGAAGAGCTGAGGAAGGCAATTGGAGCTCCTGCCTACATCGAGTGCAGTTCGAAGACCCAACAAGTATGTTGTTTCCTCTCAGCTCGTCTTTTCATGTAGTGCCCATTTTATTCATGGAGATCTGCTTTGCTGTGAAATATGGTAATGTGCAGAACGTCAAGGCAGTTTTTGATGCAGCCATTAAGGTAGTACTCCAGCCTCCCAAGCAGAAGAAGAAGAAGAGGAAGGGACAGAAGGTCTGCTCCATTTTGTGATCGTTGAACACAGAAAGAAAGAATATGACACACCAGCCATCCTTTGTTATAGCTTCTCGCTCCATCGGAGGATCTTGGTCGGTGCATAATCAACTGACGGGCAGTAGCAAGCAGTGAAAGGCATCCGGTCTGTTCCATTTTCTGTCTCATGGTGATCTGTTACCGACTTGTCGTAATGTGCACCTTCAGATGCTGACTTATTCACGTTGCTGCACGGGAAATCTTGTTTAAAGATATTTTCCTTGCAAGGACATGGTATATTAGTAATCTGTACCTTATTCAATTGCTTAAAAGGCTTGGCTAGATTTGCGACTGTTTGCTGAATGTATGTTCCGGAAACTTTCGATCACCTATTTGCATGCAAATCATTGGAATTGGATGGGGGCTAGCATCGGCTGCTTCTTCTCTCCGATCTCGCATTCCTTCATATTCTTCAAATCCATGCCTTGCAATTAAAATTGTTCGTTCATTTATCTTTTTAGGTTTGTGATGTACATCATCTTACTTTGATGTTTTGCCCTAAGTTTATTGAGATGGGGCTCTACCCTAAGTTATATTTACAGGTTTGAGGAGAGCTTGTGCCCCAATGAAGTTTGTCCATGTCAACTTGAGTTTGGTTGGTCAAGAAAATAAATATGGCCTGGTATCAATGGTCGCAATATCCGAAAACTTATGCCCCAATGAAGTATTAGGAAACGAAAGAAGCATGCTGAAATAAGTTGTCACCGATCACCTTTGCGTTTTTCCTCATGGTTTTAGGCCAGGTCGGAATCCTCTACTCCACTGGTTTCCTCTCTTGGGAGGAAAGATTCTTTTGTTCTTTCTCTCATTGAAAAGGGGGAGAATCTTGTTCCTGTTGAGACCTAAAGGTTCTCCGGTTGCTGCAATGCAGCTCCATGCCACTTTTCGCTGTATGGTTAAATTTATATTGTTGTTATGTTTTCCCAAAGATGGCGGTTATCTGCTGACTGCCATAGGGCACAAAACATGCATATATTATGTATTTTAATTAAAATTAAAATTTATATAAATAAATAATAGATAAATAGTAAAAGAAAATTTCATTTTTTTTATTTTTATTAAATTTATTTTAATAAGATTATACAAATAAATAATAGATAAATGCTAGAAGAAGGACTCAAGTTTTTAATCTTGTGATTAAAACGTAGAATACGAAATGGAGAAGGAAATGCAGTGCCGGCAACACACAAGATGGAAAAAAGTGCACGCCATTGGACATGCCTCATGCATGGACTTTTTTTTTTTTTTTTTTGTTAAAACGGTAAATTATATAGCTCTAAAGCATGCATGGACTCATCGCACAAGCACGTTAGGTGACAGTAATAGAGTTCTGCATGTGCATATATATATATATATATATATATATATATATATATATATATATATATATATATATATATATATATATATATATATATATATATATATATATATATATATATATATATATATAAGTGTTTTTAATTTCTTGCGATGCTGACCCAGGAGGTTGAAGAGATAAAGAGTAGAAAATCCCGTTTTCCAAGACTAAAATGCTTCAGTAAATAAAAGAGGCTTCAAGTTATAAGGGCAGACGTACGCATGAAATCGGCTTCAAAACCTTTTCCACTATAACTGCGAGGGAGGATAACATGGTTACAGATAGGATCAATGTGAAGATTGTCAAATGTAAAGAGCAATCTGGGATTACGAAGACTGTTGACAGGTTGATGAGTTCAAATGTGGGATGTTGTGAGGGCCCTTTTAACATGTTAAAGAAGGGTTAAGCCTGCAGTTATTTCATGGGAACTTTCTCAAAAAGGACACCCTTGGGACCCAGCAGAACTCAGAACCCATCACGGCAAGCATCACCCAAGCCGGTACCACCCGCCCACTGCTTTGTGCGCCACTATGAGATTACGTGGGGGAAATGATTCGCCCATCCAAAGTGAGGATAGCAGAGAACATGTTCTCATCCAAAAGAAACTCCCAGAGACAGCACTGCCATTTCTTTAGCCTCTGGGACTAGTGTTTGGTGATTCCTGTGTTCCAAGCATCTAATACCCCAGAGCCCACCTCGTCAAACCTCGGCTGCTAAAATAAAGTTTACGCTCCATGCCAGCTTCTCCCTATATAGCCTCAGTTCCCTCAGCTTGGTCGCTAGGTGAAGTTGTTCGCACTCCATTGATGCGAAGAAGCAATAGATAGCTTCAAACCATTCGTCCATCGATCGAACAAGAATGGCATCGAAGAGAATCGTCAAGGAGCTCAAGGACCTGCAGAGAGACCCACCAACTTCCTGCAGTGCAGGTATTGAGACTGGCCCAAGAGTTGTTGTAGTTCTTCTAAAATACTCTCCATTTATGGGTGTGATGGTTTTATTTCGATTCTTGGGTTGGCTGGATTTTTTGTTTCAGGTCCTGCGGCTGATGACATGTTCCACTGGCAAGCTACCATCATGGGGCCTCTTGACAGTCCGTATGCTGGGGGTGTTTTCCTCTTGAACATCCAATTCCCATCAGATTATCCTTTCAAACCTCCCAAGGTATTAACTATGAAGGCAAACAATAGCTACCCTCTTTATTGCTTATCAGGGAGGATAGACGTTACGCTAGGGTGGTAAAAACTAGCCAGATTGGATGATCAGGTCCGACATGGCTGTATTCAGCTCTGGTTTTAGTTTTTAGGTTTGTTAGCTTGGATTGAGTTTGGATCGAATCTTGTGACCTAGACTTACAGACAAGTCCAATCGGGTCTTGTTAGGTCTTTGATGGTCAGCAAGGATTTGAAAAATATTTGTTCAGACTTATACTGGTCACTGATCGATTCGTTACATACTATGATACGAGGGTGCTATGGCGTTGGCAAAGAAATAAAACATTCTATATGGTACATCTAATACCGAGCGATATAAGTTCAAATGTCACCTTAATTCTTCATGATTATCAGCTCTTGATTTTTTAAAAATACAAAAAGAAGCGGATCGGCTAATTAATTTTTTACTTATTTTTATGAAAATTCTACCATTAGGTCAGTTGAGGTGGGTCGGGCTAGGTCAGGTCAAGATGGATTAGCCTGGTCCTATTTAGTGAGCGTAGGTTCCATTGGGTCAGGTTGACTCGGGTCCTAATGTTGACTGTACTGGTCAAGCTGTCCCGATCCGGCGATTAGTTGGGGGTTGATACAATTCCAAATTGGCCCGAATTAAATTCGACTGACTGACTGTTCAAACAATTAGGTGGTAGTTCTCTATCTATTGAAGAGTCATTTAGCTCATCTTTAATGATCCTTCTGCTGTCACAAGCAGGTGGCATTTAGGACCAAGGTCTTCCATCCAAACATCAACAGCAACGGTAACATCTGTTTGGATATACTCAAGGATCAGTGGAGCCCGGCCCTAACCATATCAAAGGTGATTAATGCTTTTCTTAGTATAAAAAAAGGCAGCTAATACTTAATCATTCATCAGCCAAGCTATTTTCATGCTCAGTCTATAGGCAAGCTTGATGACACCAATATAATTCTTGGTCTACATTTGTATCAATTCATAATTATCAGAGGTTCACCTTGTGGCTTATCTGCAGGTTTTGCTATCCATATGCTCATTGCTGACAGATCCAAACCCCGACGATCCGTTGGTCCCGGAGATCGCACACATGTGCAAGACCGACCGATCAAGATACGAGACCACGGCTCGAAGCTGGACCCAGAAGTATGCCATGTGCTGAGCCAGAGAGCTGCTCTACTAGTGAAATGATTTAATGTGGCATTAATACTATGAATCCTTAAGTAAGCACCAGTGATGGCACTGGAGAGATGGACTCTAAGTAATGATGTTTGGTGTACCAATTTCCCACTTGTATGGTGTAATAATAAGGCGAAGACATTTTTGAGTTGATTCTGACAACTATGAAATGTTTTCTTTTCCCACCTAACACTGTTTTATTGGCTTGAAGCTTGAGGCTCTGGCTAGAGTGCAAGAATGTCCTGAAAATACGAATTTGTTGCAGGAGTTCATCAAAATTGCAACTCAGACAGAAATGCTGCTTATTTTAAAGATTGGAGATGGTGTTATTGGTGACGTTAAATCGACAATCCCTAGTTTTCAGATGAACCAGAGGTTAAAAACTTTGATGAGGATTACATGAGTAAGCAGATTTCCTGAGCACAAGAGGGTCTCTATCATCAATGCTTCAATACTGTAATGTATAACAAAATTAACTGGATCTTAGAACCTTTACTGGTAAAAAGAGTGAAATGTTCGCAACTTAAAAATCCCTCCACAACAAACTAAACAAACTTCAGAAGAAAATCCACCCTGGAAGAAAGGGAAGATAAAACTGCCCTCCTAATCCTCCAGCTTCCTATCCATTTTTTTTAATGCTTTCACACTTCAATCATGATCCTTGGACCACATAGGTTGACACGGAACGGCAAGTGGCAGAGCTTATAAATCAAAGCCATTCAGATTCAGCTAACAAGCTTGGGACTGTGTCAAGCCTGTGGTGCTTCAACAACCCAAGACTTTGCTGCTACAATTGCGTCTCTGGCACCATGCAGGATCCAGTAATGTTCGGAAGCTCCAAACCAACCATCTCTGCTTTCAAGTGTCAGTATGTTCCATCCTCGATGATTATGTTTTCCAGTGCACCATTAGATCTCTGAACTGCAGTTCCTCGTAAGCATTGCCGCTTGTTTTGAAGCAGTGTTTGCCGTGGAAAATCTCTGCTGCTTCCTCCCAACTTTATGGCAGGTTACTCCAGATCCTAAACGATGGAAAGTGGCCACCATCTCTTCTTGTCTCGGTTTTGTTCGGTATCCATCTTTCTGACACGAATGGCTCCTCTCGTGATGCTTCCTCTTCTTGTGGTTGTGTTCTGCATGCACAGAGTTGATGGTCTCGTCCCTGGAGTTTTCTTTCTTCTTCTCCCTCCTATTTTCCTTCCTGTGTTTCCTCATTGCCTTTTTCCAGGGGTTCAGCACACTGTGGCGCGCATCAATTAGAGCAGAGAAGAAAAAGTGAAAGGCAAGCACCAGGCAATACAGCTAGGAGCAGTGATGCTCGTGAAAAAATTACATCTGAGAAGATGCAGCTCGTGATCAAGTTATTATAGTATGATGTTTACAAGTGCGTGCTCTGAACGGTACAAAAACAATGACAACCGGAAGATATAGATAAGCTTTCAGAAACCAAATAAGTTTCTCCTGTAATTCATCTGTACTCTTAAATAGGAACTGTAGTACCTATGCTTTTATTTTTCCTTTTTTTTATCAGCCTTACAGTGGCATTTTAAGCCTGTGAGCACTTAATTAAAGTGAAAGATCTACAAGGGAGGTTTCAAGCCGACATCAGATATGTTTCTCACCAATTCAGCATAAGTGCATATACGATAATACTTGCAAATACTTTAGGTACCTATAATGTCCACATAAAAGATTGGTTACATTAGGTGGGGGTAGAACAATCTATGTAGGACAAGGGGATTGATAGGGCAAGCCCCCTGTGTTTGAGGAAGACAAACAAAGGAAACTATCCGAATTCTAGAAAAGGAAATATATCAGAGTTTCAGACAAATGACACATCTCCAAAGCTCTCATAGAGTTGTTAGAATATCTTGAAAAGGAACTTGTTTCACCAACAAAAAAGAGGCAAGCAGATATTTCTTGTGCTTCACTACTTCTGATATATGAAATTTAATTGAATGACAGTGGTTTCTTTTTCCACTTGGCATGTTGCAAAAGATTGTCAGAAATTACCCATGAACAAGGTTTTTTTTTGTAACTTATTCATTGTCAAAGGTGAAAAGCACAACCAAAGTGCTCCCAGATATGGGCAAAACTATTATTAAGATATTACATCAGGTCTCCTTCCAAAGAATACTTGATCTAGCTTATATAACTATTTTCCCCCAGTCAAGATGGTACCATCAGCCAGCCACTTAAGGTTGTTAATATGCACAGCAACAAATCATAATTGTAGAAGAAATAAATGCTATTCATGTTCATCAATAGATCCAGATGCATTTAGAACATTTTCTGGATGTTCTACACGAAGAGTTCGAATGATTGATGCAGTTCAAAAATAAAGTTGTGCCAGCATCCGAAATCGAAAGCACATGGAAAACTAGTGAACAAGCTTCTACTAGTATCTAAGCTTCATCAACATACACATTTGCCTGGAAAAGAAACAACTGATATGGGAGAAGGGGTAGATGATGCATTGTTGTTGCTATAAAATTGTAACGCAGTGATTACTAATGGAAAAGGATTAGAAAAAAAGAAATGAATTGACAAAGAATGTGGCTCTTCTTGATAGCACCGAGTAGTGAACCAATAGTCATATGCAGCAATATGTCAAATTTGAACACAGAGGAAAGCTTTAAGTTTCTGAAGGGAAGGAAGAAAGCTTTAGGTCCTGCATCCTAATAACATTCTAATGCTTAGATGAACATTATAATCGTTGAGCTAATCTTGAAAAAACAGGGATCTTTTCCGTGAAGTTTAATTTTCACAGTTGACCGTTGCTGATATCAAATTACGCAGGAACAACAAAAAAACATATAAACAACCCCATAACATTCAGTAGATGATATAGTATATGCAATACCATAAAACGTCTTTCCTGTCTCTATTGTTTCTATTGATGTATAACATGAGAACCTGAACACTTGCATTTTGACAAAATGTGGTAAGATTTGAAACCATTCAACAGTCAATATGATTATCTCCCACAGGGTAAGTCTATGTGTGAGGACCTGTGCGGGTATGTGTTTAGTCCCATATCGGTTATTCTCTGGAAAAAATTTGAGTATCTATACAAGATTAAGGAACCCCTCCCAAAAAAACTTCCAGCTAGTCATTTTGGATGGGGTCCTGAGTTGTGACAAATGGTATTAGAGCTGCATCATGGGCTCATTGAATTAGAGGCAGACTATGGGCCGATCATGGTGCTTGTGATTAGATTTGAATGGATTTAAACCCTTAGCCTGACGAAAACGTTAGGAATTAAACGAGAAGCCTCACGAAGATGTCAGGGCTTAAACAAGGGGAGTATATGAGGAGCCGTGTGGACATCAGTTATTCATCGAAGAGATCTTAGGTACTCAAACAATGCCTAGAAGCTCTTGGACCTGAGAGCATGATCAGCCGCATATCCTGTAAATAGCTGAAGTAGGCACCACATCTGACCAGCCACATGCTGTCCCCGGGCTCTTTACTACACACTTCCTATGCAAAAATGTTCCTCCTCCATTAGTGCAGAAAAAAAAAATAGTCTCTTGCAATTTAAGTTTCTTAATTAAATGTATCCATGTAAAGCAATCAAATGAAGAGGTTTTATCAAACTTTGTGAGAGTTCAAGCAGTCATAAGAGGAGGAACTCAACTGAATGGGCACCTCCAGAGAAGGATCTTGCAAGATACATTTGATGGGCAAATTTCGATAAATGAGTTCAGGATCACAAAGGACTACCAATTGCAGCTACATTTATAAAGGTGACTCTGAAAAATGAGGTGGAACATATTGAAGCTTTCTCTGCTTGCATCTGTTGTACTTTTATTGTTGGACACCTGCATCAGGGCTGCTGAGATCAAAGGAGATTCTTTGTTGGTGATCAAAAGGATAAAGCAACAAGGAGCTAACTTTTTCTCATATTGTGATGATTATTGAGAATGTGAAGAAACATGTGCAATAATCCTAGAGAAAGAAGCACAATATGATGGCTAAAATCGCACTTCATTGGTTGGGATTTCTTTGAGTTGTGTTGAATATATATAGCATATACAAGAGTGATTATAGGAGGAAATTACAGCAGCAATTCAAATTCAATAGTGAAAAATTAGGAAAAAAATAATGAGAAGATTACAATAGTAATTTGAATTCAAAACTTGAATTTGAATGGGGAGAATTTAAGATATGTTATTACCTAGAAACAATTGCATAGCATATGGACGTGGTCAAGGATGCTAATAAGCATGAAACATGTACAAGAAACAATTAATTAATGAGGAGCCTATATGATCATGATCATCTAGATATTATGAACAAATTAGCAAGAACAAACCACTGCAGCAAGAACCCACATTACCCATTGATGTCAGAACTAACTTCAAGCCCACAGGTGTCCAAAGTATCCATGAAATCTTAAAACAATACTTCTTTTTTTCATTCGCATGAAATGGGTGTCTGGAAAGGAAAAATAAGACTGTCAGCTTCTCCCTATTTATTTTTAGTTCCTCCATTAAGATCGAGTATCCAGTCGATCCTAAAATAACATATCGATTCACTTTTACGCCTTTCATATTGTATCGAACTTGCAATCTTGAAGTTGCAAATTACCATCTCAACCGAGTTTCCATCTTGCTCTCAATAGCATCATCTTAAGCTGCAAATGCATCAGCAGCAACCAAGCTCTGCAACTGCAAATCCTATCTACCAGATATACCCACCTTTTCCTCTGCATAAATTCTCACAAAAGTAAAACGTAAGATCAAAGAGGTGAATTGTGGATCATGCGAGAGATAACAAGCAAAAGAAATTATTGGGTCATTCAAAAGAAGCTTTTTGCTCAAAGTATCCCCACACCAAAGTTGAGAACTATGTGCAGAATCCTTAAGTGCTAAGAATGATCTTTCATGAATTGTAACTTGACATTTTGGTCATCCCAAAAGGAAAAAAATAAGTGGTTTGAACATAAAAGCACCTCCGACTGGTTGCATATGGCCACTCTTTATTACTGAAATGAAGAAATTTCCTAGGCGTGCTCCCAATTTACACACACACATATATATATTTATATATACTTTTTATGTAAAGAACTGAAATGAGGGAAGATGCAATAAAACAGAGGAGGGATACAATTATCAAAAAGGCAAGTGCTTGATGGATAGAGTCTTCTCTAAAACTCTTGTCTTCTCCAAAACTCTTACTTCTTACTTGTCACGCCCCGTTTGTGCGAGGCACGTGAGTCACCCAGTGTCCACGTGGAAGCCATATAAGGGGAGAACACGGAGCTCCCCTGCCAGATATTTTCCGATTCCGGAGCCGCACGCGCGCCGCTTAGACTACTCCTCGGTTTTGTTTTCTACCTAAAACACATTTGCAGGATTTGGAGACACCCGCCTCATATGCCCAGGCTCTGAAACGAGTCTAGCTGATATGGGATCTTTCATTCATCCACTCTCGGACTAGAGTCGTCCGCGGCTCTGATACCAAATGTCACGCCCCCCGCCTGCGCGGGGCACGTGAGGCACCCAGTGCCCACGTGGGGGCCATAAAAGGGGGAACACGAGGCTTCTCTGCCAGATATTATCCGATTCCGGAGCCCGTGCGCGCGTGCTGCTCAGACTCATTCCTGGTTTTATTTTCCACTTAAAACGCGTCTGCAGGATTTGGAGACATCTGTCTCATATGTCCAGGCTCTGAAATGAGTCTAGCCGATGTAGAATCTTTCATTACTATTTGTGGAGGGTCTTTTACTCTTTGTTACTAGAACAATGAAGGTTCTACACAAGCTCATATTTATGTATATATACTCTTGAACATAGCATACAGGGATAAAAAGTAGTGCAAATAGAAAAGGGTGCGGAAAAAACAGGCTCTCCATAAGCCTCAAAATTCCCCTTTTAATGAAAACAATGGTTTGCTTTCTGTAAGATGCTAAACGTACGGAGCCTTCATTACTTAAGTAAAGAAGGTCCGAAAGTATTCCCATTTTATGTTTATATAATCACACATGGTATCAAGTGACAAAATAAGCAAAGCGGATCCCCAAAAATAATCATGTACTACTTATCAAGAGAAAAGGGTGCTTTAAAAACTTCATAGATCTTTTCTCAAGGACTTCAAGATGAATTGATACCCTGCGCTTATAACTGGAGGTTTTCAGACCGAGATAATTATAATTATGGGTGGGATTTTTCCCTGAAGGAACAAAGTATATGGCAGATTTCAATTTATTGGGCAACTCAGATCTATTTCTGATAAGTCGAGATGGTTGATTTCATATAGAAAAAGAAATTAATAAAAAAATTTGTGGACTTAGATAAAAGCTGTCATATATCCAGGCTGTAGGAGTTTCCCACAACTTGCAGCAGGTTTACCGTAGCGAGGGATTAAACAACATTGAGTGCTTCGTTACTTAAATAAGAGACTAATTTGGGTCGGAAATTAGTTAAACTATTTGATGTTCCAATGCAGCACTTATATACATCTCGTGCCAAGTGGACATAAAACGAAAATCCCGTGATCATATTTATAGGAGGCTGCAGAATGATATGTTTTTTTTTTCAGAAAATTCCTGAAACATCAAGCTGGAGTAATAACAGTTTCAGCTCCGCTGGGTAAATTCCCGCGATGGTTCGCCATCGACCGCTTCGGAGTAGGCCGGGCAAAGTTTCCGGTTCTATATGCGGTCTGTCTTAAAAACTTTTTATTTTTTTACTTTTTTTTATTTTTTTATTTTTAGCATGATCACCTCCTAAATATTAAAGATTATATAAAATTTTTTCAAAATTAATATTTATATGTATATTTTTGTAGAATATTTATTTTACTATTCTATATTTTTATCTTATTTTTTATGTATATCTACATCATTTAATATTATTTAAAAAATGTAACGATTTCAAATTAAATGGCTAAACTATTTTTAATGAATAGATGTAACATAAAAAATATAAAGCGATCGCAATAAAAAATAAAAAAATAATTTTAAAATTTTATTTTATTTTTAATTAAAATAAATATGGTTTCTGTTAATATATAAGGGATATTTATGCAGAAATAATGTTATACGAAAAAAAAAACATAAATTTAAGACGGTATTTATATAAATATAAATTTAGAAGGGTGTTTATTAAAAAAAAAAACTAAAAAAAAAAAAAAAAAAAAAAAAAAAAGACCGATGCGATCCATACCGTCGCCCTCCTCCCCTGCCCGGATCGAGAAACTGAGTTCTTCAATTTCCCTCGTTCGTCTTCGAAAAACCTAGAGACCACCATGGATCTCCTCCAAAGCTACGCGGACAAGAGCGACGAAGAAGACGGAGAGCCAGAAGAATCGCGACGAGAAGAAGGAGAAGAGAAGGGAGGAGAAGGAGGAGGAGGAGAAGGCGATGTTGCGGCGGCGGCCCCTGCCTCGCCGGACTCGGACTCCTTCGCCTCCCCTCCCCGGCTCCTCCCGGCCAAGTCCGCTGCCCCGCGGGTGGACGACACCACCCTCGCCCTATCCGCCGCCGGCACTGCCCGTTCCCTCCACCGCCCCATCGATCCGGCTGAGCACGCCGTGGTCTTCAACCCCACCTACGACCAGCTCTGGGCCCCCATCTACGGCCCCGCCCACCCCTTCGCCAAGGACGGCGTCCCCCAGGGCATGCGCAACCACAAGCTCGGCTTCGTCGAGGACGCCTCCATCCACTCCTTCCTCTTCGATGCGCAATACAACACCTTCCACAAGTATGGCTACGCTGCCGACCCCTCTGGCCTCTCCTATGTTGGCGACGTCGACACCCTCGACCGCAACCAGGCCCTCTCCGTCTACAACATCCCCCAGCAGGAGCAGAAGCGCCGCCGCCTCCAGATGAAGGCGGCCGCCGCCGAGGAAGACCCCGACTCCACCGCCGCCGCCGCCGCCGGCGACGGCCCTGACGTCGACAACCCTTCCTCCGAGGAGTGGCTCCTCAAGAACCGTAAGAGCCCCTGGGCCGGGAAGAAGGAGGTGGTCCAGGGCGAGCTCACCGAGGAGCAGAAGAAGTACGCCCAGGAGCACGCCGAGAAGAAGGCCGAGAAGGAGAGGGGTGGCGAGGGGAGAGGAGACCGGGTCGAGCAAGTCGACAAGAGCACCTTCCATGGGAAGGAGGAGCGCGATTACCAGGGCCGGTCGTGGATTGCACCTCCGAAGGATGCCAAGGCCACCAACGACCACTGCTACATCCCCAAGCGGTGGGTACATACGTGGAGCGGCCACACGAAGGGCGTTGCCGCCATCCGGTTCTTCCCCAAGTATGGCCACCTCCTCCTCTCGGCCGGCATGGACTCAAAAGTCAAGATTTGGGATGTCTTCAATTCGGGCAAGTGCATGCGGACCTATATGGGCCACTCGAAGGCGGTCCGGGACATCTGCTTCTCCAATGATGGTGCCAAATTCTTGAGTGCCGGATATGACAAGAACATCAAGTACTGGGACACCGAGACTGGGAAGGTAATCTCGACCTTCTCCACTGGGAAGACTCCCTACGTGGTGAAACTTAACCCCGATGAAGACAAGCAGAGCATTCTTCTTGCAGGGATGAGTGATAAGAAGATTGTTCAGTGGGACATGAATAGTGGTGAGATAACGCAAGAGTATGATCAACATCTTGGGGCTGTGAATACCATCACATTCGTGGATAATAACCGGAGATTTGTTACTTCGAGTGATGACAAGTCCCTTCGTGTGTGGGAGTTTGGAATTCCAGTGGTTATAAAGTATATAAGTGAGCCACACATGCATTCCATGCCATCAATCTCTGTCCATCCCAATTCAAATTGGCTGGCAGCACAGAGCTTGGACAATCAGATACTTATATATGGCACAAAGGAAAGGTTTCAACTGAATAAAAAGAAGAGATTCGCAGGGCACATTGTGGCAGGTTATGCTTGCCAGGTGAATTTTTCCCCAGATGGACGGTTTGTTATGTCAGGGGATGGAGAGGGGAAGTGCTGGTTTTGGGATTGGAAGAGCTGCAAAGTTTTTAGGACTTTGAAGTGCCATGAAGGAGTGTGCATTGGGTGTGAGTGGCATCCATTGGAGCAGAGCAAGGTAGCAACTTGCGGATGGGATGGCATGATCAAATATTGGTAAGTTTGTTTATAAAGTTGTCATTCATTTTTTATCACTATTATAGGATGGTGACTGCATAAATGTTCATTATGTTGTATGATAAATATGGTGCCGACTAGTTAATTCTTTCATTTTGTTGCAGTGTTTATTTTCCATTGCTTAATTTCTGATGCGAGTTGTGGTTGCAATCTGTGTCTTCAGCTCACTTATAGAAAATGACATGTTAACCTTATAATATCATCTGTTGCATTACATAAACTTCTGGACTTGCTGCTATAAAGCTTTGCTTTATTCATGCTGGGAATATGGCCATGTGTTGTTTCTCTGTTAGAAAGACCTGGAATGGTCCTTCTTTTGCTTCTCCTATTAACATAATATGACACTATCCAAGGGTAGGGAAGAAGGAATTGATGAAGGCATGCTAAAACAGAAAAAAATAGAAATCAATTTTAGAGAAGTTCAAGACTTCTTTCCTGAGTGCGCATAGGAGTTAGCAACTCAGATTCTAGATTTTTCTTTGAATGATGTCTAGTGCTTTCTCATGGGGAAGGTTGATTTTTTTTTTTTTTTTGCTGTTCATGTTGATCTGAGTATTTCATATTCTAAATTATTTAATCTTGACGTTGACAGAGTTAATTTTACTTCATTACTATAAATGCTTAGTGGGAAAACTTCATGAGTTTTCTTGATTATTTGAGTTGCCACAATTTGTGTCAGGTATAAGATTTCTCTTTTAATGAGGATCTTATAGTTATAGATGCTATATGATTGCAGCCCTGAAACACACTTGACATGAATGAAATATGTGAACAATAATTTTTTCCCTTTCTTGTTGAGTTGGCTATATAGATTTGACTTAATGTGTGGTGCCTTGGTTAAGGTGAAAGTAAGTTGCCACCATGTCTTTTATCACTAGTTCTAGGGCTGGTTGTTTGGCCTTTCTTTCCTCATTTCTAACAATAGCATGATGAATAGTTCTGAATCTCATGTTGCTAAGATTTGACATCATTTTTCTATAGATCAATGGGTTGAAGAATAGTTGATGATGAAAGGAAGTGGCTTGATTTGTCAATTTGTACAATTGAAGCAATGTGACTGACTTGATTGATATTGTTACGGGGGAAATAAGCCGCCATGCCCCACGTGACCGGCACGCGCGCCCAGGAAGACTACGGCTGCCCTTTGATCCAGCAATCCGACCCCGAGTCGGAGATCTCTTGATAACGACAGGCTATTCCCCAGAGGCACGCCGCGGCCTCCTGCTCCACTACTCCCTGCAACGGCTGTATCCGATGCTGCTCCACGATCTCCTGCATCAGCCGTACAAAGCGGAGCCCCACTATGCCCTGACGTGGCCGTACCCGGTGCTGCTCCACGACGCCCTATAACGGCCATGTCAGTGGCCACACCATCGTGCCCCACGATAACGAACCCCCCCTGAGAGACCCCCCAGCCAGGTATATATGCGGCTGGGGGGAGAAAGGGGGGGGAGGTGAGCAATATCTCCCAGAGCACTCTCTTACTTGCGATTATCACCTCTCCTCCTCCTCCAATCTCCTCTGACTTGACCGTCGGAGGGCCATCACCACCCTGGTGGTGGTGCAAGGCTTGTTTGCAGGTTTCTTGGCGGAAGGTGGAGCGCAACCAACACCAACCAAGACAACTCAGACGGAACCCCGTTCACACCGCAGTGCCAATCGTTCACGGTTTGGACCACCAGCAACAGTTGGCGCTAGAGGAAGGGCCCGAATCTTAGAACGATCGTAATGGCACGGCGAGGTGGTCGTGGAGCTTCCAATGCTTCCGGTCACGGAGCCTCTCGCGCCTCCGGCCGAGAGGCTGCTGCGTCCCCAACGCACTCTCAGCAGCACTCCACCGCCCCTTCTCCCATTCAGACGGTCGAAGCTGCTCAGTTCGACCAGCTAGCCCAGCAGGTTCGCACCCTCGCGGAGGCAGTGTAGAATCTGCAGGGTGTGATCTCTCGGGTGCCGCAACGGGCTCAGGAGCCGCTGCCCCCCGAGCACTCGCCTCTTCCTCACAACCCGCGCTCCTTCCTCTCCCATGGAGAGGAGCGCCGGCGCGAGGAGGATTCTCGAGTGCGGTCCATTCAGCCAGGACCTTCTCATCGGAGCTGTGCGGGATACGAGAGGCGGACCCGGGCGCGTTCTCAGACACCCCAGTCCTCGAGGGGCCCGCACTCCAGTCGGTCCCCCTCGCGCCGCTCCTTGTCCCCCACCCACCGGTCGCGCTCCCTGGACCGGCGGGTGGACGATCTCCACAGACAACTCCAGGTCCTGAAGGGCCACTCCAAAGATCCCTTCGCTGACTTGGAGATCTCCTTCCAGCCGGCGCTTGCCTCGAGGATCCTGCGGACCCCGAACCCGCCGGGGTTCAAAATGCCGGCGATCGAACCCTACGACGGGGCGGCGGACCCGCGGGACCACGTGGAGAGTTTCAGGACTCTTATGCTCCTCCATGGAGCATCGGATCCGCTCCTCTGCAAGGCCTTCCCGGCGACCCTCCGTGGCCCGGCAAGGGCATGGTTCGCCGGCCTGGAGGCTAACTCCATCCAGTCCTTCGACCAGTTCACCCGCTTCTTCATCAGCCATTTCGCCGTCAGTAGCAGGCGGCGACTGGTCTCCGACTCCCTCTTTGATGTCCGGCAAAACGAGGGAGAAAGCCTGCGGGATTATCTCACCCGCTTCAACAAGGCTACACTGGAGGTCCGGAACCTGAGCCAGGAAGTGGCTCTCTCAGCCCTGAAGCGTGGCTTCCGGAAGGGCAGACTCACCTTCTCCCTGGACAAACGCCTGCCGCGGAGCTTCCCGGAGCTGTTATCTCGGGCAAACCAGTATGCAGACGCCGAGGAGGCAGCCTCCCACCGGAACAAGGAGGCCGCCGAGGCCCCTCTAAAGCCCGGGAAGAAAAGGCGAAAAGAGGCACCCCAGAGGAGGAGCCCGACGCCTCAACGCCGGCGCAGAAGCCCGTCACCAGCAAGGAACCACGGCGCCACACGCCCTCGTTCTCCGCACCGACGCTTCAACCGGTACACCCCACTCCTGGCCCCCCGGGCCCAGATCCTCATGGAGGTCAAGGGGCGGGAGGACCTCCCGGTCCCGAGGCAGATGAAGAAGATCCCTGGGAGGAGGCCTTCTCGGGCGTACTGTGAGTACCACCGAGACCACGGCCACGATACCGAAGACTGCTTCCAGCTTCGGGACGAGATCGAGGCTCTCATTTGCCGAGGGCGTCTCGGTCGATATGTAAACGACCGACGTCCCCCGGCAGACCCGCGTCCGGCCGACCCGGCCCCTCAGGAATCTCGGGAACAGAATCGACCCGTTGCGGGAGTGATCCACACCATCACTGGGGGCTGCTCTCGGCCCGTGAGGAACGCAGGGGGCTCGGCGGGAGCATCAGGAGTGGCCGTCGCGAAGAGGCAGCGGGTCGGAAATGTAATCACTTTTTGTGATGAAGATGTAAAGGGGGTTCAGACTCCCCACGATGACGCCATGGTGATCTCTCTCACTATGGCGAACTATGATGTAAGGCGTGTTCTTGTGGATAGTGGAAGCTCAGCTGATATTTTGTATTACGAGGCCTTCCAAAAGATGAGCTTGTCCCGACAATTGTTGCACAAAACATCCACCCTCCTTATAGGATTCACTGGAGACGCTATCTCGGCCGAAGGTGTCATTGAGCTGCCTGTGACTGCGGGCGTTGCACCCGCAGAAGCCACGGTGCGACTCGGGTTCTTGGTCGTCCGTGTCCCCTCGGCCTACAACGCTATCCTCGGACGACCCGGACTGAACGCCCTTCGCGCGGTGGTTTCTACCTACCATTTGCTCATGCGGTTCCCCACGGCGGCCGGGATTGGAGAGGTCCGAGGTGACCAACCAACCGCACGGCAGTGTTTCCTAGCAACTCTCAAAGGGAAGAAGCCCATGGAGGCCCTAAGCGTCGAGTCCCTTGACGCCAGAGACGAAGTGGCCTTGCGGCACGGGGAGCCTGCCGAGGGCGTAATCGAAGTTCCCCTCAAAGAAGGCCGCCCGGACCGCACGGTCCGGGTCGGTGCCAACCTCGACTTGGAAGCTCGGCTCCGGTTAGTGGAATTCCTCCGAGCCAATGCTGATGTGTTTGCCTGGTCGGCGGCCGATGTACCTGGGATCGACCCGGAGGTCATTTCTCACGCCCTCAACGTCGACCCGACCCACCGACCAGTAAAGCAAAAGAAGAGACACTGTGCCCCGGATCGGATCCGGGTGGTCGGCCAGGAGGTAGACAAACTCTTGGAGGCAGGTTTCATAAGGGAAGTGAGCTACCCCGAGTGGCTGGCAAACGTCGTACTTGTCCGGAAGGCGAGCGGAAAGTGGAGGATGTGCGTCGACTACACCGACCTGAACAAGGCGTGCCCCAAGGATAGCTTTCCGCTTCCGCGAATAGACCAACTGGTCGACGCGACTTCCGGATATCAGCTGCTGTCTTTCATGGACGCCTTCTCCGGCTACAACCAAATAATGATGGCTCCACAGGACGAGGAGAAAACGGCCTTCATAACAGACAGGGGGCTGTACTGTTACAAGGTAATGCCCTTCGGTCTGAAGAACGCTGGCGCTACTTACCAGCGCCTCGTCAATAAAATCTTCAAGGAGCAGATCGGCCGGAACATGGAGGTGTACGTGGACGATATGCTGGTAAAGAGCCGCCATGCGGATCAGCACATTGCGGATCTGGAGGAGACCTTCGCCACCTTGCGGAAGTTTCGTATGAAGCTAAACCCAGCGAAGTGCGCCTTTGGTGCTTCGGCCGGGAGGTTCCTCGGCTTCATTGTCAACCAGCGGGGGATCGAGGCCAACCCGGACAAAATCAAGGCCATCCAAGATATGTCCCCTCCGACCAAAGTGAAGGAGGTTCAGGAGCTCGCTGGGAGGGTCGCCGCGCTCGGACGATTTGTGGCAAAATCGGCCGAACGCTGCCAACCGTTCTTCAAGGTGTTGAAGCGCCCGAAAGACTTCCTCTGGACGGCTGAATGTCAAGTGGCGTTCGACCAGCTCAAGGAGTACATGGCGTCTCCTCCCCTGCTGTCCAAGCCGCAAGAGGGGGAGATGCTCTACCTTTACCTGGCGGTCTCCCCAACCGCAGTCAGCGCAGTACTGGTTCGGGAAGAGGCAAAACTTCAGAAGCCCGTGTACTACACCAGCCGAGTCCTCCGGGATGCCGAGACGCGGTACACGAAGGCTGAAAAGATCGCCTTCGCGCTGCTGACTGCGACCAGGAGGCTTCGCCCCTATTTCCAGGCTCATTCTGTCACCCTTTTGACCGATCAACCACTGCGGCAGATCCTCAGCAATCCTGAGAATGCGGGACGGCTGGTGAAGTGGGCAGTAGAACTTGGTGAGTTCGACATCCGCTACCAGCCCCGGCCCGCCATCAAGGCCCAGGTGCTCGCGGACTTTCTCGCTGAGTGCACTGTGCAGGAAGCGGAACCTAGGCCGCCGGAAACACCCAGCCTCGATCTCCCGATCTGGACGCTCCACATTGACGGGTCGTCGAACCCTGAAGGTGGAGGGGCTGGGCTGGTCCTTACCAATCCCGATGGAGTGATAGCCGAGTATGCCTTGAGGTTCGGATTTCCAGTGACCAACAATGAGGCGGAGTACGAGGCCCTAGTCACGGGACTCAAACTCGCCAAGGAGCTCGGCATCCGGCGTCTGAAGGTCTTCACCGACTCCCAGCTGGTGGTCGGGCAGGTTCGAGGGGAGTTCGAGGCACGGAGCCCGACCATGCAGAGCTACGTCCGGAAGGTGCAAGCACTCATTCCCGACCTCGGCAGTATTGACATTCAGCAGGTCCCAAGGAGCGAAAATGCTAGGGCCGACAGGTTGTCCCGCTTGGTGGGCGCTGAGGCACACAACTTGTCAAGGGCGATATACCTGGAGACCCTAGATGCCCCGAGCATCGGCGAGGCTGAAGCGGTAATGGCAATTGATCCGGAACCATCTTGGATGGACCCGCTTGTAGCTTACCTCGCCGAAGGGATCCTCCCCGAAGATGAAGATCAAGCTCGGCGACTTGTTATGAAGTCCGCCCACTACGTACTCTACGAAGGGAGGCTGTATCGGACCTCGTTCACCGCCCCCCTCTTAAGGTGCCTCCGCCCTTCGGAAGCGCCTTACGCCCTCAGCGAAGTCCACGAAGGCATCTGTGGATCGCACCTGGGGGCTAGGTCCCTGGCACATAAGATCATGAGGCAAGGCTACTATTGGCCGACCTTATTGGAAGACTCAAAGGATCACGTACGGAAATGCGACGCCTGCCAGCGCCACGCCAACATCCAGAGAGTCCCCTCTGTTCCCTTGGCGCCAATCACCGCCCCCTGGCCCTTTGCACAGTGGGGAATGGATATCCTCGGACCATTCCCCATCGCTTCGGCCCAGCGGAAATTTTTGATTGTCGCCATCGACTACTTCACCAAGTGGGTGGAGGCAGAGCCACTGGCCACCATCACGGAGGCGCAAGTCCGGAAGTTCGTAAAGAAGAACATCATTGTCCGATTTGGGGTACCTCGGGTCCTCATCTCGGATAACGGTCGACAGTTTGATAACAAGCATTTCCGAGACTTCTGCGAGGAGTTCGGGATCGAACATCGGTTCACGTCCGTGTCGCATCCCCAAACCAACGGCGAGGCCGAGGTCACAAATCGGACAATCCTCCAAGGTATCAAAGCGCGGATCAGACGGACGGGGCAAGCTTGGGTCGAGGAACTCGAGAATGTCCTTTGGGCGTATCGGACCACGCATCGGACTCCTACCGGGGAGACGCCTTTCAGCCTAACCTATGGCACGGAAGCCGTTGTCCCCGTAGAGCTCGGACTTCCCTCACCTCGGGTAGCCGCACACCGACCCGAGGCCAACTCGGAGCAACTCCGAGGGAACCTGGATCTCTTGGAAGAAGCAAGGGAAATGGCGCAGGTTCGGATGGCAATGTATCAGCGGAGGGTGGCCCGATATTACAACTCCAAAGTCCGACCGAAGCTTTTCAGAATTGGAGATCTGGTGCTGAGGCGAGCTAAGGCATCTCAACCTACGGAAGGTGGGAAGCTAGCGCCGAATTGGGAAGGCCCGTATAAAGTTCGTTGGGTAAACCGACCTGGCTCCTACCAGTTGGAAGCCCTAGATGGCCGAGAAATTCCAAGGGGCTGGAATTCCGCTAACCTGCGGATGTATTACCAGTAGAACAACAAGGCCAGAAAGACAATTCGAAAAGGTGCAACACTTTTCATTTCAATAATTTCTGGTTACAATGGCGTGCTCGTGTGATTACAAGGAATTCCCAGAGGGGAATTAGGGAGTAAAGAAAGCAAAGAAGAGGTGGAGAATCCGTGGAGCTGAGGACCGAGGATCCCAAACCCTCAACCCAAAGCAGCTGCAATCCCACCGGAAGTGGGTGCTTCTAACCGGAGGCGCCATCCAGCACCTCACCAAAAAGACGAGGAGCCGCCGCAGAAGAAGCTCCCGCTGCCCCCAGGAGAACGCCGCCTCCAAAGGATATTCCCATCCTCCCCAGTGGTAGGAAAGAGAAGGAATACGAGGGGGAAGAGCATATGGAGGCGCGGTCCCGGACTGAGCGTCTGGTGCAGAGCTCGATCGGGAGGCTGAACTTCAAGGAGGGGAGATGTGATCCCGGATGAAACGCCTAGAGCGGAGTTCCGCCGGGAAGACCCTCCTTGTTGATCCCAGATGAAACGGCTAGTTGGCTGAAGTCGCAAGGGGAGCGCCTCCCCTTTCCTTCAACAGGAGTCTCTCAGTCATATGCCAAGGAGGAGGTCCGCGATCCATGGCAACCTGAACAGCTCCGGCTTGGCAAACTCCATCGTACCTGCACCTGTATTTATAGCCAAACTGCGGCCCCCTGGTCGTTCCGATGCGGGTGGCTCCAATAAATGCAGGCGCATTGAAACCGGAGCCGTTCCGGCTTCCGAGGCGTATCTCCCCGCGATTTCCTAAGCGTCATTCTCCTTAAACCGCATTCTTTGTGCAGGACAATCCGGGTGTCATGTACCCCTAGGTCCACATATCTCCGCTCGCGCCCAGGCCGTATCCTCCTCGAAGAACCCGCGTATCGCGGCCGCTCAACTAACACTCCTCGCAAGCAGCAGCTGGCGATCCGATTTCCCAGGTAACGCATTAATTAGCGTTTAATGCCCTTCTCGTGTTCCCCCAGGCAACGCTTAGAGAAAAGGAGAAACATGATCGCGGCTGGCCACGGAGAAACCCCGTCGGGCAGCGAACGACAAGCGCACGACCAGCGAGCGGAATTTTCCGAGGCTCGGCCCTCGGATGCCAGGCTAACCCGATGATCATCCCGGGAGCAGACTAGCCTGAAGCCCCGACCGGTCGCCTCGGCTTGCGCCAGCCTTGGCCGACCAACGAGCGGAATGTCCCGAGGCTCGGCCCTCGGATGCCAGGCTAACCCGATGATCATCCCGGGAGCAGACTAGCCTGAAGCCCCGACCGGTCGCCTCGGCTTGCGCCAGCCTTGGCCGACCAACGAGCGGAATGTCCTGAGGCTCGGCCCTCGGATGCCAGGCTAACCCGATGATCATCCCGGGAGCAGACTAGCCTGAAGCCCCGACCGGTCGCCTCGGCTTGCGCCAGCCTTGGCCGACCAACGAGCGGAATGTCCTGAGGCTCGGCCCTCGGATGCCAGGCTAACCCGACGATCATCCCGGGAGCAGACTAGCCTGAAGCCCCGACCGGTCGCCTCGGCTCGCGCCAGCCTTGGCCGACCAACGAGTGGAATTTCCTGAGGCTTGACAACCCTCGGATGCCAGGCTAACCCGACGATCATCCCGGGAGCAGACTAGCCTGAAGCCCCGACCGGTCGCCTCGGCTTGCGCCAGCCTTGGCCGACCAACGAGCGGAATTTCCTGAGGCTTGACGGCCCTCGGATGCCAGGCTAACCCGATGATCATCCCGGGAGCAGACTAGCCTGAAGCCCCGACCGGTCGCCTCGGCTTGCGCCAGCCTTGGCCGACCAACGAGCGGAATGTCCTGAGGCTCGGCCCTCGGATGCCAGGCTAACCCGATGATCATCCCGGGAGCAGACTAGCCTGAAGCCCCGACCGGTCGCCTCGGCTTGCGCCAGCCTTGGCCGACCAACGAGCGGAATGTCCTGAGGCTCAGCCCTCGGATGCCAGGCTAACCCGACGATCATCCCGGGAGCAGACTAGCCTGAAGCCCCGACCGGTCGCCTCGGCTCGCGCCAGCCTTGGCCGACCAACGAGTGGAATTTCCTGAGGCTTGACAACCCTCAGATGCCAGGCTAACCCGACGATCATCCCGGGAGCAGACTAGCCTGAAGCCCCGACCGGTCGCCTCGGCTTGCGCCAGCCTTGGCCGACCAACGAGCGGAATTTCCTGAGGCTTGACGGCCCTCGGATGCCTGGCTAGCCCGATGATCATCCCGGGAGCAGACTAGCCGGAAGCCCCGACCGGTCGCCTCGGCTTGCGCCAGCCTTGGCCGACCAACGAGTGGAAGGTCCCGAGGCTCGGCCCTCGGATGCCAGGCTAACCCGATGACCATCCCGGGAGCAGACTAGCCTGAAGCCCCGACCAGTTGCTTCGGCATGCGCCAGCCTTGGTCGACCAACGGAGGAATTTCCTGAGGCCTAACCCTCGGATGCCCGGCTTAGCGTCGGAAGAATTTTCCGAGGCCTAACCCTCGGATGCCTGGCTTAGCGCCGGAAGAATTTCCTGAGGCCTAACCCTCGGATACCTGGCTTAGCGCCGGAAGAATTTCCTGAGGCCTAACCCTCGGATGCTTGGCTTAGCGCCGGAAGAATTTCCTGAGGCCTAACCCTCGGATGCCTGGCTTAGCGCCGGAAGAATTTCCTGAGGCCTAACCCTCGGATGCCTGGCTTAGCGCCGGAAGAATTTCCTGAGGCCTAACCCTCGGATGCCTGGCTTAGCGCCGGAAGAGTTTCCCGAGGCCCAACCCTCGGATGCCTGGCTTAGCGCCGGAAGAGTTTCCTGAGGCCCAACCCTCGGATGCCTGGCTTAGCGCCGGAAGAATTTCCTGAGGCCTAACCCTCGGATGCCTGGCTTAGCGCCGGAAGAATTTCCTGAGGCCCAACCCTCGGATGCCCGGCTTAGCGCCGGAAGAGTTTCCTGAGGCCTAACCCTCGGATGCCTGGCTTAGCGCCGGAAGAATTTCCTGAGGCCTAACCCTCGGATGCCTGGCTTAGCGCCGGAAGAATTTCCTGAGGCCCAACCCTCGGATGCCTGGCTTAGCGCCGGAAGAGTTTCCTGAGGCCTAACCCTCGGATGCCTGGCCTAGCGCCGGAAGAATTTCGGGAGCCAGGAATCAGCAAGACGCTACCGAGAGTTAAAAGAAAAAGAAGGACGCCTGGCTGCCGAAGGGTCGCTCGCGCCCCAAAGGCGAATCGACACCATTAAGGAAGGATGTCCGCCGAAATCCTCAGACTGCCAGGTCGGCAATAACCGCCATACGCCATAAAAAGGGCGGGGAGCTCGAAGCGCGCGCGCCTCTCCGAGGAACGGCGGCAATCCCGAAACATCACTCCCTTCACCTGTTCCCCTTCTGGTTCCAGGCTCGGAAGTGGGGGGCTACTGTTACGGGGGAAATAAGCCGCCATGCCCCACGTGACCGGCACGCGCGCCCAGGAAGACTACGGCTGCCCTTTGATCCAGCAATCCGACCCCGAGTCGGAGATCTCTTGATAACGACAGGCTATTCCCCAGAGGCACGCCGCGGCCTCCTGCTCCACTACTCCCTGCAACGGCTGTATCCGATGCTGCTCCACGATCTCCTGCATCAGCCGTACAAAGCGGAGCCCCACTATGCCCTGACGTGGCCGTACCCGGTGCTGCTCCACGACGCCCTATAACGGCCATGTCAGTGGCCACACCATCGTGCCCCACGATAACGAACCCCCCCTGAGAGACCCCCTAGCCAGGTATATATGCGGCTGGGGGGAGAAAGGGGGGGAGGTGAGCAATATCTCCCAGAGCACTCTCTTACTTGCGATTATCACCTCTCCTCCTCCTCCAATCTCCTCTGACTTGACCGTCGGAGGGCCATCACCACCCTGGTGGTGGTGCAAGGCTTGTTTGCAGGTTTCTTGGCGGAAGGTGGAGCGCAACCAACACCAACCAAGACAACTCAGACGGAATCCCGTTCACACCGCAGTGCCAATCGTTCACGGTTTGGACCACCAGCAACAGATATGATATGGGAAGTTATGTCCAAGGATATGACGAATTTGTGTTGAGTTTGAGCTGTTAAGGATGTCTTTAGCTTCTATTTAGCATAATGATGGGCCCAAATCTCCATTAAAGGGAAGGTATACATAATTCTTCCTCTCATATGCATTGCCTTCAAGAATAATGCTTGAGAATTATGTTTGATGAGCTTATGGTTAATAAGTGATAGGTTGAGGTAGGGGAAGAATAAGAAGTATGATAGTTGATTGCAAAATTAGTATAATGGTAATGTTGAACAAGGTTAACGGTCTCGGTATTAGATCCTGTGTGGATACCCAATAGGTAGACCCTATATTGGGTGTTGGTATGCCACATGCTTTGGTACCCACACTCAGTAGAAGGGGTGTACTGAGTCTCAATACCCTACTAGTAAGGTACAGTATGCTCTATATCCGATGGTACGGTCTGGTAAAGCAAACCATGATGTTGAATATGTATATAACAATAATTGCGAGATTATTACAGGTGTTGTGCATGGGAAAGGGAATTTAGGTGACATTTCCTAAGTTATAGATATTAGAGTTAAATTATCAGACATCATCATTAGCCATGATATCATTATACACTGTGTTGGACAGAATAATAGTATCCAGGGCACAGACATACGTAGAATTTGTCTAGCATATCGCCAAAATTGCACTTGGAATTTTATTTCAATTGTTTTATCTTTTTGGTTGCTTTAGGGTGATATGGACATCATGTAAAAAACTTTGAGCCACCCTAATGACTTAGTGGTTTAATGAAGTTGGGCTTCTGTGAAATCTTTACAAGCAAAACTTCCAACAATGCTTCATACTCGCTGAAGACATTTAGGACAAAACAAATTTAACACAAAAATGTTCTTTCATTGCTTTTATATGTCAAAAGATATACATAAAAATTGTCCTAATAAATAGGACTGCTATGATTCTGTCTCATGCGGCCTCTGGCCCAAAATTTCTTTATCTGCAAAAAAAATGACCCATGGATGCAAGTTGCTTCCTGAAGTATCGGGATTAGAATATCTGATTTCTTGTTGGACATAGGGTCTTCTGCCCATCCTCCTATTTCCTGCATCACTCTCTTCAATGGCACCTTATTTGTGAATATCGTCTTCCATATTGCCCAAAAACACCAGGTTTGCGGCTCTAAATATGATGACTGGCCAAACAGATGCTAGATGTATTCTATTGGTGCTGGTCTTCTGGCCAAGCAAACAGATGGTTTAGGAGTGGGGAACTTTAGTGGAACAATTAAGGACACCTAAAATTCCATACTTTCCCACTCAAGAACTGCAGTAAGAACATTCTGTTATCTTCACTCGCCACTTCATAGACTCAGTGCTACAGTCATCTCCTTTGATTTCATGAAGATTATCCAAGAAAGTTGATGGATACTAGTGCTCATCATGTTAGAATATATAAGAATTTAAATTCTTGCCAACAGTAAGCTTAAGGAACTTGCAAAATGTGTTTTCCATAGCATAATAAGAAATATTCTTCTACGAGGTCTCAAGGCTTTTCCTAATTTCTTGTCAAAGTTTTTCTTTGATGCAAGAGTAGATTCCAATCATCTGCATAAAATTAGTGGACTTATTGGTGAATAGCAGGCAATCTTGCGTACCCACATGTGCATTTAAGATCAGGTTTGCACATGGTGTTATTTAAGTTCGGAATGTATGATATCTGTTAAAGCATCCAACACACACTGTCATCTTACAAATCAAAGGTTTTGATGCACCTTAACGTTGCATCTGCAGCTGGCAGTTGAATCTTGGTTCATCTATCATAATATGTAGACTAGGTGCAAGTCACAGATTTTTTTCCAATTTTGACACATCTTAAACCCAGTGTATTAATTTTGGCCAAGTGTACATTATGCAAATATCTGGTGAAGCATGCTTTAATATTCTGTTGAATGTTTACTTATCCACAACAGATTGAATTATAGCAAATATCCTGAACCAATCATGCTTATTCACATGCAATAGTTCAGTGATGCCATGCTTTTAGGTTGTGCAAAACAGGCATGCGGCATGGCTGCAGTGCCAATTCATGCGGGCCAGTGTATGCATATGCTTCCCAGTGTATGGCAGGCATGATATGGCACTGACAACATTACACATAAGGCCTACCACAAGAAGTCAAGCATACATAAACTGGTCAAAATATGAATGACTACTGTAATATAAGATGTGAAGAATGTTAGTTGATGATTAAAATGGTTGTTTCATTAGACAAGGAGATAAATCCTTTCAATATTTCAACTGTATAACATGAGTAATTACATAAATACTTTTTTTTGCCTTCTTGAATTATGCTTTTGAAATTTCCAGATCTCGTGGATTCATATGCCCTTTTGAAGCAGTAGAAAAAAACTCTCTATTTCTTTGTTTTTTCTTTTTGTTAATTTGGATTTCTGAAGCTGTAATTTGTTTTGTGATATGCAGGGATTAGTTATCCAGGCACTCTTAAACTTAGATGATGAGGCTCATCTCAATCGTTTGGACGGAAGCCTGCACACTTTCCTTTGAGTGCTTGAAGTTCCATTCCAGTTTTTTATAGATACCAGCTGTGTTAATTTGCCTCAGATCATGGCAATACCATCAAGTTTTCAAGCTATCTGCATTAGCTATGGTGGACTTGGCTGCTAACTCTCTGAAGCTGTTTGTCATTGTTACAGGCATCGTGCCATTGAACAATGTAGTTCGTGTACACTTTAAGCTGTATTTCTCCAATCTATGCCGCTCAAAGAAACAATATATATCCAGAAATTGTTTCATTTATGACATAATGGTTAGTTTTATTTGTGGCCTCTAGCGCATGATGGGATCATTCTGTATTTACATGTTCTTTTTCGATTTTCTTTTTAATAATTGTGGGATTATTTGCTTGTCAATGACCTGGCTTTCATAACTATGGTTGTAGTATTATTAGTGAAAATTTTGCTTGCTAATTTGATGGAATTTATATTTGCCTCGGCCTTGAACTGAAGTTACCGGTGAAATCAAATGCACCCCGCTCATCTGAAAGTTTAAACTTTTTAACCAAGTTTATGATGCTGCAAAACCTGATACATGTCCTACACAAAAAAAACCTGATGTATATTAACAAGTGCTGTGAGGCCCCTCTTAATGACATTTCAAGAATCTGGAGCTATATAGATTTTTCATCCATGAATCAAGGTCAGAGGATTTAAATTATAAGATCAGTGCTGTTTATCTTCCATTAGGAATTGATCGAGAATTTTGCAAGTTCTAATGTTAGGAATTCATGAGTATTTGAACGCCCAGTTAATGTGCTCTGGCTTGTGAGGCTCTCTTAGCTTCAGCTTTACTTCCTAACAGTTGGAACCTTAGACATATTGTATGAAGTCTATAATAATTGAATTCAAGTGATGTGTCATTGAACTGGACGGATTTGGAGAATAAAGAGTTTAGACTCCTTTTCTCATTGTGCTGAGCTACTATTGTACTTTTTTTTCTTTTCCTCTTTTTGTGGATTTGGATACGTTTGCCATTTTAAGAACTCTGACCTTTCGTGCAATCAGAAGATTCTTTAAAATGAATCATCATTTTAAAACATTAATATAAATTATTTTGGTGGTTAAGAGATTTGTATTTTACTTAGTGATTGGGGGTTCGGTTCGGCTTTTAAATAGTATTTTAATTTAAAATTTTTGTAGCCGGTTTTATGATGCTAAAAATATCATTTCATAAGTTTGATAACACCTTAATAGTAGTTTAATGGCGCTATCTAAGGTAACATGATTGTAGGGGTAAATATGTAAAATTTAATTTTTTTTCTTAAGCTAGTTTTGTGAAGGTAAAAATATTATTTTGTAAATCTAATAATACTTTAGTTGAAATTTGACATTGCCATCTAGTGGAAAATAATGGCAAGGATAAATATACAAAATAATTCTCTATAAAAATATGTTCATAAGAGAAAGAGCAAGTTTGATATCTATGTAATAATTTTTTTTTGAGTTTTACGCATATACATATATTTTGTTATACTTGAAACTAAAATAGATTGATTGTTGAAAATAATTGATATTGTTTAGTCATAAATCATTTTCTTTTGTTATACTATTAAGGAAACACAATTTAAAATACAAATTTATGAATTATTCACTAGTTCAAAGTTTAAAGTATAAAATAGTTACCGATTCCAATTTACCGTGAATGTTTTCTCCTATGATTAAAAATCTATTTTTTCTCTTTTCAATAGGAGAAGGAAGTTTTTAAACTATGTGTCATTTGAGATACAATCGTTTGAAAAGAGTAATCTAAATTGGATCATGAATTTAAATAAAAACATAGAAATTGTAATTTTATAATATAAACATATAATTATATTAATTTTATAAGAGTATGCACGTGTGTGCGTGTGTGTATATATATATATATTATATATATATGTATGTATGTATGTATGTATCTATGTATGTAGGCATGGCGCACATGTGTATATATATACATCCCAAAACTATAGCGGCTAGTGGAATATTTTGTATTCTAACATAAATAAGGGCTATTATTTAACATTTACACTATTTTCTCAATAACATAAATTATTAAAAATTGACATAATAATATAAAAATTCAATATTTTCAAAATTTACTTAATAAAATTGAACCATCAAAAACAATTTTTATTAAGTAAATAGTTAGGTGGATCATGACGCCTTTATTTTTATTTTATTATATATCCGACATTTTTTTCGTTATAATACTGCTATAAGGATGTTATAATTGCTATTATTTTAATATTGAATAAATCAAAATGACAAGACATGGGATGGAATGATGGATAGCTTTTACAAACGTTCGGTTTCGGTGAGCTCCGTTATAACGGAACAACGCCGTTATGAAAAGCACGTTAACAAATTGGGGATGTAAAAAGGAGCCCTAATTTAGCGCGCGTTTTCCGTAGAGGGGGGAGAAAAGGGGCGAGCGAGACCTTGCGCACGGCGGCGAAGGTCGCAGAGGGCGCAAGAGGCGGCAGTCTTGCTAACGGTAATATATATCAAGCTTAGTGCGGATCAAAATGCTTCCTCAGAGACTTGTCTGGAAGTATTTCGATCTATTCCCATCTTCCGGAGTTTGGGATTTTAGGTTTTAGCCGAATTAGACCAAACCCAGTTGATTGCTTTATTTAATAGGGTTCCACGAGTAGTCTTGGTCTTTTTAAATTTTAATTGATTTTTTTTCCTTCGACGATTTTATTTAAATTTGATCGACACATTTGGAAAAGCATTGTGAATTTGTAATAAATCTCAATCTATATTAGAACTTCTGGTATTAGAAATTTGATTTGGAGGATCGGAATTTTCCCTATTAATCTTGCGGGCTTGCAGTAACTTTAGGGATGAGATGAGGTGATGAGAAGAAAAGGAACAACTTAATCACTTAGAAAGGAATAAAATGGGAAAGCTGGGACAAGAGAAGAGTAAAACTACGAGGAGAGGGAAGCAGCAAACTATCCATTTAGCCAGTAAACACTGTTCATGTGCTTCAAAAATTTAAAGTGTGTTTAGGTGACCTGGTCATCTCCACAGACTAGCCTAGTGCTTCATCTTTCAATGGTTTCCATTATTCTCTCTGTCTCCTTGATCCTTGCAAGGCTTTCTGTTTAAGTTTTTCCTACTCATGCTCCAAGCAACTAAGGATTGGACAAATGTGTCATTACCTTCCTTTCCCCAAAATCTCATTGTACATGTTATGGGATAGCTTGCTATCTATCTCAGTTTTAGTATTCTCAAAATTTTACATAGGTTGCCATAATCTTTCTTGCCAGCTTATTCATCTAGAATCAAGTGTCGATGGTGGTTATCTTACTCTACTTGCGTATGGTTCTGAAAATACTGACCTTATCTCTGGTATCTTGAGGTTTGCAACTTCAAGATTTGCTTCTTAAGCTTTCCACTTATAGCAAGCTCCTTCCTATGCCTTACTCTGTCATCGGTCCATGTAGGTCATGAGATCATCTTTTCAATGTTGGTATTTCTTGTTTACAGGCTTGTGGCATTATGTGGATGTGGCGCCATTACTCCGTATCTCACTTTTTAGTTGACAGTGTTGCTATGTTGCTTTACTCAATAGTATGCTTTTCTTCTGATGCAGGTCATGATTTGATTAGGTATGAATCTTGGTTACTTCATTTTTCAGACCTTTTTTCCAAGTTATATTTGCTGTTGTTCCAAGTTTTACATGTGTTAGATCAGACAGCAGTTAGATTGACATAATTTATATTTTAGGGTCTTTTGTTTAACTTTTAAAAAATAAGCAAGTGGAGTATGTGCTTTGTTTTCCTTCTTTTTTTTCTGCAGACCATATTTCTGTACAGGGTTCCAGGAGAACCAATTCCTTTTTTTTTTAATTCAAAAGTGTCAAGTTATGCTTAGGAATGGTCTTTAAGTATTATACTGTCTTAGAGTTGTTTTATGAAATTTACAGTTCTAAAAGGAGGAGAGAATGGTGTAGAACAGCTTTGATAATGAGTGAAAGAAATTAGATTTCTAATGCTCCTCTCTTCATTTCTTATTTGAGTTTGATGATTTGCTCCAAACTGTATATAAAGTTTCTCCTGGATCATACTTTGGTTCCTTATGCAGATTTTTATTGCATGGAATCCTAAAAGCATTTTAGTTTCATATTAGCTTTGAGGTTTGGAATTTATTTAAGACTCGAGGTGTATTTTAACTTACATTATGTTTATGTATGAGGATATTCTTAGATTGTATACCATAGGTTCATAGGATCCATGCATAGGGCACTTAGTATGGCGTCTTACTCATAGGGTGTTAGTACTCCACCTGATTTTTGCATTAATTCTGAACGAGATAGTACATTTTCGTCGACCTCTCTCTCTTTCTTTGTGTGCGCTATACTACCAGTCAAGTGCATACTTGGCATCATCTTCTGTGATGTTAATATTTATTGAGGGCAATTAAGATGGTGAAATGTTTATCAATTGGTGAATTGAAAGTGTTTTGAAGGATTAGGTGCTTCAGAAGATGTTTTTCAAAATTGAGGAGGTGAAACTTGCTAGAGTAGGAGGCAAGTGTGATAGTCTTATAAAAAGATTAGTGGTTCGAAATGTGATATGAATGTGTATTTTTTGCAGGATTAGGTGCTTCAGAAGATGTTTTTCAAATTTGAGGAAGTGAAACTTGCTAGAGTAGGAGGCAAGTGTGATAGTCTTATAGAAAGATTAGTGGTTCAAAATGCGATATAAATGTGTATATTAATTATTATGCATCACCTCTTTGCAAGAATATCTTGCTAGCATAAGGAAAATTTCTGAGTGTAATATGCACTAATTGCCACATATGTTAAAGGATCTGAGGATTTTTTTCTTTTCTCGAGCTGGGTGTTTGCGTTTATTGACTCTCAATAGGGAGATATTTGTCAGGTATTCTTTGAGAGGATAATTAGTTGGCAGGAAATATATGGAATTCCATATTTTTCAGGTATTTCTTTAATGGTCCATTTATCTTGTGAAATCTGAGAACTATATGTTTTATTTGATTTTTTTTTGAGAAAACTATATATTCTGTTTGATGATTTTTAAAAAAAATGTTTCAATTCATAAGTGATTTGTTTCAAAGGGAAATCAAATGCTTTCTTAAAAAAACATTCATTTTGTTTTTCAGAAAAAGAAAAAAAATGCTAAATATGTATCTTTTCTCACCTTGCATCCCCAATATATTCTCTTGCAGCAATTAACCTAGGAAATACTTAAACCCATCAAATTGTATAGTTTGCTTTGAGAAATGTCTCATGTTCCTTGACTGCAAGGGTGCACTACTAAAATGCCAGTGAAATTTGTCACCTTGTTTTTTTTTCTATGTTTATCTGTTCTGCAGGTCATTGCTAATGGAAGATCAACTTCATGATGCTCTCCATTCTGAACCCAGAGTCAAAGCCACCCTGCGTCTTGGGTCAGAATTGTTCTCTGTTAATTCAGAAACAGGCATTCTATCTGAACAGTTGGCTACAATGAAGGAGAAGAGTATGAGCATACTAAAAGACCATATCACCAAACACAATGCCCCAAATGATGTTCCTGATGAAGCGCTTGAGGGGTCTTCGGGAGATGAAAGTGAAGAACTTGACAATCCATCGAAGAAATCCAGGAAGCAAAAATAGCTGCCTTGTAATCTTTGGTGAGGTAGAAGGATCCAAAAGAAACAACTAATGCGATTATGGGAATGCAATGCTGATTAGATGTAGCAAAGGCCTTGTATCTTGTAGCTCCCTGTATAAGATATCCAAAAATGTGGCAAAACGGAATGGACGTCATAACGAATTAGCCCACATTCTTATTCTGTTCATGCTTGATCATGTACAGTGCTACTGGATCATCATACTACTTGGTATGTAAGTTTAACTTTTTTGCCGCCATCTTAATTATGTGCAATTAATACAAAGTATCAGTTGGGTGATGAAAAATGCACTTGCTCATGTACAGTACTAGTGGTGTTCTACATCATCATGTTATTAGGTAAGCGGGAGTCGGTTCATAGGAAGGGTTACTGTTCATTGACCAATCTTTTCCATTACCAACTTAAGAAGCTCTCTCTCTGAAAATAAACCAAACAGCTAGATCACAGAGAACCTCCGGCAATTTTGATTATCCCAGGTCAGCTAATGCCAAAGCAGGGCTACTAGGAGTCCCACCAGACAAAAACCAAACAACTTTTATCCTGGATAACAAACACCTGAAGTCTCAAATTGGTTGCCAAGCGTTAGATCGTTCTTCCTTGGAAGCTGACTTAAGCTGGGTCAAGGCCGAGATGCTGCTTTGGCTGTCAGATCAACAGGACATGGTTTGTTTGATTTGCCCGAAATCGGCCTATTGCTGTCTCATGTAGCCATACCTTGAACTCCAGTTGGCAATACTAAATCAACTTCAGAACATTTGGCCTTTAATAAATGAAAGCAAGCTTTCAGTGAGATGATGATTCCTACAATGTCCATTTCAACCATGGTTATTTCAGTAACCTAAGGAACACAAGAATTTTAAAACTGCAATCAGAACTATCAACTCCCACCTGAAAATTAAAAGAACATCAACTGATGTATAATCAAACGAAAACCTACAGGAAAGAAACTCACTGCTTAGCAATTGAGAACTGTGTACTGCGTGATTTCTGTCTCAATTCATCAGGTGTATCTATATTTGATTTTTCATGAAGACTACACTAGGCAGGCAGACAAGACAGCACACATTAAAATGCTAACTGCACCATGAATCTACAAACAAAATCAACGAAATGTTATATAATCATCAAAGTTGCATGCTTCAAGAGCAAGTCATACACAAAGTACCCTAATGAGGTTTGCAAGGAGTCCACATGTCCATAACAAGCAATCAACCCAACATACATTGCTCAGCTTACAGTAAAGTAATAGCATCATATAAAAGTCCAATATCTTCAGACCATCAATCTAAAACATCGTCAACCCAATGCCCGCTACCCACCTATCAGATAAATATCATATCCAATTTCAATTCCATTCACTCAAAGGCCCACTGGTTCTCTCTCCGGACCTCTTCCTCTTCTTCAGGAGTGAAGTCATTTTTGATGTTGAAGGTTTTGCGGATCTCTTCAGGGGTCTTCCCCTTGATCATATCAGCCACGGTTTGGCAGGTCAGATCCAGTAGGCCTTTAATGTTTAGATAGTTTGCAGCCTGGAAATATCAAAACAAGAATTATAAAAGAGAATGATAAAATTCTAACAATTCAAAAACTATGTGAATGCAGAAATAAATCTTGAAGCAGATGAATTCTGGTTTTGAAAATATATAAAAGCTTATGAGCAAGGAAGGACAAACTCTACCGAGACAAGGAGAAGCAGAACACATGTTGCAACTAATAAACATAACATGTAAAATCATAATAAGGGAAAATATTGCATTAGTTCCAAAATTCCTAAACCAATCTCACTCACCCTCCAGTCCCTGGAATAACCCAAAAAAAGGGATAGATAAGGATCATTCCACAGTGATACACAAACATTGCCTTGGTACACTGCAACCTATATCGTACAGGTCAAAAGGATACACCGCAAAATTGCAAATTCAAAAAAAGAGTATTATGGACGATTGTTATTCCATTACGTCACTTTATGGTTTTGAAGGCCTCCTAATATATTACATAAACATAACAGGTATTGTACTGATGATCATTATTTAGCCGGCATCACCATAGTGACAAACAAGGAGAATCATGGCCATTATGCTCATTTTCATTGTTCATTAAATTAAAATCATATGTTTCAAAAAAAAATCTATATCAGGTTAAGAAACAATTTCTTATTCTATGAATAGTCATTATCAAATAAAGGAATTATCTCATGTTAAAATGAGATATAACAACTACATAACAGATAGAATTTTATGCCACAAAAGTCACAATTTATTACTTCCAAAATGATCTGGCTCAACGCTTGACTAGGAAAGAATGGCAGTTATTTCCATTAAAAGAATAATAATATTTTGGTTTCAGAAGGTTCCTATTATTAGGGTTACCGGCCTTCTTAAACCTTAGCATATATAAGACATTCATTGCCACAAGGGTCATCCACTCATGTCCACCAGTTGAACTATAACAACGTACTCCAGCCAACAAAAGTAAAAAAGCCCCATTATCCAGTGAACCTACAACAGCAAGTGCACACAAACAAGTAACAATACCAGCTCATCTTGAGATACTCATGAATTGTGCAACACTAAGGACTCATTTGGTTCATGGAAAAAAAAAATTTCTCACTAGAATGTTTTTCTTGAGAAGTTGATGCCTGGAAAAGAGGTTTTTGCTTGTTTGGTTAACCATAAGAAAGTGGCATATTTAGAGTAGTTTATGCTTGGTTGAGCATCTACTTTCTCAGAAAAGTTGTGTGAAGTACATGTTATACCCTTAATAAAGGGAAAGGCCTTATCCCATTCTATTTAAAAGCTTAAAGATATTTTTGAAAAAAAATTATCTCAATTTTCAGCCAGTGGGAAACCCATATGGGTTTTTCTTCCCATGAAATGTGAGAATCTTATTCACATGCGAAGCCATTTTTTCATCTCTCTCCTTTAAAAACTCCAACCAAACATGAGGCATTTCTCCATTTTTCCTTTGACCATTCTTTCCCTCCTCCTCTTCCCACAAACCAAACAAGTCCTAAAATATATATTATCATAATTCCCCGTATACTAATTATGGAATAGATGCCTAAGACGAATATAAGGACAAATTCCAGCAGCCAATGAATAAATAAATACAGTATCAAAGTAAAATTATCTGAAGAAACCTGATACCAGCAAAAAGGCAAGGGCCGGCTTTTCTTTCATGTACAATTCTCTCCCCCTAAATCCATGTTAAGTGATCCAAAAAGTAATAACTAACAAACCACTAAACCAGGTGATTTATATTAATAAAAAAAAAACTCATGCATTGCATAATATAATTCAGCTGAGCATGTTCAGCCACAGGATTGAGACTCATCATCCAGATAGGTAATATAGTGAGTCATTGCCCAACTTCACCGTGCATAATTCCATCTCTCCACGCTTGACCGTACGATCAAATGGTAGTCACAGGAAACAATTTGGAGAAAATTCATGATGCCACTGCATTCTCTTTCAAGTTCTCTCCAGGATCAAGCAAGCATAACTCAAAATAATTTGAAATCTATTCAATATCTTCTGCATGTGACAATTAAAAATGCAAATGGGAGCAACGAAGAGTGTGCCACACCAAGTGCCTGACATGTCAGATGCCTAACATATCAAGTATTGAAGGGGGAATCCTATTTGCAGTTTTCAAACTTATGGAAGCATCAGAACTCAAAATATGTTGAAATGCAATTCATGCTTCAAGTACTAAAAGTTGGTGACATGTTTACAACTGCTTCATCACAGAATTGAGACTCGACTTTGGTTGCTGATAATTAACAGTGATCGAATGGATGGTATATGATGTCCTTATGACCATATATAGGAATTTAAGATGTTGAAAGAAGCCTTAGAAAGCAAGGTACACTCATCATCCTCATAATAATTATTTCCTTAAAGTATATCTTTTTTTTCTCGTGCCCCCCCTTCTCTTATTTTCTTTTTTATTCTTTTTCTTTCTCGGGGCAGTGAGGTGGGCGTGGGTCGGGGTTTGCGTGCTTGAACCTCCTTTCTTTCTATTTTTCCCTTTTAAAAAATTTCTTTAAAATGCCAGAGAGTATTTCACATTAAAAAAATACTTCTTTTAGAGTTTCTTCAAGTAGTATTGCTATTGTTACAATGATTCCAAAAATTGTCCAGAAATTGCTTCTTGAAAGCTAAACATACCACTCATTAGATTGCATAAATCATAAAAAAATTCTATCCCATACTTAAATTTCGTATTAAATCAACTCAGTTAATAATCATGGTTTTCTTGCTTATTTATTTTCTTATACATTAAATTAATGAACAACTGCAAAAAATGTTGAAGAAGAACAAAAATAAATGTTGAAGTAATCCTAAATTATTGATCGTCTAAATCTTAAAGAAAGGATCCATCACATAGTATTGTTTTGAAACAAATTCAGTTAGTAACCATGATTTGCTTGTTTATTTACTTTCTTATACATGGACTAGTTAACAACTAAAAAAACATTGTAGTCTTTTTCATCATATACTTATACTTTTACAAAGCATATGATGATATGTACATCATAAAAACTATTCAAGAGGCTTCAGAAGTCTGAAATATTACATGAATAAGTGATTCCCAACTAGAAGAAATGCTACAACCTAAGCCAAAATCCCTTATTCTAATTGAAAAAAAAACGAAAAAAAAGATAACCAGTTGTATATGGTCAAACATGCTTAAAAGAAATGAAGAAATGTCACCAAAGAATTATATTAAACAGCCAGATAATAATAAACATAACACATATGATGAATTAGCTTAATTTTGGCAGAAACTGGGAAAAGCAATCGAAACTAGTCACAAGCTGCAACAAAATTAATCAGTTTGACTAAAACCAGTTGAAAGCCAAAACTAAGGTAGGCTTCAACTTGGTCTCTGCATATCTCGGTTTTGATTGTTGGTTCTATGTGCATGTCCAAGTGTCGGATCTTTTCACGACCTACGAATTTCTTCTTATGGAGCCATGACCAAGTACGATACCAATGTCTTTGAAAGCAAGTACTTCAGGCTATTTCAAAAGTTATGAGTAGCATAGCTTGGTCCTGGCCAAAACTTCACACTTCAGCCAAATATAACAAGAATTTAAAACATTTAAAAATACAACTGAGTAAACGCTGCTGCAATCATTATAAGTAATATACTTAATGGTGAACTGTCAAATAAAAGTCTCATGTGACATTTGAGGAGGTTTCCTCCTAAATAGATATTATTCTTTCACCTTTATCTTTGCCATCTTCCTCCTTCCCTCCCTGACATGAAGATATCATGCAGCTATAGCCAATGATAACTCAACTATACCAAAGATAATGAACATAACAAATGAGGTCAAACTAAGGGCTCGTTCTCTGGGGATCATGAAACTTACCTAGGAATCTGCATTTTCTTGGATAAGTGTTATCCAAGCAACACTTAGATAGAAAATAATTTACCCATGTTCTTTTATACATTGAAAAGTGGCTTCAAAATTTGTTACCCATTTTTTCTTTTGCATTACAACTGTCCTAATAAGTTTCTAAGATCTATACATCTTTTCCATAATATGCTGCTTCCAGTTCCAATTTGCACACTTGTCACGTATTGCCCCTTTATCACTGGAAACCCAATTTCCTATACCAAACTAGGCTTTCGGCCCATACAAAACTGAGAGGGCTAGATGATACAAGTGCATGACAAAATAGTAAAAAATGCATTCAATTAAACACAAGTAAAGAAAAAAAAAGGATTTACATAATCAACTTTGGAAAAATAAAAAATGACAATTTTAGTACCTATAAATAATGTGAAAAGCATCTTGAGAAATACAGGCCGAGAACATCTATAATCATTGGCAAGACAAAAATGAAAAACACACCAAATAAAAGGAAGAGGAGGAGATTTTGAGTAAGAAATATGAGACTCATCGGAATCCGCCAATGTTTTGGTCGAAAACTGGTTGAGGATTACAGCGATGCTGTTGGGGTTAGGGTTTGTTAGATATGAAAAGAGCAAGTGAAGGGTTAGAGTTTATTAGTGTATCGGCATAAGGGGGCATTTTGAGATCAGAAAATAGGTTCACTTTACCAATTTGCCCATTTACCAGGTGGGTAAGTGTTTCCACCTATTTCATGAGTAAATGCTGCCTATGAAAAATTAACTTAGCAAGCTCACTTTTTAACCAGAGCATGCGAACATGGGTAAGTTGGTCAACGGGTTGGACAATAGGAAAGTTGGCCAACTTTTCAACGGAGAAGGAGCCTAAAGATCTTCCATGATAATCATTATGATGGCACAAAGCAAATCAGATAGCCATTAACCCCCTCAAAATTTGCGTACCCTAGTCATTCCCTAGAACCAAATCCAGCCAATGAATTCAAATCAATGGGGGCTGGCAAAATGATGAAATCAATGGAGATAACATTAAAACTATCCCCACTAAACCACTTATACACAATATGAAAGAAAGACAAAGGTATATCCTTGATTAACAAAAGTAGTTGTGTATCCTTCTTAAAGACCTTTGGCAGTGATACACGTATATTAACAGTCAGACCAGCAATTTTTTTTCAAATATAATGCAATCAAAATCAACCGAGAAAATAGGGCTCGGCAATCTCATCGAATGTTACAAATATATCAACCAAATGAAACCAGATCATGCTTTCATATTTCTATAAAAGAAGTCGCATCCAGAGAAAGATGAGTCAAATAAGGAATCTAAACAAAATAACACCTAGCAACAAATCCCAGCATACAAACCAAAAGAAACCCCCAATCAATGCCCCTACAGAAAAAGCTCACACAAATCATTAAATACGAGAGTAATATAAATAAATAAACTGAACTAGATTGATACCCTAGACCTAAATCATCAAGAAACAAGCAAATGATTAAACCCTAACAAGATCTATAATCAAAAAAGGGGGGAAACAGATCTAGGGGCAAGCGATCTGACCAGGATGAGGTCGAAGAGGGTGGCCTGATCGACCTTGACGAACTCGGCATCCCAAGCCTTGAGCTCGTCGTCGGCTAGCTTGGAGGAGGTGTCGTCGGCGGTCGACTTGGAAGAGGCGGCGGCTGCGTCAACGTGCCTCTTGCAGTACTCAATCACTTTGGAGAGGATCTTACTGGTTACGTTGGGAAGGGGGATGCCGTTGCTGGCGCAGTCATCCTCGATCATATGCTTGATCGTCTGGGACTCCATCGCCACCGCTTCCTCCACCTCGAAGACCTCGCCGTCGGAACTCTTCAGAGTGATCTTCTGCTCCGCCATAGCAGCCGGAATCGATCGCCGGAGAGAAGGTACCGGAGGAGGAGGAGGAAACCCTAGCAGAGAACAACGAAGTGATGCGGTTTCTCTATCTTTTTTTACTTCGTTTTGGCCTCGTTTTCCTCCGTCGTCGTGCGAGATATCTAGAAGGATATCGGAGAATATTACACTTTGCCCCCTCTATTTTGCCGGAGTTGTTCTCATTCTTCCTCGGGTTCAAAGGTTTTTAATTGGGTCCTCCAAATTCGTCGATTAATATCGTGCTCCATCGGCCTCCCAAGTCCCAATGCCCTTGCCGTTGACTTGGAACGAACTTCATTTTATTTCCGGGTTTATGGATCGGCCTGACGCTTTCCCTTATAAAAGCCACACTTTGCGTCTTCGCCGAGGATTAGGGCCAAGGGACATTTCTAGCAGAAAGAGAGCAAGAAGTTTACTAGGTAGGCTTTTTTTTTTTTAAGATTAATAGGTTTAAAAAATAAAAATTTGTTAAAATGGATGATTCAGTTTCTTCTCCTCAACCCAGTCCATGGCCTAGTTGGCCTCTCTCTGAATGTACTTAGCATGAAACACCACGCTGTCACTAGTCATAGCCCGAATATCTCGAAGGAGTAGCACCTATCAATGTCGCCGGTACCTCTCTGAATCCAATCGATAATCTTAGCCGAATTATCCTCAAGTATAACTGCTTTAATCCGCAATACGCGCCAAACATTGCGTTTGAAGCTTTTTTTTTTTTTTTTTTTTTTTTTTTGGTGCCATTCAAAATGACCCTAACCTCTTTACAAAATCATCTCTCTTTTCTAGAAGGTACCATCCCCTTCAATTTTCCATTCCTAACTTCTCCTTTGACCTGGCTGCCCTCCACCTTCTGTACGAAGGTCTCAAGATCTAGATGGTCTAAGTTTGCCCAACTGATGAACTCGAAGAAATTAAACTCTTTGGTGGAGAATGACAGTGTCCGTAGATTTTTATTGTTATTCTGATTCTTACTACAAGTGTTCTCGCTAGTGGTGGCTTTAATGTTGCTGCACTTGAGTCAAGCTAAATTTTTTTGATGCAGGCTGGGATTCCACATGCAAGTTTTAGGGTTATCCAATAGAGAGACTATAGCAAGTGATGCAAGGATAAAATTAATTCTAAAGTTTTTTAGAGGTATATAAGGGGATAAATTAAATTTTAAATAAAAATAAGGGGATAACTAGCAGCTTCTTGCCGTGATACAAAGATGCCTTAGTCATTGATAAGAACTCTATAAATGATGTTTTTGAGATGCCTACGACTAAGAACATCAACTTGTTGCTCCACCAATTTCTAAGATTCATCGGGAAAATACTAGATTATACTAAAAATAAAAAAAACTAATATTTTGAATTATCAAAACTGAGTAAGGGTGCGCTTCATACAAATCTTACTTCCATTCGGATGCAATATTTTTAAAAAATAATAATAATAATAATAACAAAAAATAGGCTTGTAAATCATGCAGGATTTAAAAATTAATTATCAAATATTTTTAGAAGAGAAGAGAAGAGCAAGAAAAGCCGACCAAGGATGTCAAAACCTCCCCAAGGCACGCATGCGCTTTCATTGCCCTAGACCTTCCTCCGCGTGAGGGTCTCCAAGATCTACGCGCGCTGCACGGCCACCAAATGTCGTGTTGACCAGTTCCGTGATTCCACGGCTGGATGCAAACCGCGTCTTCGCCAAACTTTCCACTCTTTATCATTTCACGTAGGGAGAAATTATATCATACTCGGCGTGCACCTCACGGGCCATGCACACCACTAATCACAAGCGTTTATATTTATGAACGATCATAGGATGCATGTCATGTCTCATGTAGGATATAATTTGCCCATTGTATATATATTCATACTCAAGAATCTTCCCATGCCATCTTTCCAAGACTCAGCCAAGCCTTTTGTTCTTGCCCATCTCATGGCTGGAGCGACTCAATGCATTTGGGGGTGTAAAGTGAATGCAAAGGCTTTAACATAAATGTAGAAGGCCTCAATGCACGTATAAGGAAAAAGATAATAATTTTTTTTAAATAAAATATACGTCCTAACATAAATATATATGGGATCTCAATATATTTATAGCTATAAAAATAATAAATGCATTAGGGGTCGGGCCTTAAACGATCGTCTCAGTTGCCTAAAGATTGATCCAGCCCTGTCTCATGGTTGCAAAGTGAAGAACCTCTCAAAATTTTGGCCACGTATTCTTCCACTGCACAGATGATGCTTATGGGATTTGATTTGTACCCCATGGGACCTTAGACTCTGGTAAGCAATGGCTTGGCGTCGATGACAGCCGTTGCCATCCGTCGTCGTACCCCAAGCTGGTGGAAAGCACCCGTTAACCCGAAGTTTCCTTTGTTGGATGGAAAAAAAAAAATATTTTTTCAGTGCTCCAAGATCTAAAGTACAATCCCCAAATGGCCCAATTACCTATTTTTCCCAAATCCTGCTTGCAAGCTAGGCATCAAATTATTTGCAAAAACATGAATTTATGCTATATTCGTGAAGCACTCAAGATTATATGCCCAAATTGTTCGGGGGAGGTGCAGCCATCACGAGTAGGTCAAAGAGATCTATATTTTTTTTTCGATATATTCAGATATATTATATTATCTTTGAATAAATATATTCATGAGAAGCAACATATAAAATATTTAAAAATTGAATGAGAACATAAAAATAGAATTCCATAAAAGCTAACCTGTATGATTGGTCACTAAAGCTGATTAAGGGTCAGGCTTAATCACAAAAAATATTAAATTTTAAATAGACGTGGCCTTAAGTCTAATTAAAAGTGTATATAGTTAAAAGCATCAAATTGGCAAGAAAATGGAGAATACTGCACAAGTCCCAGAATGCCCAAAATCATGGGCAAAATGACCCACGCGCATCTAAAGAAGAAAAGAAGCTCCCAGCCAAATAGATTTGGATTTCCAAAAATCATGTTTGCAGATATTCTTCTAGCAAATAATACTATAAGGACTCTTGTCTTTTTTGGTCTATCAAAAAATATTTTCGTTTGTTAAAAATCACAAAAGAAAAGCCCGAGCCTTGCGAGCCACCATATAAACACATTCTACTCTTCCTCCCAAAATCATTGGCCTACATGCATTAAGCTTAGGATTTAAAAAGATAAGCCATCAAGCTTCCCACAGTATTATCACATAACAATTCTGAAATTTTAATTTTCTACCATCAATCATTTGTGCGCATTAACATTCCCCCTTTACAAATAATTAAAAGAGCCTTTCCTATTAAAAGCTCTTCTCATTTAGATATTTGCATGTATATACTCCTGCCGATATAGGCATATAGCTCATTGCATTTACCTGATAAGAGGGTCACTATTGACTAGAATTTATTGCTTATGATCTCCTACATGATTTTAATTCCCTTTTATTTCATGCAAATCTGTTTCTTCACTGATTCCATTCACCAATTCACCAACATAGAAGTTTGCAAGACAAGCAAGGATTGAATACTATTAACTTTCAAGAATTACTTTTTGCATGTAACTCCTCAAATCATCGCACTTTTACAATGGTACCCCCTTCCCTCAACTTTTTTAGTTGTTGAAATTGACAAGTTATCGTGTTAAAGATCAAACAACACCACTACCTCTCAAAAATAATATCTCTTAAAATATTCTGGTTCATTTCTCTTATAAAAACAATTTTTATAAATTACTCAAGAATATGAAGCTAAAAAAAAGTTAAATCATTTTGCTTTAAAAATTATGAAACACTAATAGTCAAACATCTAATAATGGCCATTATTGCTAAAACATGATAATTCAACAGATACATTTATAAATAAAGATTTGGAGGGTAAATATACAATAAACTATATATGCCAGAGCATAAATATCAATTTTTTTAGGAATGCAAAACTGTAGAAACAAAAGAAGCTATACAAGTCATAATGCGGTATCATCAGTCTTCTTGGCTTTCTGTTCGCCCATCCGGCTAATTATTAAATCTCATGGATCATACTTCTAACCAAAAAATTTTCAAAGCATCAACTCAACTCTTTATCACGGTAGACATCCACTCAACTCTTCATCATGGTGGAGAGAAATAGAAAGGTCCGAACAACACTAAGGCAACTATCTATTTTTAATTTCTCCAACACAAAGAGACAATAATAAGCTCAAAGAATGTTTTCCATGATGCTGCTCTAAACATACCTACATTTGTAACAGAGAATTGCGCCTGCCATATGGCACACAAATACAATCATTGACAGATAACCTACCCCAACAGAGACCTGGATGTCTTTTTTTGTCAGTACAAGTGATGGAGGATATAAGAAACAACAACAAAGAAGAAGCAACGCAAACAAACTAATCAGGAGCACTCAAAATAAGAAAACCCCATAGCATCTATTTGACAGCAGCTGAAGCTTCTAAGGGATAGCAGAGTCAGCAAAGTAATCACAATAAAAACCTCTTCCCGCCAGCCAGTCGGCAACAAAATTTGCCTATCTATAAACATGAACAACCCTGAAGTAATCAACCAATAAAATAAGGCATTGAATATCCTTTGGAAGGGGACTGTAGGCTACGATACGAGATATGCCGTTGATCTAGGTGGCAGATGAGTCTCCTACGAGATAGTCTCCCTATGGGTGGGTTCAAAATCACTTCCAATCCCCTGCATGTCTTCCATATCCTAGAAAGAAGACCACAATGCCAATCAGGGCATAAAGACCTTAACATCCTCGATCAACAAACTCCAGAGAAAAAAGAAACTGGATGTCCACCTTAAAGGGGAAAAAAAACCCTCAACAACCAGTTAAAAAAGATTCGAAGCGATTGGGACACTTCGTGTGGCCAGATTCGAAACTACCAAGCAGATACACATCTGCATGCAGACAAGTGAGTGGTAACCATCGAATCTAGCATATAACAATGATATGTTTCGCCAGAGTTTCCAGCCTAATTACAGCCCATCAACAACAGAACCACCCCACAAAGTTTACCCCCCACACCCGACTACACCACCCATCCAACTAGAAATATAAATGCTTAAATAGTCCGTCCAAGATAAAGCACGACGTGTCCTACATCACTCGAAGGCCCACTGGTTCTCCCGCCGCACCTCTTCCTCTTCCTCAGGTGTGAAGTCATTTCTGATATTGAACGTCTTGCGGATTTCTTCCGGGGTCTTCCCCTTGATCATGTCAGCAACAGTTTGGCAAGTCAAATCCAATAATCCTTTTATATTCAGGTAGTTTGCCGCCTGGAGAATAGGACACAAAAAAAGGACATTCAAACATTATAACATGATTAGCAAGTAGATATGTTTAAAGACACGCAGGATTAGATTAATAAAATTATTAATACATAGTTACTAATGTTTATATAAAATAATATGAATAAATTTTCATATGTATGTGTGCTGATTTTTTTTCTGTTTGGTTTTCTAAGTTATCACTTCATACCATTCAAATTTTCATTTTGCATATTAGTACTGAAACTGGTCAACTGTCACTTCATGGTAAGAGTTTTTTAGTTGAAATTTTAAAAAAAATGAGATGGTGAGATCATACCAATACATAGACTCCCGGTGATCCTAACACTCACAACTAGTTCACAGTTTGGCATATTACGTTATGCTGGTGATACAATAGAATATTTTCTACAGATATATGAATCATAAGAAGAAGTAAAAATTTTAAATATTTTAACCATCAAACAACAATTGATATGCAAAAACTAATGCAGGCAAATGATTAAAGCCATTCACCAATGGCTCTTGTTCATCTAAATTCTAGGCTAGATTAAGATCAAATTGAGCATAAACAAGCTAAGCCTAATCCTAGGCATGGAATTCAGGGCTAGCACCTGTTTCAAGCCACTCATCAATTTCTCCTCCTCGATCCACACTCAAATCAACCTCAAATTGAATCTATCTCCACCAAACTTGATACCCCTTATGCTCAAGATCAAGTTTGAGCTGAGCCTAAGCAGATGCTCAATGAGTAAAGCTTGAAATTATATGTGTAAGCATATCAACTTGAAATCAATCCAATAATTGAAAAATAAAAAAAAGCGCTGAACACAAAGGTGGAACAGTTGATGCAGTGACTTGGTTATAGAGTATGAATTAAGCTTGATTCAATTCTAGCTCAACTATCAAGCAGTTCAAAAAAGGCATGTGTTGGCATAAAAAGTAAGGAAAAAAAGAGAGACTTCTGTTGTGGTCAACATGAAACTATAAAATCAGGCTTGCTGAAATACAAAGCAAGCAAGCACAGTCCCACATCTCAAGCCAAAATCAATTCAAAGACAAGCTTCATCAGACCCAATATTGATCTAACTTGACTAAATTACAGCCCTATCAAAAAGATACATAACAAATCAAAAATGTTCATATGATGCGTATTTATAATCAAGTAACAAAATCAATAAGATGGCAGACATCTCTGTTTTGGGAAAAAATATTCTCATTATATTGTATATATATTAATATTTTTAAATATTATAATGAAGAAAACATTAACAGATGGTAGTAGTAAAAATATTTTAATATACATGTTCCCCATTGAAACTCCAAAATCAGCACAAGAATGTAACAAACATGGTAAGGGTTGGATATGCTATTCGAACATCCTACCCACCACCAGTCCTAAAACTTTCAACCAAAGAATATGACACCCACCCAAGTCCCTCACATGTAACCAAGTCATGGTCACCTATCCAACATGGATTCTTTCACGTAGGCAGAAGCACAAGGTAATGCCTGATTATTCAAACAATATGGAGGCTCTGTTCTGTTGTTACAGTTCATCATGTAACGGGCATACACTTTATGATTTAACACATATTTTAATAAATGTTTAGACGAAGCTTTGTTTCAATCTTGAATCGAGTTTGGGATAAGCCTGATTAAACTCTGACATGGATGATGCGAGGCTATCAAGTTGTTTTAAATAGGCTAATGTGTGGCTTGTGTTTGAAATTCATCTCAATCAAGCTTGAAGATATAGGAAAAGAGACAACCTGATCCCGAATTTCAGGCACCAAATTAGGTTTGAGCTAAGCATGATCAGACAAAGGTAGATCAAACTTTGCAAGATCACAACCCTATATGAATCAAGTACAATAACCAACATATTAGAAAAAAACCAAAGATCGAGCTGAGCTTGATTGGACAAAGGTAGATCAAACTTTGCAAGATCACAACCCTATATGAAACATATTTTATTTAAAAAACAAAGAAAATTTTGATACCTTTAAAATGTATAATGTAGAGTTCAATGGAAGAAGTACGCAAATTTTAATTCAAAATTTGTTGTCAGAAACCATGCATATTTCAAATAGCAACTCATACCAGTCAAGACTCAGGATTTAACATACATAAATCCAGCCAAGAAATTACTCAAGGTCCACATTGGTTGCATAACCAAAAGTCCCTTCAAATAGCTCATAAAAACTCAATGAAGAACAAAGAAATGCTATTAGTACAATAACATGATGCATTGAAATCTGATCACCTGTAGTATGTACGTATTATGTACATAAAGCCAGCCAAGAAATTACTCAAGGTCCACATTGGTTGCATAAACAAAAGTCCCTTCAATAGCTCATAAAAACTCAATGAAAAACAAAGAAATGGTACTAGTACAATAATATAACACATTGAAATCCAATCACCTGTAATTAGTATGTATAATAGCTCATAAAAACTCAATGAAAAACAAATAAATGGTACTAGTACAATAATATGATGCATTGTAAATCTGAACACCTGAAAACAAAGAAATAGTACAATAATATGCATGCATGCATGTATGCATATTTACTGATAAGAGCAGTTGCAAGATAAGTTTTATGTATTACGATATGGCGTGCATCACTTATTGTGGTTGCTCAAGGATCATAGGATCTATGATGATGCTAGGACAGCCAATCTTATATTGAGTAGAGACAGATGAACTAATGAAGATAAACTTGGGGTAGATGAAAACCAACTTATGTTTTTTTGAGAAAACATCTAGTTTTTTTTAATTTTGATATACATATATATATATACACAGGGCTGGGCCGAGCCCTAGGCGACCGAGGTGGTTGCCTAAGGCCTCGGGCCAATGGAAGGCCTCCAGAAGGCTGACCAAAAGGAAGCAAAGGCCCCATATAAAATGGGAACAGGAGCTGGCTACGATTCTTCCCCCTTGATGGAAGAGAGGTGGAGAGTTTCCTGGCCTGCAGAGGGGCAATTTGGGAAGTTGGGGACAGTAGTTTTGTTTTGGGTGGAAGAAAGAGAGAGGAGGGATTTGGTTGGCTTGATACACGTCTGAAGCCACTCTTATCTTTCATCCCTTCTCTTTTTTGGTTTTGGTCTTGGTTTTCCTTCCCTCACATTACTCCTGATCCAGCTGGGCCATCAGGAAGAAAGATAGGGGGATTGGAGATGGACTTCTTGGAGGGTAGAGAAAGAAAAGGAGGGAGGGGGGGTTGAATGGCTGCTGTGATGTGATGTTGCAGTGGCTGCTTGGGTACTCACTTGAAGGGAAGATGGTGGGATGGGACTTTTATTAATTAGATGGAGTGAATTTTCCATAATGCCCCTACTTTCTCTCGTAGATGGAGTGCCATGGGATAACCTTTTCCTACTCTGCTCTTGCTTGACATGGTAAACAGTACTGCCAAGCATTATCTCACTTATTTAATCAGTTTTATGGGCCCTTCCTTAAGCATAATTACTTTTCCATGCTTTTATTCAAAAATTATATTAAACTGAAAAAGCTTTGTATCTGTCTTTGTTGCATACATGCATTTTTGTTGAAATAATGTACTTGATGGCTATCTATTTTCATATCTTTTTTCTAAATATTTTATATTTATTAAAAAAATTATTATTAAAAAAAAGGCCTCATTCACTGAATCCGCCTTAGGCCTCCAAACGTATTGGGCCGCCCCTGCATATATATACATATACATATACATGTGCATATGTATATATATATATACACACACACACACACACACACACACACACACACACACACACACACATACATATGCAAGGAAAGAGGAAGGGTGGGGTGGGGTGGGGTGGGGCGCGGCACGCGCGCGCGCGCGAGAGAGAGAGAGGAAATGCTGGCATGTAATTCCTTCATGCCCCTCATCTTCATGTATGCTACAGCTAGTGACAACTAAAACAAAACTACAGGAACTAAATTAGCCAAATCAGAATACCATTTACCATTTCAAACTAAAGCTAAGTTTTTTTATTTACTAATGAGAATGACATTGATCATTTCAAAACTAAGTATTCTTATTTATTTCCTCTTCGCTTGTAATTTAATTCAGCCAATGGTCAAAAACATCTAAACAGAATTGCAGAAAAATTAGAAGTATCATATCAAACCATGAAAGCCTACCAGGCAAGCATGCACATGCATGTGCATATCAAGCAAATCAGAAGTTACCATAGTATTCCTATATAAAAATCATCCACGATAAATTGATTATCGACCATCACCAATAAGAGTTTGGAGAACCCACGAATATTAACAAACACATCAAACTAAAGAAATTGGAACAGGAAACAATGGTTATGGAAACGAAATTTGGGCATGAAAGAGAGACGGAATGGAGACTGCGAACCAATATAAAAAAGAACCCTCATTCGTCATAATATTGCTAAAAAAAAATCACACCCACCAACAAATCAAATAATAGCAAGAAGGGAAAAGGAATCCATTTTGCAACCTAACCCTAATTCATCATGAAACAAACAAATCACCCCTAACTGATACCACCCCCGAAAAATCACATCCAACAACAAATCAAACAGTCGTAGGCAAAAAGAGTGAATCGATTTCAAAACCCAGGGCCCAATTCATCGAGAAACGAAAAAAATCACAAAATCCAAACAAGATAATTAAAAAAAAGGACGAAACAGATCCAGGGGCAAGGGATCTGACCAGGATGAGGTCGAATAGGGTAGCCTGATCGACCTTGACGAACTCGGCGTCCCAGGCCTTGAGCTCGTCGTCGGCGAGCTTGGAGGACGTATCATCCGCGGTGGACTTGGAGGAGGCGGCGGCGGCGGCGTCAACGTGCTTCTTGCAGTACTCTATCACCTTGGAGAGGATCTTACTGGTAACGTTGGGGAGGGGGATGCCGTTTGTGGCGCAGTCGTCTTCGATCAAGTGTTTGATCGTCTGGGACTCCATGGCCACCGTCTCCTCCACCTCGAAGACCTCGCCGTCCGAACTCTTTAGCGTGATCTTGTTTTCCGCCATGACCGCCGGGATCGATCGCCAAAGGGAAGAAATCGGAGGAGGACGAAACCCTAAGGCGAGGTAATCGAGAATGGATAGAGACGTGACAGGAAAGGGTCGGCGTCGGTGGAGCCTTCTTTATAAGACCAGCGTCTCGGATGTACGCATCAGGATGAACGCATTTTCCTGTGGGTGTTGATGAGGTGGGCTTGGTACTTAAAGAATACGGATGGGTTACAGCTATTGTCCCTACCTGTATCGGTTGATGCGCATGTTATCCTAAAATTAATATACTTATTTATTAAACTGATATGGATACATACGCGATATAAATACATATAGATCTGTTAAACTTCATGATCATAAAATTAAAAATAATATTATAAAAAATAAATTAAATTAGTAATATATTACTATAGTTATTTTTATTTTTTAAAAAAGTTATAAGTAGTATATAAGATTAAATAAAATTATAAATAAAAGATATTTTTTTAATACGAATTGAAGTTGTATATATATATATATTCTATTTTTTTTTAACAATTATAAATTCGGATATAAATATTAATTAGATATTTAAATTTATATTTATATCTAAATAAATTCAAATATGAAAATAGATACAAAATAATATGAGCAGCCGTTATACTAAAAATATATATATATTTTTCTTACCTTCAACATTGAAAGCCCGGTCAATATTTAAGCCTCAAAAGGCTTGATCAATGCGGATTTGGATCCTCTCCTGTCTCCATGTGGGACTCAACTTGAATTCTTTCAATGGTCCAGAGTTTGCCTATACGAAGGTAAGGAAAAAGGGCTAATCCACCGCTTAGCAAAAGGACATCATGGTATTGCTAGTCAAGAGAGGGCATGCGTGGATCTAATCATTATGATCAAAATTGTTAAAAGTATTTTTTTTAGCAGTATGTAACTAAATCACGTATTCTACTATTCAAATTAAAATTTTGAGTGGTGAAAAAAATTTTGCACTGTTTCGAAATTAAAAAAAAGAGTGCTAAAAATCACCCACAGATCACCTCTCAAATCATCGAGCCAACATGGAATACATTGATTGATTGAATCACGCTAGAGGCTGGACTGGCAGCATCAATCCTCTTATGTGCCCCACCAATCCCTGATTGCCACATTAGCCTAAGCAGTGATTTAACAGAGAAAGCAACGCACTATGAAATTCCTCTGCCACAATATTATATGCATCATGCAAAACATATGCTAATTATTGTAAATTAGAATACAATTTAAACCAATGATGTGTATTAACATTTTTAATACAAGTTAAACCAATCGATAGCAAAGATACTAGTAAATTTTGGATCAAAATGTAACGAATGTAAAATATTTCCAATTTTAGGTTTTAAGGAGCAAATCAAGGGAGCTAATGAAAACAAAAATATTATTTCATCCATCTTCTGCGTATTTTGGCCTTTGGAGCTTTGTGTTGCATTTAGGGTATTCAGAGCATGTTTGATGTTGGTTGGTTCTCTTTCCTTTCTTCTTATCGACCAACACCCCCTTTCTCACTTTACTTGCAAAAATGAAATAAAAAATGAAACGGGTAGGTGTACCTTCTCAACATTTACATAGAAAAGTCATTATTTGTTCCATTAAAAGATTTGAGATCGAGATTTGATCACCTACCCAGTTCAAATCACCACAAATGAACACACAATAATAGGCCTCGCTACAAGTCATTCGCAGGCTAATGAAGAATTATAACCATCCATGTGTACCAAAAAATGAAAAGGCAGCTAATTGAATCACCTCCTATTCTCTAAAATGGCTAGGAGACCGTTCCTTCCACTTTACATCATCTTTTATTTTTTTAATTTTCTTGAATATACTCTTATATGATCCATCCAATCTAATCAAAAAAGAACAAAAAAACACACACAATAATATATTTTTCAGACGTACGTTGGCTTGCAAGGCTGGCAAAGTGGACCCGTTGGTCATTCTACATAGAGATCAACAGGCTTGTCCGTCCTTGCTTGGTTCACCTTTTGGTAAGCCCAAGATGAGGCCTGATTTTCCCAGACACGACCTACATCATGATTCATGAATTAATTTTCGTCAACTAAAAGTTAGGTCAAGTTTGGCATTCAATTTTACTAGCCTAGATCCAAAAAAACCGAAAATACAATCTATAACTGTGGCTCCAGTTCCCACACCACTGATACATCAGCATTTTGGGCTCATGGCAAATCCAAAATGGTAATGCCCAACTGGCTCACAACATTACTTCCAGTTGGATAAAAGCATAAATGTGTGAGCTACAAGGAAGGAAAAGTGCTAGAATCCAGTCAATAATCAAATTCCAATTCATGAATCTTAAATTTAAGCAATTAAATAGATACAACCATACAAATAGTATAAATCAGCTTCAATACTAAATGCTATTTCCTACAATCTTTCGGCATGCATCATTTTTTTTTCCCATGTAAAGTCATACTGCAATTGCGAGGCGCACAGAAGCAATCCAAACTTAATAGCAAACCTCCATACATTGCAAAAAAACATCTGTATCATTGACACAATCCTAAGATTTTGTACCTGATATGGAAAAATCAATCCATCTAGATTACTCCATAAAACCATAAAACTAGGTTCATATAAACTGCTTGGGTCTTGACAGACCTTACATGGCAGTCATCGCACAGCATTACAAACAGCCTTAAAAGAACGTCTTGAAGGGCCTGATGCGTTCTAGCATTTGTATAGATGCCTAAAATCCTATTATAATCTAGCACAAGGTTATATGGTACAGGACAGGAGAACTAGGAAATATATACAGGGCCACAGCTAACCAGAGGGCCCCAATTTGAGCTTCAGGGAACTGATAACTTGCTGCTACCTCAGCATCAGAACAATTACATACTTACACAACACAAATCAAACTTCACCAGCTCCAAATTGCCACTTAAGATTCCATATATTGAGAAGGCGGCGGACTCGTTTTTGTCTTCTCAGGACCTGCAAGTACATCAAGTAGGAAATCAGATTTGATTTCTTCATGGATCAGCCAGTATAGAACCTGCATGCACCAAGATACTTGCACCCTGAGCACCATCTAGAAGCCACAAGCCTGATAATTTTATTGCATTTGACCGGTAGTAGGAACGCGCAATTTGCGAGGGATTGATGGAGGATTAAATGGCTGGATAAGAAGACTGTTATTACTCTTGAGACAAGAGAAAGGCTGCTTGTCTTGCTGAGCAATAAGAGGCACCGTCATTATGCTTTCAAAATAGGACAGAAGGTTGTGATCACACATACGGGAGAAAATGTTTTAAAAGGCTTTTTGGTTCCACTAAGTGCATGAATGTGTCATATTACTTGCATGTAAGAGAGGGTGGAAGGGAAGGAAAGGTTTGTGGTTAAATTCCAAGCGTATTTGATTTGTTTTCCGCCTCAAGAAGATTTAGATGAATCTAGGGTGAAATGAACACAAAAAAAAAACATTTTATTTTTGAACACTTAGCAAAAGATAGGGACTGATGGTGATATATCATTTTTCATATCTGATCCTGATTGATAAGATAATGCATATGTTTATGCTTAATAAAGTTTAAAGACTAACAGAAATTGCTTAAAGTTTACTATGTATGCATACGATGGAGATATAGGCAAAAATTTGTTATATTGACATAGCATACCATGAACCCCACGAAGCTCCACTTCTCGCCATTCTTGAACCAGAGCACAGCAACAACACATCAGATGAGACAAGAAATCATCGCAAAACCCTCCCTTCCAGGAAAAAAAAGAGGAGGTTATGAGCAAAATGGAGCAAGATTGAAATTTCAGATAGATCGATATGGTAAAGCAGCTTCACATGAAAAATTGGTTCCTAGCAAAATAACCCAAGACATGCTGAGATATGCCATGATTCTACTACTAAACAAGTCCTTCAATATTCTTCTGACTCCGACACTATTCGATTCAATAGCGACCACAGCCATCTATGCCAGCCTAGCAGAGTAACATGTTAAAGTGAATCTGAAAAATTTAAGCAAAATACATGCAAATAAATTAACAGAAAAAACTAATCACTCAGCTATTTCTAGCTGATATAAAATTAACATACTAACAATATTTAGGACCATATGCCAGATTTTTGGCTCTTTTGTACACTTGCTTATCATCCTTGCAATGACCATCACTAGATATTTACATGCTACAGCAAATTAACAAGTCCAAACAATGAACCAACATTGAGAAAGTAGTAAATGAAATCAACTAACCAAAAGCCCAACACTAACAAGGATCAACTAGAATAGATGCAACATTATGTATGGAGTCTATTAGTGAAGATGCGGCAATAAGATATGATACCGACAGATAATAGGGTGTCCCAGAGGTGCAATCCCTTAACATCTGTTTCTTACCAGTAATATGAAAATTGGCATGTATCTAGAATGATACATACTGACAGAATAGACCATGGTAAGATCCACTCGCAGAAGCAACATCCATATGTTTCCTTTTGGTGATTTAAAAAACATCAGATAAAATTTACCTGGAATTCTTTCAAGATGACCTCACAACTTGAAGAAAGTGACCACATTTTTGTTTTCTAAGCAGAACAACCCATGTGAATGCGGTTGCATTGCATTAAAAAATAATGAGACCTCCAAAAATGGCTCTTACCTTATCGGTATAAGTGGCAGCTTTAACAAGCCATGTATAACAAGAGAAGGAAACGTTTGGGTTGACATCTTGGAGCTTGAGATGCACCATTTGGTGCGTCATCTTATGGACAAATATTTTACGGGCATGTTTCTAGCTCATTCAATGCCAAACACCCTGAGATCCTATTTGGGAAAGTTTTTGGAGGGTTAGAAAGTGCTTGTGGAGGATTGAAAGATAGAAAGCACTTTCAGGAGATATGGTTGTATTTGGTAAAAAAATGAGAAGTATTTTCTAGTTCTCCAAAAAGCTGAAAAATATCTATTTAAAAAATGCTCCATTTTAGAGCTTTTCCCAAAAACTCCACTTGGCTGATGTTAGAAGCTATTTCTGGTTTAATGAAAATTTCATAGCGATCAAATGCCCATGAATAAATCATGTATTACATTATAATATGATATGATATGATATAATATAATTTAATTTAATGTAACATAATAATATATTATAATACATTACAATATTATACTATTATACATACAAAAACATATATTATATTGTAATATATATTATATATAATTATTATATAATATATAATAACACTATACATAGTATTATATAATATTATATTATATATAATATATAATTATATAGTTTCAGCTTCAGTGCCAATGGGATTGCTGGTCAACAGTAAGCTCAGCACAACTGTGCTGGGATAATGCACATGCTGAGCCACGCCAAAACAAACAAACAGACAAATAAATAAACAACTAAATAAATAAACTTGAAAAGTTTAAAAACCTTTTGCAACATAAAGAAATAAAAATGATTTGATTGGTGCCAGGCCGACAATGTCAGTGCCGGTACAAACCCAGCACAGTATATGACAGCTGGTATGGACCAACATGAGCCAGCACTTGGAGCTTTGGTTCCTCTTGCTCAACGGAATTCAACAACTTCCACAGCTAATACAGTAAAAACAGAAAATGACAAAGTATGGGAAGCTCAACTACCAATTGGAAGCCCACTAAAATCAATTATCCACCATGAATCTGCTGGAGAAGGGCAAAAGCCTAGTTACCTCAATGTTAAACATTTTACGAAGTTTCCTCCTGATGCAGCAGGTGTAACAGCAACATGATAAAAGTAGTGTATATGCCATCAAGTCATTACATGCTTCTGCTGAAGCTGTTTACAAGAAATCCAGCCACTTACTTTCAAACCATATAAACTATTTTGCTTCTTAGGATCTATCAAAATGTGCATAAAAGAAAACAGTTTACGTAGAGGGAAAAAAATATAACAATCATGACAAGCATAGTGGGTCTCTTGAATTAAACTGTAACAAAAGAAAAAACATCTGCTATCAACTAATTTGAGAATAAAAACAGAATCACAAACTGATAGTGATGAAGATTTTGATGCACTTCACATATGCAATTCTTGGTTCATCATGTTATCTCATGAAAAAGAAATAACAATTAAGTAGCAAAACAAAAAACCCACTTCCACTAAGGAAGAAATTTAAGAAAAAGCAAAAAAAAAAGGCACACGTATGTATTTGTGTATATATAAGATGATGAAGGTCCCATCTGTCATAAGGTAACATGACAATGATAGATATTTTGTATGATCAAACTATGAAGTTTCATTAAACTATAAAGTTTTCCCACATAACGTACGCTTTAATGCTATATTACTTGAAAGTCATTTTGAACAATTTCATGGATGAGAAACAGCACAAGTTCATCGCAGTTCCACGATTAAAGATAATTATAAAGCATAAAGAGAAAACTGAGCGATTCAGTTAGCACGAAGTGTTAAGCAGTTCTCTAGAGGGTTTTAATTTTCCATGGTCTCTTGAGACGTATGGCTATAACAGCTACAAATGTTGGTGGTCGTGCTGCACAATCAGCCACAGGAACTTGCTTTATAATTGTTAAGATAATGTTGCTCCAATTTAATAATTTCTAGTGAGAAATGGAAGAATTATTGACATATTACCAATTAGTTCAACCGTTGGCAGCCTCCTCATCTCTTAATACCCTAAAACAACTGAGGCATTGGATCCAGTTGGTAATTGTTTGCTCAAAACACTGGGCCAACTCAAATGAAGATGGTTAAAAGATTATCAAGAGGGAGGGTTCACAATACAAGAAAATAAGATTAATCTTCTCATTCATTTATGTGAATGTTAAAAGACTTTATCGTCAGCTGCCTTTTCAACTAATAGAAATATAAACTGGTGGGTTTTCTCTTGAATTTTGGCTTATACTTCTGAATGTATCCAGGCTTTCTCATATATAATATAAGCATAATCCAGGCTGGTGGAGGTATCATGGTGGCCTACAGATATATTCTGTTATTTACATAACATGGCACAAACATACGCCACCATTTATCCAGCTGATTATAATGTCTTAAATGCTATATGATTGGAAAGCTGCAACAAAAGTTCTACCGAGGTGATTAAACTCATGTTTTTCTCTAGTTAGTGGCATTGTATGCAAAGGATAACACATGATAGTCTCATCATGACAATTCTTTTTTGAAGCAATAAGCAACTTATAGTTCATGGCTTTTGGAAAAAAAAGGAGTACAAGGAATATAAGATATGTAAAAGATATTCCTTTTAATTATTTACAAAAACACGTACATATATGTCTATTTTTGGCCACTGTAGCTATCTTTGCAAGTGTTCCACAAGGATAGAAGAAAGTTTCCAGACCTGCAAGACATGAGCAACAAGATGTAAATATTCTGTGCAGAAACTTTAAAAAGAACAATAAGACATAACAAAGTAAAGAAAAAAAAAGCTCCAGACAAAATTAAAGAGATCTCTCGTGATGATATTAGAAATTCACTAGTTACCATGACTCCTAAGTTTATCACTCAAAGATATACTTGTAAAATAAGGAGAACAAGAATCTCATTTGATATATATAAAATTTAACTTAAAAAGCAAGAGAACTTGTAAATTCTCGGCACACATTCTATAACATTAGCTAAGACATAGCTGTTGTTACATTAGAGAATCTATTACTTAGCCATTGTCCAGTAGAATAGATGAGACAATTTCTAAGCAACAATTATATGATATAGTCATTGCACTGTGCCCTTACATTGGGTGATTTGCATTCGACTCATACAGCCTGCTTGTTAAGTAGGAAAGGTGTAGTTCATGTCTTGTCTAGGTTCACCCATATGAGTGTAAGTTCAGCCATTTCCTTATATAAATGAGAAATACTCGTGATGCAACTTTCCAATGCTCTTGGACTAAAGAGACAAGCAAGAATTTGAGTTTAATGAAAAAATTTATGGTCAATGCCCCCAGTTGTGGGTCATGGATGCATCTCTATTCCAAGTCTTGCACCAAGCTTCATCCCTTCATGAAAACATCTTGGGATGGGGCACTAGAACTTGATTTTCTTACATGAACTTGTATATAATCACATAGCAGGAAAAAAGCATAAACTTGAATAGCATCTCACAATGACATTAACATTAGACACCACGTAGCAGACAAACAAAAATGTAAAAGAGGGTGGATCAACCTCTACGGAGATATAATGAACCAAGACTTGCACGTGGGAAATGTATAATTTTAACTTTCTATTGAACACTACCGTAGATTCAAAGCATGTCAAAGAATAAGCTAAAAGGAGACGCGGGGGGGGGGGGGGGGGGGGGGGGGGGGACAACTGCACCTGCAATTTCATCTAATTCAGTAATCCTAAGCCTAAAACTATGAATCTGTCTGAATTATCAGTGTGCTCAACTGGTCTTTATTGTCGCTTTATTATGAAATGCATGAAAGGACCTGCTGGAGTGTATGTTTTAGGTATGGTATGTCAGTTATGACATATCAGCATGGTTCAACATCCAATAATTCAGACCTAAAACTGTAGATATTGGTCGAACATTGGATGATCAACAAAACCTGAGCACTCCATATTATTAACTTTCAACCTGATATTAACTCCATGTCATTAGTGCTGAAATTGTAGTCAGCACAACTACGAAAGTGATGAACGCTACAAAATCTTGAAATCCAATTAGCAGGAAAGTAAAAACTAGCATATCAATTAAATAACTTAAGGTCATACAAGCAATTAAAAATGACACTTAATCTTATGTTAATCCACTTTCAGATGGTGCAATTGAGCAAAAGAGGCATGTCATGGAAGCTAAAAGTTTAACTGATGATAAGGAAAACTTGCCTTCTAATGGAACCATGGAACAACACTCAAAACATTTCCCTTAATTTGCAAGTAGCTTAGATAAAGAAACAAGAAGGAAGGATTTGAGTGGAGAGGTCAGATTTATTGCACAAATTATAAGCCAAAGAATCAAAACATACATGATTATTGATCAGGACCTCAACAAGTTTCTTATTTCAAGCACACATTTGCACTTATTCCTGGAGTACACTGACATTCATCGTTTCAGTCTAAGAAAAATTAACAATCATTAACCGAAAACTTTTGATGAATACTCGATAGTAAAATACATTTTTCTATCACTAAATAAGCGATATAGTATCTGTAAATCCTGAGTGTACATGTGCATGGAGCATAAGAAACTGATTAGAATCCACTAGGAGGCATTTTGAGGCATATAAGAAAGGGGATTGATTGTGCATCTCTTGTATTGCAAGTAATGGACAATGTAAATAATTTAAATCCATAAGAAATGCATCATAACAAGTCATATAGAATGACTTACATAAATAAGGCTCCGAACAGCATCCTAGTAAATCTGAATGCCATTCTTCATCACTGTATGATCCTTTACCAGCAATGTAATCATGACTCAGTGAAACTGGTGAAGCAGTTCTGCACGAAGTTCCAATATAGTTTATGAGAATCTTTGAAGTTTAAATCTGGCAGACACAACTTTATATATTCAGTACGCTACTTCTGAGGGAATTAGAATGTTAGTGCATTCATGGAGAATTAAGAATTTATACATTCTGATGACTAACATTAACAGAAACAGACTAGCAGAAAGCTATCATCATCCAAAACCTAACTTTTCTATACACATGACTACTACCAAAAGATTTTGCTATCTTTGTTTTGCCAATCTCCTTCATTGTTTGGAAAGGCTTTTCCAAGCCCAACTGATATAAATCCTTTCAATTCTTAATCTTATGATCGTGTTCCAACTTCCAGGAATGCATTAAAGTGAAAATAGGAGACCATATCATTCAAAACTTTTAAACCGATCTTTGTTACAACTTGAAAAACAACAGTATTACTTCTTTATAGGAAACAACTGCCTGTAAATTCTCATTCACTAGATTCATAAAAAAATGGTTGATGATTACACTTTTTATGTTGTATTTCATTGTAAATAATCTTGTTATCCATCACCAAACATTTCCAACTTGCATGTTGCTTTATCAAAGACTCCAAAAAAAATACTCTGATTATTGCATTTCAACTATAGGTCACAACAAAGCATCTCCCACTTCTGCCCACAAGAGAAGGCCAATTGTTCCTTTACCAATTTAATAAGGATCGCCAAAACTATAGTAATGTTCTTTCTGATAAATGCATGCATGTGTACATAAGGCACATATGTTCTGACAATGAAAAAATATTTAGTAGTCTAAACAAGCAAAACAACTCTAGCTTCTATAATCATCAACTTTGAAGGTTCGCATGTGTGTGCATGTTGCAATATCTGATTAACATGTTGCAACAATTGTCTAAAGAATCTGAATACCCTGAGGAAATGCCAAAATTCATGCTTCCTTTATCATCAAGCTGCTCAGAAATTGCACGTTGATGAACGTTTTTGTGAGTTCATGACTGACTTTTCATATTTCAATTCTGTTTCACACAAGACATACTGATGACCCAATAGATCAAGGACCCACCAAACAATGGAGTTACCAAAGTCATGAATAACCCAATTTTTCTTATGGGTTTAAGATGTGATGGATCAAGTTATGGCTTTACTTAAGCAAGAGCAAAGGGTGATTCAGTGAAGATTTTGAAGCAATGAAAATAGGGACAGGTCAGCACAAGAGACGTCTATCTAAAGAAAATATCCAAATTTCAACCCCAAACAGTTGCGATGAAAAATGATGGTTATGGTTTATGTATATGACGATTTTTGCAAAAGTGACCCCAAGAACTCAGGGCAAAAGGTCCTTTTCATGGGCTAATAATAATTTAAACATTAGATATCCCCAGATCTAAAGTGCTATAATTCTAATAAAAAGAAAGCTTCTTGAAGAAAGCATAGAAGATTTATAGCATTTTCTACACAGTTTTCATGAATTAAAGGGTACAGACAATAAATCTTCACTCTGGCCAGCAGTACAAGGGCCCCTATAATTATTTGAGAACTTGTATCTTATAGCATCACGACCTCTATGTATGCTAGTTAGCAAGTAGATATTATGTGAGATAGCATTGCTTATGGTGGATTCATCAACTTTCAGCAGAAGGGTTGTCCTCTGGGCTTAAGAGCAATAATGATGGGTGAACTGACATAGGCAAGAAGGAGCATTATGCATCACGAGAACTCAGAAGAAGCCAATATCATGATGTGTTTATCTACATCATGTGTAAGGATTACATGAAGTCACAATTGTGAATCTGGTTGGTTTATGTAACAAGCTGTCAATCAAATTTAAGGTACGTGACAAAATCATAGTGTCGGTAACGAATTTGCTTGATACTGGGGCATAAAACAACAAAAATGGAGAATAAACAGCAACTAATCCCAACTACCAACAACATAAAACTCAACTAAAGTAAACATATATAAGTAGTTTAACATCCTTCATCATGCCAGTTCAGTAGCACCAGCCACAGATGAGTATTTCTTCTCCAATAGGTATTAGCATAAAGTAGTTGAAACAGGAAAATACATGGCCGATATGCAAAAATAACAACAAGAATAACTAGTATTCTTCAGAAAAAGAAAATAAAACAGGTGGCATCATAAATCTATAAATGAGAGCGAGAGATTTTAATATGTTGTATCTGACTTTATCTTCATATTATAAATATATAAAAAAATCGGAAGCCAACCTAGATGATGTTTTAGTATCAATGTGTTCTTTATGATAGCTTCTGTCAAAGGCATGCTCCTTGTCATTATTGGAATCTGAAAAATCTGGCTCTACATTCCTGGAATTTTTGAGCTGTGTGCTCTTTTCTTGCAGAGTACTGGCCACTGTTTGTGTCACTCCAATCAAATGTTGGATCACTTCACACTGACCAAGATCCATTCTAGCTTGTGATCTTTGAAGTTCTAAGTGGAGCTTTTCATTTTCCTTTGAAGAGCTTCATCGAATGGTATATGTGGATAAGAACATGACAGAGACTTTTTCAGCACCACTGTGTGATTTCTTGAGGGATCACGATCTAATATAGCATCTTGCACCTTTTTGTCTTCTTCATCCAAAGTATATTCACGTTGATCCCTCTCAATACTCTCCAGTCTTTCCTGAAATAAAAGTAAAAAAAAAAAACAAGTAGGAACAGTCAGAGAGAAAATAGTTAATCCAGAAAGTGACATAAATAAATCTCATCTAAGTAGACAAAGACCTTCTCCTAAACTGAACTGACCAGCTGAGGAGAAGAAAATGAAAAAAGAGGTGGGGTATTTCATTTTTTTTTTCTGACTCATAAATACTTATGAGGTGGTGACTAATAAAAAGCTACCAAATATATTTTGTCTCGTAAATACTTAAACAGAAGAAATGGTCTTTAAAGGAGTTGTTGCGAAAATAGAAAACAAAAGCAATGATGGGTATAGGCTGATTACATTTTGGCCACTACCTACAATGCCTAAACATCACAAACCAGGTAATCTAAGTGTTCAATTAAATCATGATGCATCCGCCCTACACCTTATCGCGAATTACAGACCATAGCATACAAGTGGACCTAACCTGCTACCATGCTAAGCTCTCACAAGAAACCAGCTTCCAATTATGGCAGCCATATACAGCATCTCCTACAAGGAACTATGCTAAATATCCATTTAAGGGTAAACTAGACAAAGTCAAATATCAGATTCAACCAGTGGTCTCAAGGTCCTCATAGCATGATGTACGGAAGACTTAGAACAGACCGAGTATTTAAATAGTCTGTCATTTAACAATATTCTGCTAGGATATTCATGGTGGTCACAGTTTCATTATAAATCAAGAAGTACAGATACTCGATTATGACTTATGACTCTCCGGTAGAAGAGCATGACCTACTATCGTTGTTGTTTTTCCCCCGCAAAAAACAACACCAAGATGGATCCCAAATTCAGGATTCTATAGCACAAGTCACTTTCTTGGTAAAAGGCATCACCGTAGAAATCATCAATTGCCCTAATATGTTATATAGCCAACAAGGTCCACTATAAAATAAAAAGTGAGGATAACCAGGTGTCTCTGGACCCATGATAGTAACAACCTGACTGCTTCAGAACCAAAGTTGTTGGTGGACGCTTCAAATCAGAAATACTCAGGTTTTCTTTTACATTTACCCACCCAAACAACTGAAAGAAAGTAGGGAAAAAAACACAATAAATTTAAGATGCTGCCACTAGGCATCAGCATTGCTGATGAAAGACATCAAAGATGAGTCACTTTAACAGGGTCAAAGCTGAGGTCATATGCTGAATCACTTTCTCCCTATCAAGGAATCTAATTACAAATTTCCCAATTCTAGATTTCTAATGAGGCACAACAATGATAATACAAATTGATAAGGCGACTCATATCTGACTACTACCAAATACTCCAAACTGCATCCCTCTTAAATATGGTCATTGCAAAAGCAGAATTATCCTACAAAAAAACAAAATGGCGTACCAACTAACAATGAAATTAAAATCAGTAAATAAAGAATTAAGAATTAAAATTCTTACCCTCACCCGAGCATTATCCACAAGAGTGATGAGTGGCACAAGCCGAAGGTACCGATCGATCTCGTTCTGAGCCCTCCGGAATTGGTAGACAATGCTCCATCCCATGGCCAGAAGGTACAAATAGCTCCGGTTCCGGCAGCTGTCCACCAGAATATAAGCCCTCCGAAGGGCATCCTCCAGCTGCTCCAGCGGCTCTCTGGTTTCTGGGTACTTCTTCAGCTCTGAAACCTTGAGCTGCTGCAAGAGATTGCCGATCAGCTTAAGGTGCTGCGCGAACTGGCGGCAGTTCTTCTTGTGCATCCGCGCGGTGGCCGTCGTCTGGACGATCAGTCCGATCAGGCGGACGGCGTCGAGGCCCGTCAGCTGAACCACCGTCGAGAGCTCCCCCAGCTGGTCCCAGGACGCCATTTCCCCCCCACCGACTACTCAAAGGGACCAAAAGAAAAACCTAGGCATCCACAACCATTTAAGTAAGAGGATGGAGAAGAAGACTAGAAGACACCGAGCACCGAGCAGAAGTGGAGTTGTTCTTCACGCCACCTGTCCACGATTTAAGACCGAAAACCTAAAGCTGAGAGGAGACTGGATTGGAGTCTTCCTGCAGAAAATAATACCAAAAACATCGATTTCTTCTCCAAAATTCTCCTCCTTTTTCTCTTAAGATCCGATCAAAATCTTCAGAAATATTAGTCAGAAATGAGATTTTCTTTTTCACCTTTTTTTTCAAAACCCGGCCTTGATTTAGTCAAGTACCCAACAAATCTGCCTCTGAACTAAAAAAAAAAGGGAATCTCCGAAGATTTCAAGATCTCGCTCCAAATTTCTCCAGAAAAGGCCCAAAGGACGCTTTTTTTTCATAAAATAAAGCGTTCTTCTTCTCGGCAGCCACCAAATCAGAGGAAAATTACGAAACCCCTATATCATAAAAACAACACGAGAAATCACATGAATAAGATGCTTCTTGTACTGCATTTCCATCAAAAAGATTGACAAAAATCAAGAAAAAGAGGGGGAAAACTGAGGCATTCTGAGAGATCTAACCTCTGTTCAGTAGGGACTCCGTCGAGATCAGCTGGAGACCGTGATTTTTGTGCAAAAACTTCCCGTAAAAGTGGAGAGGAAAAGAGGTAGAGGTTAAAAAAAAAAAAAAAGCGGGAATTTTTTGCCTTCTTTTGACGCTTTTACTTCATTTTTTTTTCTTAATCTTCTTCTTCCATGGCATCACCAATGGCGGAGGAAGATGAGATAGATGAGAGAGGATGAGGCTCGCATGGGTTTCCGTGATAGCTCTCGCTCTCTCCCTCTCTCGCGGGGTTTTCAGACAGAAGACAAAGAAGGTCATGATCTCCTCCGCTTTTTTTTAAGGGAGGATTTTGGACTGGAGCCAGAGATAATACGACCAGCGTCTGCCGGCAATTGTTTTCGCGCTGCCGAGTTTAACAGCTGAAAAAACTGGCAGCACTGATTCGAAAGCGCTTCCTTTCTTAACCACCCGTGAACTTAAAATTAGCCGGCAAAGAAAAAGGTTTCCAGAATAAAATTCATAATATTCAAGATGGAGTTTGAGAAGTAACTTTTTTAATCAACAAAAAAAATACTTCATACTTAGTTAAGTTTTTTTAAAAAATAATTTTTTATAGAAATCAAATTTTTATATTTTATTAAAAAAATAAAAAATAAAAAAGTCTAATTTGTACTAGCTGTGAATTACGATAATTTTTTTAAATATATAATAGATATTTTTTTATATTTTTTTAAAGAATTAGATGTCAACTAAATGTAAACTATTTTAAAATATTAAACTTTTTTTATAATCAACTAAGTGTGCAAGAGTTATTTTTCTAAACAATGTATATCCAAGTATAATTTTTTTTAAAATATATTTTAGTAAACAAAAATTTATAAACCAAATGTTTTCGAGTGACAAGCAAATTTGCCAGCTGCCATGCATTTGAACCAAAGTTGACTCATGTCATGTCGCTGGAAGCATGTTGCTACATGTACAGTGTCACTTGGGTGGCACTTCAAGGATGATAAGACTCTCTCGATGCATCTTGATGTTGCATGAACTTTCCTACCTCATGATTCATGAACAGATATGAATATGGATTTTTGGTGCCTTAATAGATATAAATGTGGATGGTGGGACTGATAGGAAAGGTAATGGAGCAACTGCAAGCATAAATTTTTTTTTATTTTTTAATATATCAGCTGCTCACACTAATTACGCATGAGTACAGCCAGCCATGTCAAAAAAAAAGAATACCTCAAAAGAGGAAGAATAATAGAAGTCTGAGTCCAGAAGAATCCGTCGAAGTGAGTAATACCAGTAGCATTTATCACCTTTCAAATTTAGCAAAGGAAGATGGAAAAAGATTTATAATTTATTGACCCAAGACAGATATAATAATATGTGAGGACTGGAGACGGATTTTTTTTTTCAAGTAGGATGTCTTTTACTCTCTTTATAGAATAAAAAAAAAAAGCTAGCTTCGACTTACTTTAGCGGTCATACCTTTTTTTTTCTTCTTTAGAACAAAAGATTCTGGATTCTAGTTATAGATACTATATTCTCAAGTATTTGAATCTAGATAACTATAATTCAGATGGATCCCCGTCTCTTATTTTTCTAAAACATAATTAAATTAATATATACTTTATCAGATGTTTTTGAGAGGACTAAGCTTAACAATAATTTTTATAAATAAAGGTTACTGCAATGAATATACTAAAAGGTTGAAATATGAAAAAGTCAACTGATTGGCCAGAGATGTCAATAAATTATAAGATTGTATGTCTTGCATCTTAATTGCTACCTGATTTTTATATGGTATCTATTGCAAGTAGATAAAACAAAAATGTGTCACAACTCCTACAATTTATATACTACCAAAGATTTAGGCACCTAAAAGTTATGACAAGCTCTCATGATAACTTGGATGTTTTCCCTTGCCAACTGCTTGTTCTGTCTTCATCTTTTTAGCAAGGTTTCTTTATGGGACTTTCCCATCAATATTTTTGGCTTTGCTTCTCATATAATGTTTAAGAATGATCTTTAAGAATGATCTCCAATGACAGGGCTCTTGTGGGGCCTCTTGCGTCTGTCCAGTTCCCAATTCGTTTATCTGTCATCGTACAATAGAAGTGACCGTGACAGAGCACATGGCCTGCGCCTCCGAGGCGTAAGAAAATATCAAATGGAATGTTGACATTGAAATCCCTTTCATGTCACATGAACTTTTTTTATCCTACTAGGGCACAATTGCACCTACAAGTGAAATGAGACTCTACAACCCATTCATGTGCATAAAGAACAACATGAGAACACAAAGAGCTCTTCATCCCTTATGGATTCCTTTAGGCACCAAATGCGGCTACACTGCAGATGTAGGGTCATGTATTTGGCAAAAGCTATACCAGATTTGATTCATGCCAGCTACAATCACAAGATATACCGATATAATCTGTATTGATTGCAGACTTGATTCACGATTACTATTTCTGGTGCATTTCAAATTTGAAATTTACTAGAAATAATAATCATGTTGACAAATCCTATAATTATAGCTGGCATGAATCAAATCTGCTATCAACAGCAATCATAAAATATCAGGATGAAAACCCAATTACCTGAAAACCGGGCTCCTTGAGCAGAATTATTAATTAGTGTGAAGGGGATTTGCCAGCTGCAAGGCTGCCAGCAAATTGAGTGCTTGCATAGCATTTGCTCTAATGTTGTCCCTTGCACCTTGCAGTGATCATTTCTTCTCATTGCTGCAGGGTGTACCATGACCTTTTCAATAAGAAAGCATTCACACCCTAGCCAAATGCCAGCAGTTTACCTATAGAATATTAAGGGAATGATGTTTTCTAGGAACTTAGTATGTGGGGCAACCACTTAGCCATTCTTTGCACGAAATTGACTTGACCAACAAGTGGAATGATTCCATGATCCAGCCCCTATTTAGCTCTGCAAGAATCTCAATAAAACCCAGTCCCAATCTTCCCACACAGTTGCTTCACATGGCAAGAGTTGGCAATTGCCAGCCTGCAGGCCATTACACTATCTAATTCCTGTGGAAAGGACAAAGAGAAGTGCACCATTTTTCAGTACCTGGTGCATGAAATGTACCTTGTGTTCGGATGTTCTCAGCCAATAAGCGCTTAGAAAATAAAATGGCAAGCCTTTTCAAGAGTTCACGTGAGATCTATGATTACTTATTCATCTGTAGGCCCCAAAACACTAAAATTACAAAACCAAAGAAGAACCTGAAACTGGAATGAGATGGTTTCTTTCATTTTTATAAAGTGAGTCTCTGTTTTTCTAACTCATAGTCCTCGAGTCTTCAGGAAGCCTGCGGATTTTGTATAACGCCATGCCAAGTAAATCATTTGATGGGGCTAAGAGGCGAAGCCTACAGAAGGTTGCAGTAATTCAACATCTACTTCGCATTCATTTTACCAGCAGAAATAGAGACTGGATTCACAAATAGTATCACATATTTAAATGAAGAATGAAATGTTATATGACAAGTCATTACATAAATTCTTGTAATCATTGTGTGCAAAGTAAGAGGATAAGAGTGCCAGCTGATTGAGTTGTAATTTCTTATTGCTAAATACAAGAGGCTTGGGTTTAAGTCCCACATCAGATTTAATGATAGACATTGCTAGAACAACAATTCAATGATTGTCAATTGACGCTGCCTACATCGCCTATCTTTTTATTTTTATTTTTTCTAAAAACATGTAACGGGACACTTTTGTAATTGTCATGACAGCCATAATAATACCATCAGTCGTTTTTCTTATATACATGCTGCTGGATTTAATGAGGGACAGCACCAGAAGCTACAGCTCTTGAATTATGGAAACAGATAAAACATAGTTTTGGGGAAGGTTTGTGCCAAAAAGCTGATGTCTGCCCATTTACTTGTAAAACCTGTTTATCTAAAATCTCATGCTTTGGTGTCTTTGTGAAGTCTTTAGAGCTTGTTGCAACAAGAAATTTTAATTTTGCTGCCAATGAGCTTTCATATTACATATGATCACGTAAGCTTTGGCATTTGTGTCAGCTTTTGGCTGCCCATTAGGTGATCTTTTTTCTTTGCCCCATTTTCTTGATTGTCATTGTTGCTTTTCTCTTTATGAAAGGAAAAGGAAAAAAAGAAAAGGAAGGGGGGGGATGTTCCCTAAATTCTGCACCAGTTCACTATCAAGTTAAGCATTGACCAAAGCTCTAGAAGACTGCAAGAGGTTGTGCTAGCTGAACAACCCTTTAAAGCATTTTATTGCTAGGTTTTTTATGTGCTACATTCATCTAATTGGTTCACTAGGAGGAGAAAGGTGTTCATGATCCTCCTCATCGTCGTCAATGAGCTACATAATAAAGGGTAGCCTTTTTTCCAAATACCTCTAACTTTCCAAATCCTAGTAATTGTCGAATTTGACAATAGATTAATTGGTTCGTTACCATAGGAGGAGGATGACATCATTGCTGTCGTCATTATTATTACCATCATCTTCGTTATTGTAATTGTTATCATTATCGATGTCGATGAGATACATAATAAGGGTTAGCCCTTTTCCAAAAACCTCTAACCTCTCAAACCCCAATAAAGATGGAATTCAATCGTAGATTAATTGGTTCACTACCAAAGACTTCACTAGCTTCATAAGCTAGTAACCTCGGTTATTTTATAGTAGTCACAAGTTCAAAATTAAGAAACAAATTCAACTAGAGAGACATCGAGAATTCAAAAAACTAGTTGGCTTCAACAGAAGAATCGTAGAGACAAAAATGACAAACAGTAGCAAAACAACAACAAACATCATTTCCATACTAGCACCCATAATAACATCATTTATTCGTAATGCAAGAGTATTTATTAAGTCAATTAATAATTATGACCAAATCACCAAGGCCATTCTTGATTAGTTTCAATAATTAGAGAACTTGAAGAATCATTCAGCCACCTCAAGAAATTCAAATAACTCAGAAAATGTTGTCACCATGCTGTTGAGACACATCTTTGAAAAAAAAAAAAAAAAATCTAGGTCTAGGCAATAAGTACACAACCAAAAGAAATCCAAACCTCCTAACTCCAGTAATTCCACATAAGATGCAAAACATTTCATAAAGCCGGCCCAACACATAATTAATCTTCGGTTCCCACCAAACAAATTGGGAGGCAAACGAAGGCCCACCCAACATGATTTGACAGCAATGTTGTTTATCCTGTTGAGCATATAGAAGTAAAACTGAATCAAAGTCCGCTATCACTTTTAAAAGAGACTATGCCATCCAACGAGGCACCCACTTCAGGACTGGTCATAAAAGCTGGAAAGAGGGCTCCACTAAAAGCCCATTAAAGTTGGGTCAATTATTCAGTTAGCCTACCAACTCATTTATAGATGTTGCATTCTCTGAACAAAAGTGCATGTCTTTTCTTTTGTTGTTTTCAGCTCAGATTTGTTTGTTTTTAGTTCTGTGAAATGACTTATCTCAAGATTGTAATAATTTGTTAGGTTCACCATAGAATCATGCTTGCAAGTTGGATGATGATGGACATTAAGCTCTATAAAAAAAATTGGACTTCTGACTGGAAGGTTATTTAGCGGATCAGTTTTCTGTATGGTTTAATGGTAGCCTCGATCCAATTAGATGAACTCATATGGTGGTCCTTTTTCCATGTAAAAAGTAAAAAAAAAAAAAAAAAAAGTTCATGGGAAAGAAAACCAGTAACTACTGGGAAACTCATTACAAAAGATGCAATATTGAGGGCAGAGAACAACTCCATAACCTCACCTCTCACAATGTTGAAAGGCAACCGTTGACAGGGGGTGAAAAGTGCAGTATTATAAAACACAGGAGTCAAGTTCCAAAAAGTCCACTACATGACTTAAAAATTTTTAGTGGTGGTACCTCAACTCTAGCACTACAGGTATCTGAACCAAGCAACTTTCCTGGGGTGTCAGCAATGAACTAAAATTATTATAACAAATGCATCACCAGGTCTCCATGGGTATTGCACAACCTGATCTACCTGGAAATGATCATATCCGTGGAACAATCGTGGAAACCTATGCACCAATACAGATCATCCACTAAAGAAACTACATCAATATGGTCATGCAAATGGAGTTGAGGTCCTCTGCAAACAATTAGTAGAAAGCAACCTCAACATTAATTCCTATATCCATACTAAGTGAATGAAAAGGATTGGATAAATACCACTAGAGGTCAGAGTCCAGGAATCTCAAACTTACATACTTTGTAACCTGAGAATTTAGGATGGGACTGCCGCTTGATAGTATCAAAATGGGATGGCTTTCTAGTGAGAGGTGCAACGTGATCTCTGGGTAGGGAAGCACCAATATCACACACTGCTAGAGTAGGAAAAAGACCAAGGGATGGCATAATGCATTCAAAAGTATGTCACCAAGCAAGACCCCTTGGAACCACACGCATATGCATTTGAAGGGTAAGAAACTAAAGGTATCCAGTTGACCAGTATTAGATATAGCTGAAAAAAGGGGGAAAATATTGAAGGAGAAAAGCTCCAGAAGGAAAATTAAGCCAGAGAAATTGTAGCCCAAAATAATAAATTTAAAAATAATCAAATAAGATTAGTAAGCCCGAGAACCATTAACTTAGCAAAATCTTATGTAACTTTTAATTCACCCTTATCTTCCATATTCAAACATAATGCAAAAGGTTAACATAAGCACTATCTAGCCTGCATCTTTTAAAGCATTTCTGCTGAATGTTGACCATTTAATGATGGACATGATGGATGTTAAAATTTAAAATTACTGATGTTGATGTTTAACATACAAACTATTGACTATTGTCTATGCATTTGAATGATGATTAACTGATGAGTTTTGAGGATGTTGTTGTTACTATGGAGTAACGACTATGTTATTATGATAAACCCTTATGTTTTATGCATATGATATTATATATATGTAAAGAAATATACATCTTTTATTGTTAAATTCTGGCCATACTGTAAAACTATAGTTTTACTATTCTTAGCTAAGAATAGTAAAAATATAAACGGTAAATATCAGCACATTGCGTTCAATTCAAAGGTAAAATCTGGAAAAGCAAAATGTCAGGCAAAGCACTAGTCATTTTCTGAAAGAAATGACAACAAAAACACATGCATTGACCATATCAAGGTACAAATGGAACCAAGGAGGTTTCAGAAGCACAGTGATAGCCCAATAAAAGATTAAAGCATGCAGATTGTCAATGAAGAAAGCACAGAGATTCACATATTACCTCTAAAAAATTATACATATAAAGTATTATGCAATTCTTAAGACCTTTTGTGATCAAATCAAGCAGTAGGGTTCCACATATCCAAAGTAAAAGACCCTAAAAGGTAAAAATAGTGAATTCTACATTGTTTCCTCTTCTGTTTTTCCATCATTATCCTATTGTAAAATAGTTTCAGAATGAAGAAACATGAAATCATATTTAGAATTTGAGGGAACAAAAATATCAGTAGTCTAACCTTGTGCAGGAGGAATTGAATCCTCCGCCAAAGCAGAAGCGCCATAACTTCCAGTAGTTTATAATCAACCATAGACTTCAGTCCGTCAGATGGTCACATAAACCAACTTGATCGAAACACCAGTGCGGGGGTTCGACTTTTCCCATCCATTACACACACAAGACCAGGCTGCAAGCTGGCTCTCTTACCCATACTGAAATTGAGAAAGCCTTCCAAACAAACAACATTTGATTGCCCTTCAACCCTTCCTCCCACACTCAAACCCCAGCCTAGCTCATCGTCCGGAGTATCAGATAAGGTGATGGCCCACTGCAAGAGACTGGGGTTTGGGTTTGACTTTTGCACCTCAACCCATCCCCCAAATTTTGTACTTTCATCAAACTCTAATGTTATGGCAGCAGATCCTCCTGATATAATTCCTATGGTAGACATTGTAGTGGCAGAAGGGGATGCTTGTGCCATTACATCAGGTCTGAAATGGGATCGCAATTTGGCTTTTGGTACGGCAACATTACTGACTCTAATAGGCTGTGACAATGAACTAGGCATTTTCCAGGCACCAGACAAAGTGAGTTTAGCTTCTTCTGATAGCTGGTATGAAATTTGCCAAAATGTGCTCAAGATACTCCTGTAATCAGCAGCATCTGGTTCAGACCCCAAACTAGAAATCAACTCAGCCAAAGAAGCAGTAAAGTTTGATGCTTTGACTGTTAAACCAGTAGCACAGCCATGATGTTGACTAAACAATGGTGGGCTGAATGAAGTGAACCCAGTAAGACATCTGCCCTGCCACAAACTATAACCTGATAAGTTAGGAGGAATATAGTTTTCACAGAAATAAACCTAACTAAAGCTTTGAATAGTATTTTTAAAAAATAACATAAAAACTCAATATCCAGAAGGCATTACCTCTGCCAGGTTCATATCAGAACGAAAATCATTACATTTAGCTCCAAATGGTATTGAAATTACAGACAGCAGTTCATTAATATGCGCCAGGTACATTACTTTTGCTAGTACCAGGGGGCTTCCGGCAACATCATTATCATAATAAATGTCATTGCTACTAGACATAAATTCTGCTACAAGAGAATCCTTTTGCCTGACAGTAGTCTCAAAAATAAACCTTGAGTCTATGCCAGAATTTATTCCCGCTCTATCCAGGGTATCATATGTCTGCTGATCATCACGAAGCATTAATACTCCAGCCACATCAATGATTCCTTTCATGCGTGTGCTGGCTTCAGGGAAAAGACTTCCTTTTCTAGATTTATAGAATGTAAGCATGCGCTCGACCTTGTCCTGCCTATCCCTAAGCTTCATCAAGTCAGAAAATGCTTCTCGTTGCAAGCGCTTCAGAATCCCTATCTGAAAAGAGGAAAAAAGGGGATAAGATGCAATTCTCAGAAAAAAAAGTGTTTGCTTGTAAGGAACTGTCAAGTATAAACAGAAAGCTTCAGATAATATCCAAGGCTGCAATAGTACACTACTAAAACAATATGATGATCCTTGATAAGAATAAGACAATTTGCTGTGGCTTCCAGGTTTAACAAGTGAAAAAAATAGATAGGTTGGGTTCCCTAATTTACTTCCTGCATTATGAGCCTGAAGACAATGATCTCTGACGATCTTTATGAAGCCACATCACATAGCATTTTCCAAAATACACATCAGTGCATACAAATGTATTATCATGATTCACAGAATGTTCTGGAAGTGCTTTGTCCTTTCAGCTGTATGATTTAACTGGTCCTTGTTGTTTTTCTTGCTTTATGCAACACAGTAATTCCGGCGAGAATGCTACAGCAACTGTATTCATCACAACTCAGAATGCAACAGTATAATGGACATAGACAGCTACGCATGTCCAGACATATTTACTGGCTTTCCCACACAATAATGTACACCTGAGTTACATTGATAACTTGACACTGTACAAATAAGCATAGTAGACCATTCAAAGTGCTAGTCCGCATTGTTCATATTGATCTAAAACTCCCAAAACATTTCATGATAAAATAAATCATAAGACTTCTTATATATGTATCATGATCATGAAACAAATGATTTTTCAGTAGCAAGACAAATGATTTATTATTTTCCATGGTTAGAGAGCATCCAAACCACTTGAATTATGGTCCATTTATTCTGGACATCCATATTCCAACTATTGTTATAAATCATTGAATTGAATAGCCCAACTTACATGTATGAGCCTATGGGGGCACGCACACACCATGTGAGATATGTTTGTTTGTACACACCACACACGAGCAAAAATGCGGTCCATGTGAACAACACTTGCTCCAAAAATCTCCCTCTGAATTTTTAGTTTTCCATTGCCCTCCCTTTCTCATTTCCTTGGCATAAAATCTTGGCATGTTCAGGCTTAAAATTTTCAAAAGCCTTGGACATCTTAAAATTTTCAAAAGGCTTGGACATCTTAAAATTTTCAAAAGCCTTGGACAGAAACCTCTTTCAAGTAATCAGTTATGTGCTAAAAGGGAAGTTCTTGAGGTCATTGCATTTATATTTCTGTTAAAAAAAGAAGTTTCTTGACCACCGGATGTATGAAAGGGCAAAGGAATAATTTACTTTGTAGGTGTCAAGTTGAACCTCTCAAGCCACAACAGGTCACTTACTTGGTCCTGACTCCTGAGCTCAGGGAGGAAGAAGAGCAGATGCTATGTGCATTGTTCTTAATGTCTTAGCCCCCAACCCTGGCCTAACATTTTCTTCTAATTTTACAATGACTCGTAGTTACATATTCAAAATATTTGATAGTTTACGTTTCATCCTTTGTGAGTTTTACTAGATATTTAGATTTCTCTGAATCTTAATGAAGTATTCAAGAATATATATTCCACTAACCCTAAATACTTGCCTGAGAGTTCCAACAATTCTCTTCTCACTTCGTCATAACCACAGGTGACTGCAAGGTGTATCTGGTTTCTAGAAAAGTAGTAGTAATGGGTACATCACTCGACAATACCACTATGGTGAGTGCATACCTTTTGATTCCTTATTTCTAGACATATCAAGCTCACATCTTGAGGATAGCAATATCTATTATCTAAACAAACTTAACGTACTGAGGAGTTGGTGAACCAATCCCAATCTAGGAAGCTTCGGAACTAAAATTTTTTATTAAGCAAACAATTAGGAAAAAGGGCGATGTGCAAAACTTCTTCCACATAATGAAGCAATAAACATGATGAAAATTCTGCCCAACCAACCACCTCATATTGAATAAAAAGATGCACACCATCATGGATACAGTTTCCACTTATTTCCAACCACTATCAGTGCGTTTTATATAAATAAATTCCCTTTTAGCATAACTATCATGGATTGGGAGAGAGAAGGATGGAAATAGGGATGAAGTTGTTCGAGTGGTGGAAAGACGCTTACTGGATCGTGGCGGTGAAAATCGAAGCGCCGCTGGATCGCCCCCTTCACGAATTGCTCGGTGGAATTCAGGAACCCTTTGATTCTATCCAACACGGATGCGACGGGATCCATTTCCTCTTTCCTTTATCCCCCGGACTGAATAGGAGGAGAAGGAATCGAGGCGAAGACGAAAGTCCTAAACGATGGAGCGAGGAGAGGAGAGGAGAGGAGAGGAGCGGGGCTTTCCTCCAGCCACCAAATGAATGGCGCTACGTTTGGTTTTGATTTGGGAATTTAGTACGAACGGTTTTGGAAGGGGCCAGAGGCTTGGATTTTAAGGCTCCAGGATGGAGTAATGATCAAGCTTTTTTTTTAAGAAAAAAAAAAGGGGAGAGGAGAGGTAGAAGCCCACCCTAATATTATCTAAGTAGAAAGAGTACTGGTAGTAGTATATGATAGAAAAAGCATGCAGAGATTATAATGGTAGATGTAGAGGTAGGGGCAATATAGAAAGTAGAAGGGTTTTTTTTTTTTTGGTTAAATTGGATGATTCATATAATTCTAGTATGGACACATTCAAAAAAGTCAAAAAATAGTACTTTCCGGAGCACTATGACAGCTCACTTTCTCCAACTTACAAGGCATCTTCGGAGTAATTGGTCACATACGAGGCCACCTAATTCGCAGTCTCGTTGGCCTCTCTGTAAACGTGCTTGGCCTGGAACGCCATGCCACCACTAACTATGGTCCGGATGTCTCGAAGTAAGGGGTGTCCCCCACCCACATCGTCAGTGCCTTTCTGGATCCAGCCGATAACTATAATCGAATCATTCTCTAGTATAACTGCTCTAGCCCGCAACACGCACCAAGTTTGGCCCATGCCGCCCTCAAGGGTGAAAGGGTTCAGAATATAGATCTAATGGTGGATATCGAAGTAGCTTGGTTGCCTATGAGAGCTAGCCCAATATAGGAATAGCTTTATTGAGCCGTGTTTTGGAGAGGTTCCAAAAATTATGAACGAAAAGATGATCAGGCATCGCGGGAAGCAAATTGTAGAGTATATAACATCTTATTTAGCTACATTTTCTGAAATTAGTAATTTTTCTTGACTTATTAGCCATGCAAAGATGATAATCTTTGTGAGCAAATACATCTTCCACAGTTGTTTGGCCCAATGGAAAGCATTCGGTTTAAAACATGGTAGTAGGATTGACTGCCCGTTATTTAAGAAACTTTATGATACAAGCTTTGTTGATAGATTTAGATGTATCTACTAAATAGTGATATAGAGATGTCACAAGAATCTGAGCAGCTCAAACTTGTCTCTAGATAGACAAGCATGAATCATTAAAATAGGCTCAAAATAATTGTAAGTGAGGCCGAAGTTTGGCCTGGCTTGATCAATCTTGGCTCCATAAGATACAATAATATATATTATATTATGTATCGTATAGATATTGGATCGCTGGATCAATGTTTTGATTAGTATTCTTAATAAATCAATGAGATTTTGAAACAAGCTTGATTCAAGCATGAATTAGTTTCTACTTAACCTAGACTTATCAAATTGATCAATTAGGGGACTTATCAAATTGATCAATTAGGTTTGTGTTCAGCTCAATCTAAATTTAACTAAAGTTGAGCTCCAAATAGTGTTAAACAAACAAAGCTGGATCCTTGAGTCCAAGCTTGAAATTAATTTCAACCAAGCTTTATCAGGGCCAAACCTGATCAAGCCTGGCTCAATTAGGGACAAATTTGTGAGAATAAAATACCCTTGCAATCCAGTCAAAATTTAATTTAATGATTAGTCATGATCAATGCGACAGCAATTGCACGGTTCTTCATAATATGGCCATCAGACATGAATCAGGGTGCTTAAGTGAAAGAATTAGGCTAGCATCTGGATGGGTCAGGTTGGACCCACGTTAGATAGGAAGTAACTGAGCCTAGCCATGACCCAATCGGTCAGATCCATGTCAAGTCGTTTATACGAAGATTAAAAAATTCAATGAATTAAGATTTAAAAGGGGGAGCCAAATTGAAGCATGATAGAGGAGGAAGAAGAGTGGAGAAAAAAAAGGATGAGGAGGAAAGAGAAGAGAAGAGAATGGGGGGAAAAGGCAAAGTAAAAAAGGTAACTCCATATTCTGTATTTTCAAATTTTAATAATATAAATTGTATTCTCGATTAATATAGCAATAAGTTTATACAATGACGTAGGACAGATGGCCCTGATACCAAATTGATGTAGGACAAAATAAGCTCTGATACTAAATTGATATAAAACAAAGGAAAAAAGAGAGAGAAGAAGAAGAGGAGGAAGAAAGAGGAGAATGAGGAGAAAAAAAAAAGGTAGAAAGAGAGGGTTAACTCCATATTCTGTATTCTCAAATCTCAATAATGCAAACTGTATTCTCAATTAACATAGTAATGAGTTTATAAAAATAATCCAAAAACTTAATAAGAGTCTGCATAGAAATAAAATATTAGAAACCTTGTAAAATTCTAGTTCTAGAGTCTACATAAAATAAAAATTTATAATTTATAAATAAAATATTTTTAAAATTTTTATATTTGTGCTTAACAAAAGTGCATTTAAATTTCTTATTAGATAGTCCCACGTCAAACAGTGTATGAGTAACCATAATAAAATGCCAAGGCAATTGTCTATGGAGATGGCTTTGGCATTTGACAAGGGGGAGGCAATAGGCTACATGCTCTTGGTTTGACCAATAGCTAGGAGAACTTAGGACTTGAATGATAACAAAGAGATTTAATATTAAAAAGTTTAGCCTAAATAACATTTATAAAATATTGAGTAAATTAATTATTAGACATTCAGAATAATAAGTTGTTAATAATTTTGGTAATGGACTTAAGGTTAATACATACTTAGGACCTAACTGATTTATTTTATGCAATACAAATGAACTAGTCCCGACACCCCAAGCATTAGGACTGGTTTCTCCTGCAGCGATTAAAAAGAATCCGTCTAAGTGTTCATCATCGGCCCCCACCTCCGAGTTTTCATAAGATGAACTTTGATGGCTACGTATTAGATGATGGCAGGAGAGGAGGAGCGGGCTCTGTCATCAAAAGTCCGGACTCCATATTGGTTGCTGCGGGTGGGTGCCAAATTTTCACCTGCTTTGTATCCAATGAGGGCTGCTTGGGCTGGCCCTAGTCATGCGCGACACACTTTAAGAGCCAATGCCATTTTGTTGAAGAGTGAGTCGATGACGGTGATTGGTTGGATTCATGATCGAGCTAGGGAGATGGAGTCGCATCTCCTAATTCAGGATATCTGGCGCTTGACGAGAGGTTGCATCTCCTTTGGAGTGAGTAGAGCTGATCACGGGCCTTCTGGCCCGCCCAGCCCGGTCCGGAATTTTTCGGGCTTGGGCATTAAAAAAAGGCCCATGGGTCGGGCCTGGGCAAGAAAAGCGGCCTGACCAAAAAAATCGCGCCGGGCCTGGTCGGGCCATTCTGGCCCATTTTCAAATTTCAAATAAAGAAAAAATCGGGCATGTCGGGTCGGGCCTATCGAGTCGGGCCGGATTAGACGGACCTAGAACCAGATTTATAAAATCGGATCGGACCTGGACAAAAATTTAAGCCCGACAGTCGAGCCGGGCCGAGCCTGGGGATAGCCATCGGGCCTAATTTCTGCTGTAGAACCCTGTCCAAGCCCGGCTTTTGCTCAGCTCTAGGAGTGAGGCACGTCTACCGGAAGATGAATAGAACTACAAACTAGATGGCCTTCTACGTGGCTAATCACTTTGGCGGACTTTGTTGAACTTTTGAGGTATGTGTACATAGAGCTTTTAGAGACATCTTATTTTCTAATTTTATTAGATGTATTTATGCTAGAGTGGTGTGAAATGCCCGTCTTAACAAACAAACAGAAAAACAAAAAAAAATGTACCTGTCCCGCATGCCGAGACTAGTTTGCTCTTACTCCGTGCGGTAGACTTAAAGAGAATTGAAGGAACATGCAGGGACCAAAAAGTAATTTAGTCCGGACAATTTTTAAAAGTACAGGGACTCGTTGCTAGTTTTGGGCTAGTTGTTGAACGGAACTAGTTCCTCGTAGGATGGCAATGGGCCGGGCCGGCCAATATATCCATACCCCTCTCACAATTAAAAATTTCATACCCATATCCACCCCATGCCTCCCTCGGGTCCGATAAAATAAGTGGCGTGAGTTGGTCCAGTTGGATAGACAAGAAGGATCGGGTCAAGCAAGGAACTCTATGATGCAAGCATTCTACAATAATTGTAACTTTGGATTAACTTAAGAGAGTCAACAAGGTAAGGAATTCATCATACAAACATTCTAAAAATAATAAGTAAGCGAATTCGTCCTCTCTCTAAACACTAAGCCATCCTTCAAAATCTACAACACAAAGTTATACAAATCAAGTATTTTTTTTTTATATAATGGAAATGCATAGAATGTGGACGCAACCTTTTTCCCATATCTACATTCATATAATGGAAAACAATATGTGAGTCTAACCTAGTATATCAATGTTAAAGGTATACCTTAGTTTTTCTTAGTATACCTTAGTGAGTCTAACTCGCTTTCGTAGTTTAATTAGTGTACTTTAGTATTTAGTATATCTTTGGATGCATGGGGAATTAACAAAATATGAAACTCGCAAGGTCTACTAACCTACATAGTGTTCTATTAATTCATTGAGTATGAAATGCACTCACATCATACACCTATCTAGCTATCTAACCCATTTTCTTTACATGGGGTCGGATTGAAGGTGGGACATACTATTATCCACGTCTGTTCCGAACCCACTTGGGATCTTTTATCTAGAACACATATGCGTCTCATGGTTTAAATAGATGGAGTAAAATCTATCCTATTTGGGTTGGGTCAGATTGGGTATGCGGTCAGTCGGCTACAATTGCCATCTCTAGTTCCTTGAGATCAAGCTTCCACTCCCTGATAATGAAAACTGGTGCGTATATCCGTATATAATACTATATACAGATTTTCTTCTGCCTAAAATATTTATAGATGGCACCGCAGAATAATGCATTATCCCACTATACCGAAGTTTTGCGGACGGACCTTCTACATGGATTTCTGTATATACTTTTTTTTTGTGCGGATCGATATCCGCATAAGAATTTCATGTGAACTATCCTATGGTATGCACCCTCTAAAGGATCCGGTGCAAATGTCCGCATATATTTTTCTCTACGGATTAGCTTGCATAGAAAAGTTATGGGCATGTCCGCATATGATCTTTGTGTTAATGCATCAATCTTATAGTCTCAGCTTTAGCACCAATCCAAAAGTTCATCCGTTCCATCTTCTCTCACACAAACTGCAATATGTCTCCACAAATGTGTATATAATTTGTGTACATCAGCTTTAGCCGCTTGAACTCGAGCCAAGGGTTGTCGTACACAAATTGTTCACAGTGAAAATGAACTTTAACATGCCTACAGACAGAATGTGAAAGCAATGACACAAGCATGCTTCCCTCCACTTGGTTACTTGAAGTTAGTCAAAGCCTGAAGCCTAGGTTCAATGTTGAGTGTTTTTAATTTTTTTTGAGGCAATATGAGGGAAGTGAGGCACTTCCCCATGGTTCATTAATAAATCAAAGGTTTATAAGTACATTAAAGGTTCAATGCTATAAAGAGGATCGGCATACAGGTAAACATAGAGTTAAGAAACTAAGCATAGAGAATGTTGAGTGCATGCTCCATCCACAAACTTTTGCTGTATCCTGGAGGTCAACCCAAAGGGTTATCTTTGAAAGCTTAAAGTTAAATTGAAACTTGGAACTAAGCTGAATTTCCTATTCAATAGAAACAAATTTATAGGAAAGTCAGAAGTTGTTGCACTAGAACTAAAGGAGATTCAAGTGTCATATCTTTTTCAGATGGAGGAGGATGCAAACAAGCTGAACCAAGGAAAGCCTAGTCTGGTACAATTGTTTTACTCAACAATACATTTACAGTTTATCTCTTTTAACTTCAGCTCTTCCATGGAGTAACCCAAGTTATTTCTGAATCTTTCATCATCAAATCTTTGTACATTTTGCCCTAACACTGGGTCTTTAAAACCTGCTGAATTTATTGCAAGTGATAGCTTAACTAAAGGACCAGCGAGCTGCGTCAGGGACCAGGCACCCAGTGCCGCGGAAAAGCGAACCCCTGCCTTCTATTTACCAATCTTTTGCTGAAAAGGTTCATTATTTTGTCCCGAACACGCCAGCATGAAAAGTAGAAAAAAATTATCTACTTTTCCCATTGCTTTATCACCACCCCCACCAACAGACGAACGGACTCCATGGATCCCAAAACTAACCCCGCCGTGCACAAACACCGAAACAGATCTTCCAAGCAAATATCCTTACAACACGTGGTATAGTGTCGAACCAGCGTTAAACGTGTCAATATTTTGTACGGCTTAAAGGATAATTTGCTGTTTCGTTCATCTCAGATGATGATCCAGGCCTTCCACGCGATCGGTTCCAGTGCTCCGCAGGCCGAGAAGAAGATCCTAATCATATACCCCATCTCATGCTCTCCTCGATCAGCTCCACCACCCAATACGCCCCACAGCGCATCCCATCGAAATCCAGGTGGGGCCACACATATTCACCTCGCCCTTTGTGTACGTGTCGAGCAATGTTCCGTCTCGTGCGTGTCATCTGTGAACCATGCAATGTAGCTGATGTCCCGTCGGACGAGTCCCTCCGACACAATCTCAATAGGTGCGTGGTGGTCGGCTCCGCAGGCGCGACAAAAGCTCTGACATTTCTCCATTGTTATCCAACAACCAAGAACTTAACGAATACATCCACTTCTCCCTCTAATGGGAAGCAAGCTTGGGTCCCACCAGCCACGCGTGTGAATTCTTTCCTACCTGTCACATTATCCGTGACGAGGCAGGTTGTTATAATGTTTTACTCGTTCTAATAGCTACTTGGGCTACGTGACAATATAAAGCAAGAGAAGCCAAGCCATGGAGGTCAAAGCAAAAGAAGAAATGGAGCCGGAGAAGAGGAAGTTAAGAAGGGAAGAAGAGATCCTAGAGACGGCCTTGGCGGCAGCCGGAGCTGCTCTCTTTGTCTCAGGCCTCAAAAAGCTCCTGCCTTGCATTCTAAAGCAATGGCCGGTGGCTTCGGTGGTCACTCCATCTCTGCTTCTCTTCCTGCTTCTGAACCTTATCATTGCTTCCATAGTTGTTATCTCGGTCCACCCTAAATGTGGCACTGAGAGTAAGTGCAAGTCTCCAACTGATGGGGTCAAAAGGAAGAAGAAGAGCAGGCAAAGAGGGAGGAGATCGAGCTCTCCGGCTTCGACGATGGAAAAGAAGCAGATGGAGTTTGTTGAGCTGGGAGGGGATGAGGGAGAGGAGGATGGAGATGCAGAGGAACTGAACGCAAGGGTGGAGGCTTTCATAACGGCGTTCAGGAGGCAGCTCAGGGTTGACTCATTCTCTTCGGGTGGTATTCATCACCGAACCAGTTATGCTGGAACTCCATCTTGTTTGGTGGATCATGAGTGTTATTAATTTGGAGCATAAATGTAGTTGTAGGTAGTTCTTTAAGGGATTTTCTGTTAAATCTTTGGGTGAAGGACAGTATTTCACCAATGATATAATTGAGGTGGTTTGTGCTTGAATGTTGGGATTTATTACTGCATTCAAATTTGTACCTTCACCATCTATTCTGGTCCTATGAGCTAGCTAACACCAACTTTTGTGGCCTTCATAGATAGGGGTTACATTGCTGGTAAGAATGTTAGCAAAACTATCAATAAAAGCTACCATAATATATTTGAGCAAGATATAATAGCCAGTAGAATGGTCGCTAAGCTGAAATTTAATTTGGTGAAAAAAATAGAGGTGTACCTTGAAAATCTATTATGTGTTCTCCGGAGCATATCGTGATAATGTTATCATTGACAAATCGTTTACTAAGTACCGTCTTGATAGAAATTAACTTCGAGAAAATTTTAGAAGAAATTATCTCCAAACATCAGAGATTATTCAACATTCTATTAACCTTATCACGTTAGCAGAAAAATAAGACGTTACCTATGTAACTTATGCGCTACAAAGCGTTTCTCCAGCAAGCCATTTGGGCTCCTAAATTAGTACATTTGACTACCGGTCTCCCACTCACCAGGGAAGAAAACCTCCAGGGTTGATCACATCCTTCCAAGTCCACTTGATCCACAACCAACGCTTCTCATAAGCAAACGCATGGCTCCCCTCTACTCCCTACCTCTCTTCTGGAGCCAAATCCAACGCCTCATCCATGGAGAGGCTCATCTCTTCCTCCCAAACTCCCCTCTCGAGACTTCGTCCCCTGCTCCCCCGATCCCCCTCGAAGGAAAGATTTAGCCTCTCTTTCCTCCCACGCCATGGTAGCTTCAAGCCGGTTGCTTCTCTATTCTTCAAATCTCTTGGGAGCGTCTTGGTTGCTCGCTATGAAGAGAAAGCAAGGCGAGCTCAGCCATGTCGCCAATTGGCCTCAGGAAGGGAATTGGCGGTCTTATTTTCCCAAAAGGTGCGATCTGGCGTCCATTTTTCTGTTCCTCTTCTATAGAAGTGATGTATTTCTTGTTCTTCTTCTTTGTCTGGTGTTTGAATTGATCGGTCAGCTAAAGATTAGATTTTTGTTTACAATTGTGCTACTACGATTGTATAGATGGTGCCAAATATAGGAGGCTTGTACCCCATTTTAGGTTACGAAATGTTTGTGTTGTTGGATTGGGCTGTCATAAATTGGGGATGCTAGTGGATGTTTGTAGATGGGATGTTCCTGTGAAAATTGCTTTCTGATATTGTTTCTTGTTATTATAAGGCTGGTATGGACTAATGACGTCAAGCATTTGTATATGGCTTTCTTAGAGTTGGAATGCGATGCTTACTTTTGGGAAAACGTGTTCTTGCTGTCAAGGGATACATACGAATGCATTATGCATGGAATTGTTGAAATTTAAGAAAACTTTTTTTGCTTCTAAACAATCTAATTTCTTTCTTTCTTTCTTTCTTTCTTTCTTTCTTTCTGTTAAATTGGTGTTCTTGAAACGGTTCCCCTTGCAATTGCTTGATTGGTCTAATATCCCTCAGATGATTCGACCAACTCTACTCTTGCCACGACATTGGCACATTTAGATGCTACTACCATACTATCAAGAGTATTAGCTGCTAAAAGGTATTTATCTAGCAGTGGATCTGTTAGATTCAATGTCAGCTATATTGCAACCTCCAATCATTGGTCATGAACAGTATGAAACTGTGCAAGAGTTAAGCAATCTTCACGACGTTACAAAGAACTTCAGGGCATTATCCTTATCTTTTGGTTGGATGAAATATCCAAAGAAGATCGTTTAACTGTAGCAAGAGCATGAAAAACTGAGCATTTCTTATCACAACTCTTCTTCGTGGTGGAAGTATTTGGTGGTTCTCTAGAGAAATTTGTTGGTCTTGAAGAAATAATCAGAGATTTCAATTGATCCTTTCTGGAGAATTAGATGGTCTTCCCGAGCATGCCTTTTATTTGGTTGGTAACATTTGAGGCTACTGTGAGAGCTATAAACTTAGTAGTGGAGAGCAAATTGAAGAAATAACCATAAATCTTTGTATTGATTCCTAATCAAATATTGAGGGGGTTGCTTTGAGTGGACATCCGAGTGGAAGGCAGATGTCTAAATTGCCGCTGCCATTTTCTCTTCCTTTGGTGGACTGATTGGGTTGGTGGAGTTTGGCTTTGGGATTTCTCCTATTTACTTAGCTGTTGGCAATCCGATGATAGGAGAAGAGGTAGGCGGTGGCGGCAAGAGAGGAAGGGGCATCGAGAAAGGAGATGACAAGGAAGGCCAGCATGACGGTGTTAAGGGAAAAGAGGCGGCGCGCACCTTCAGGATTGGGCAACACATGGAGGTGTTGCTGATGGGGAGCCATCAGCGATGGCGTGGGGCCCCTTCTCTCTCTGTCTCCCCTTCCCTATTCTCTATCTAATCTTGTCTTGTGGTGGAGGAGAGGAGGATGATAGCAGTTATGGTTTTGGCCTAATTGGTTATGGGATGGGCTTGGGCTGGAACTTCGCAAAAATCTTCGGGCCAAAATTTGGTCTTAAACTCCCCTCCCCCAAAAAAATTTCGGTCAGGCTTCGGCAGGGGCATGGGCCGGCCCAATTCTAGTCCTAGCAGGAGATGGCCTTTTTCTAGTGTTTGGATTGCTGCAGGTTGACTAGATCCTGCAAATCAAATTACCTTTGGGAGCCCTTTTACAGTATTTTGTCTTATGGCCAAATTAGCCTAAGACAAACTAACATAACTAGAAAAGGCTTTAGAGGCATCTTCATGATGGGTTTAAGTCCCAACAAAGACAATGGTTGGTGGAAATAGTATAACCCATGGTATACCGTACCGGCTCGAACTGAGTGGCATGGAGCATACCATACCATACCGGTTCGGTACCGGTATCCGGTAAGGGTGGTTAAACTAATACTCGATACGTCAAAAAAATTTTGTACCGTACCGTACTGACACTATGCTTGTGTGGCACCGGTACGGAGTCCGATACCGAGATAGCGAACCTTGGTATAACCAAATAGAATTACAATTCTCATTTACAAACAAACAAACACAAGATTTTATTTCCTGTAATTGCAAACACATTGAACCAAACATTGGAGATGTAGTTGCAAATACAACACCTACAACCACATGTAATCCTAACTACATGCATTTCTTTACCTTAGGTATCCAAACATTATGAAAGTGAATTTCATGTACCAGCATGATTATATCATAAAGCTTAGAACCTTAGTGTTTTTGTGGTCTTGCCACATTTTGATATTTGATGGGAGGATCGTGTAGGCAGTATAATTGGCATGGCTGTTTCAAACTTAAGATTTGCTGTAGTAGAATTTTGGCCTTTAAATTATTATATGTTTGTTCTATTTCCTATAATTGTTTTCTGCATGCCACTTGCACGACTATCTGCTTCAAAAATCTTCAAAAAGTAGATATCTTGCCTTGTATCAGATAAGTTATTTTGGTTTTTATCATTCATACTTATGCTAACCGACTTTTATGATTATCAGGGATTCTTTTATGGTTCGCTAAGTCTTTGATAATTCTGAATAAAGTTCACATTTTACAATATTTCAGGTTGCTTCTACTGCAGTTTACATTCTAGTATCAGCATTTGTTATGACCATAATCCAGCCAATTCTAGCACCACCAGCTTTTGCAATAATGCAGTCTGCTGCCAAGACAAGTGGAAGACTCATTAGAACTGAGTTGCTAAGCAGTGCATGGACTGGTTTTTTCGCTGGTTGCCTGCACACGCTATCGGGCCCTGACCATCTCGCTGCCTTGGCTCCCTTATCCATTGGTCGATCAAGGATGGAGAGTGCTATAGTAGGGGCTCTTTGGGGCTGTGGCCATGATGCTGGCCAAGTAATATTTGGTTTGCTATTTCTTATGCTCAAGGATCGCCTACATATTGAGGTCATCCGAACATGGGGGACTAGAGTCGTGGGTTTAACTCTGCTTGTTATTGGAGCTGTTGGAATCAGGGAAGCTTCAGAGGTGCCGACCCCATGCATTGCTCTAGATAATGGGGAGTGCGATGTTAGTATCATTGAACCATTAGATGCTGGAGCCAGTGAGAGGAAAAATATGGGGTTTGCAACTTTTGCCACTGGCATTGTGCATGGACTTCAGCCAGATGCACTCATGATGGTCTTGCCAGCGCTTGCTCTTCCTTCTCGCCTGGCAGGTGCTGCTTTTTTAGTCATGTTTCTTGTTGGAACTGTGTTTGCAATGGGGAGTTACACAGTTTTTATTGGTTCATGTACTCAGGCATTGAAAGAAAGGGTTCCTAGGATAACAGAGAAACTGACATGGGTTGCTTCTCTTGTAGCCATATCCTTGGGACTTGCCATTCTTATTAGCCAGTTCTTTGGTTTTAGCCTGTATTGATCTTACCTTTGATTTGCCATTTATTAGCTTCCTTGAAGCTTTACACAATGTTATTTTGGAGCTAGGGATCTTTGTAGTACAAAAACTTTTCCTTTCAGTTTTAGTTAACCGAGCATTCCTCTTAGTTGATCATAGCAACCATGGTCAAGTGACTCAAGTCTTTTCGATAGGAAAAGGTTGCTTCTTGTTTTTCATCTAGTTCTTCATTTCTTAGATGCATGTTGAATATACTGGTTGTGGAAGAACTGCAGGACTTTATTTCATATTCATACAAATTTCTGCATCTGCTTGTTACTGCAGAGTTGCTTGTCATGGCCAACTTCGGCATTAATTATCAAATAAATTTTGTTTATTTCTCCGTACTGTGACACATACTTGAATATAATCAGGAAAATGTTTATTTTTAGACAATTTCTTTGATCTGACTCCCATTATGTCCAAATATGAAGCTGAAAGATGCTGCACTAAATCCTAGCATCATATTGTGGAATGCTAAGCAGTAAATGTAATTTCTATGCAAGAATCTCAACTTTCATTCCTTAAACTCTTTAGATTCATAAGTTAATAGTGCTCAGGGAGATGCATAAAAAATTATCAGAGATTTGGTGTTTGAAGGAATGATGAGCCTTTTAGTTTCCACCTACAGTGCAAAGCCTGCACTTGAGACAGTAAGCCTAGCATCTGGGGTGGTCCTGTGTGGTTTTGAAAAACCACATGCTGGTATGGTTAACTGGTAGTATCCAAATGAACCTACTGCATCCAATGCAAATTAGATCAAGTTATATATCATCCTAAATCATGAAATCTTCACCCCTACTAGCACTAGTACCGATGTTAGCTTCAGGCCTCAAGTTGATTAATCTGAGTGGTTTAGATTCTTTGTGTGCTAAACCTGTCATGGCCACCCCAACTATACTCGAGGAAAAAAACAATATGATGTGCCAATCGCTTGGTGCCCTCGGTGAAACGTAGTGCACATCTCAAAGAGACGGCAGAAGCAGCAAGAGATCAGGGATCAGGTTCTACCATAGAAGTAGTTCGAGCAATAGAAGGTGAAGAAGGCTCACTCAGGTGGAAGTATCCTCTGACAGCAAGCTGGTCATTGACTACCTTATCAAGGAAGAACTCAGGGTGCTATGTAGAAAGTATGGCCTGTTAATCTCTGAGGAATGTGCTGAAGATACACTCATGAAGCTATGTGGAATGGATGAAAGGAAAAAAGCTTTGACTAGCATCTTGGAAAGAAAAACAACCATGCATTCGCTGGATCTTGCGGAGGCTTCAGCTTAAGTCTGTTGTAAGGCTTCGGATATCAGAGTTTATTAGTTGTCTGGTAGTCTTCTATGAGTGGTCCTTTTTAGGTTTTAATTGTCCTTTGTGTTGGTTGGCTCCTGGTCTGTAAGAGTGGTGGGTGAGGCTTGTGGTGGTGTCAAAGGAGGATTTCATGGTTCATCTGGGAGGTTAGTTGAGTCAGGTACTATGTTTTGTTAAAGTTGGTCTTATTTGCTTGTCAAATCTTGTGCCCAACTTTTCCTGGAAAAGAGAATTGCCATATTGTAAATCCTTGTGCCGGCTATTCTCCAACTATGTAAGTCCTTTTCTGACAAAAATTCCTATTATATATGTGTTTAGATATTTTTTCAAGCTCTCCTAGATCCTTCCTCATGATTTCATCCATATTAGCTTATGTTTTCCCTTGCTCTTTTTAGACCCTTAAAACACACAAATTTTGAAGGTCCTCTCGCAAATGGGTGCTTCCTTAGATTTTCATTGCCTATGCCCGTTTTATTTCAATTGTTTTCCATCACTTTGTTTTTAATAAGTATTGCCCCGATGATTCCTTAAATATGCTTCTCACTTATCAGTTATTTTCTTACAAAGTTTCCTTCAACACTCTCATTTCTTCATGACCGTCTCCTTATATATTGTTGAAACTATGCCTCCCCAGATAGCTGGGGCTTGGTCTTAGCGGTGGGTACTTTTCCATTGTTTAGACATGGTGGTAGTTTCAGATCTTTTTGAGTTACTCTAGAATTTTTGGGTTATTGCAGGTGGAATTCTGATGAAGGTTTCTCTGGCAATAATGATGTGCATAAAGTGGAGTCTAGTGGAAATGTTTAGGTTGAGCCTACTACTGGGTGTTATAGATCCTTCTGTTTAGAGTACGCCAGGGAAAGAAATATTGAATTTCTAGGTCCCTACTTTATAATGAAGATATATGGAGCACCGACTATCCGAAACATATTTATGGATTTTAGAAATGTTAGGACAGATACCGTTGGCTTGGTTTTTATCTTATAAACCATAGAACTGCATATGGTGAGCTTTCTTAACCTTATATGCTGAGTGTAATTTTCCAAAAAAAAAAGCTGCATATCAGATCTTTGTGAATTTCATGCAATTACGCTTCCCACTGGAATTATTAGAACATTCTTTATCTATTTGCTTAATTTCAGATGGTGAAACAGAAATCCACAGCAAGTAGTAAGGTGCTGCCATTTTAATGAGCATAAGGCTAGATCTACCTGATTCTCAAAGCATGCATGCAGTTGTTTGTTTCAAGAGAAATATCAGATTCATAGTTCTTGAATTGGCAACTCCGGATGCAATTCTCCATTCTCTTCTGAAATTTCTAATATCACAGTCTGTTTAAAGTTATACTTACATATATTAATAAACTATCGGGCAATTGTGTAATGCTCCATAAACTAGTATTTAACATCCCTATTACTATCTACAGACCATATCTTGCAGTTTTGTGAAGTATTGTCACTGGCTGGAGTTCGATTTGCAGAATTTCTCCATCCTTCTAAGGGCTCAATTTTTATCTGCCTTTTCACTGTTGTTGTACTTGTACCATTTTTTAACTCTTTTCAAATGATAAGCTTATTATGACCTAGAGTATTTAGAAAACAATTCAATGGATTGGAGTAAGATCATTGATCCAAAAAGGCTGATTAAGGTGAGAGTATATGCATGCATCTGTCTTTCTGAGTGTGGAAGTTCTTTGAAGGAAAAATCGGAAGTGGTGCCATTGAAGATAAATTTAGTAGATTGGAATGCTGTAAAATGGGGATAAATCAATAGTAACTACATATTGTATTAGATAAGGTTGTTGTTTATCTTGATGATTTTGCAATTAAAGAAAATATTCGAGATCATTCTTTTCATCTGAATCTTGGCATATCCATTTTAACTCGTACGGTTGCTACCTTTCATAACCAGGCTCTGATGTATAATTTCCAAACTGGATCACTCTTAGCTTCAGTAAGATTAATAACAAAAGATCAGCATCCAAATTGGTATTTCTTCCTACAAAGTTCTGGATTTTTAAACTGCAATTAAGAAACATAAATGTGCACTTACAAATGTTTAAATTGTAATTCTGAGACATAAATTGTACTGACCTAAGTTGATGCATATTTATGTCAGCCAAATCAGATCCTCTCGAGTCTAGAGAATTCAACAGTGTATAAGTATCCATCACCAATACCCTTACCGTTATCTAGGCTGTATAATTTTAATAATAGAAGCAAAGGAGAATAGGACTAATCCTTAATTTTTTCAGCACAATACAAAGCATGTCCACTGACACAAACCACATGTATTTTGAGAGAATTCATATTTTACATGTCAAGATCTTTTCTAAAGAAAAGGAAGTGATGTCATGCTTAGAGTAGAAGCTTTGTTGAACCTTTTTATTTTCTAAAAGCCACTGCAGTACTAAGGCTATATGTGCTTCCATTTTAGGTTAATTACCAATGCATTTGCTCACCGCCAATTGACAACCTTTCCATACTAGAGACTAGGGAGTAATGTAAGGTTTAGGTTGTCACTATTATTGAATTCAAGATCAGTTGTTTCTACGACAGAGTCACAGGTTCCGGGCAATGCTGTATTTGCTAGATGCCCTGATTTTGAGTGATTTTGGTTACAAGAATCTCATATCCTCTCTCTGTAGGATGAAAGCCATCCCAAAACAAATACTTGGTGGCATCCGGGCATGTGAATGGAGTCAAATCATTGCACAGAATGGTGGCTTCAATTTTCCCTGTACCACAGCACCCCTTTGTTGCTTCCTCAAACCCTGAAAAAATTTAAGTTGTCATAACTTCATGGGAGAAGTAATAAGAGTGATTTTCTCAGTTGATTAATCGTTGGTGATGCCAATGAAGATCATTCGTCGCCTGAAGAATATGAACTACTGCGTGAGAGCACCTTCTTGGTTAAACCAATTGATCACCTTGTCATCTACAATATGCTGCCTCCCAAAAGGTGACCCTTGAATGTAAAGTGATGTCCAATTTGGTAGCTTGAGAAATAGTGAAGAACAAGTTTCTTTGCTAATTAGATATCGAAGGATAAAAGTGATTAGTACGTTTACGTACCATAGTCAGAAGGATGAAGAATAAGTTCAAGTAATGGATTATAGATATCAATGTACATAATCCTGGCCCCAGGATGGTAGGTGGCCAGCCTTTCCAGCCGCATGGATAGCTCACTATTGAACTTGATGGAAGCTTGGTTATAAGTGTCCACACAATCCCTGGTGATTCCTCCCTTCAGAGTTCTTTGTGCAGGCACACAACCTATAGGAGGAACCCCAATTACAGCAATCTTTCGAGCTCCCAAACTGTACAGTTCCTGCCAATGAAAAGAAATTCTCAGCTCAAAATGATGAAGCTGTCTTATGTTCTATGTGCCTTCATTCCATGTATTGATGTGATTCATAGAATCAGGCAGTCATCTATGAGTGCTACTGTCCGCTTGACTGAGTAGATGGTCACTGTAACCTATGTATCCATTGGGGAGTATGGATGTACCTCTACAAAGCTAGATGCTGCTTGGAGCATGAAATTGATGTATGAAGGGAGATCATAGCTCAGAGCTCGGATAGAGGTAGTGAAATATGTGGTCATTAAATCATTGGTCCCTGAAAATATAATGCACTGGCTTTCGGCGACTATATTAGCTGCTCTCATTTCACCAGCAATGGCTTCTAACTTTCTCTTGTATTCTTTGAACATCTCTAGCTGATCCCACAATGAGAAAACTAACTGAAAGGAGCAAAAGGAACATGAAGATATTATTTTGGCTCCTAGAGATCATGACAAACTCATCCAGTAGCAATAGCTGTTGATCATAAGACAATTGCTGCTGTAAAACAATATTTCAATAATAAGAATAACCAATTAAAACTCAACAACAGAATCTATTCAAACTAACTCAAGGATCGAGCAAAAGCGAACCATTTGGACTAGAGTTTAGTGTAACGCAAGAAAATAGAAAAGCTAGTAGTCTAGCCACCACTTCAATTGTTCCTTCATCGACCAAACAAACAATTTTAGAATTCCAAGTTATTCTGGCGTGATCTTCTTCTTCTTCTTCTTCTTCTCCTCTTTCCTTCCCTGGCTTTTCACGAGAGGGTTGTTCTCAATAAGTATCTTTTTCTTGATTTTTTGAAATCACAGTTTCATTTCTTCTTCTTCTTCTTTTCTTCTTCTCCTCTTTCCTTCCTAGTTTTGCATTAGAGGGTTGTTCTTAATAAGTATCCTATTTTTTTGAAATTGAAATCACAATTTTATTTTCTGTTTGTCTGGTTTATTTCATTACTATGCAATTCTTTCTTGACCTTTACGAGATAATTATAGATCTTATAAATGGCTAGGGTTTTAAAATTTTTTGGAAGTCCAAGCAGAATATATGGAAAAGCAAGCAGCAACCAAGTGACTTAAAGGGATGGGCAAATGTAGATGATTTGGTTTTAAGGGAAGCTAATCTTGGGAATGGCACATCTATCAGATGGTAATTAAATTCTGTAAGTCAGTACACTAAAGTACTTCTTACGTGATTTTATTGGGTATATTCGTACACGCACGGAGAACCCACTTAAGCAAAAAAAAAAAAAAAAAGTACTTCTTATAACTTCTAAATCTGCTGTGCATAATCTGCAGTAGAAGAAAAGGAAATGCTTTTATTGGAAGTGCAATAAATAAAGTTCATACATGAAGCTAACCAAGTCGAGAAATCTATACCGGTATTTCAGCGGTAAGGTTATCGTATCCTGCGCCACCAGAAGCAAAGCTTACTCCGGTGAGCAGGTCATGTTCCTTTATGTCTGGGTCAAGATAAGCAGGCAGAAGCTCCTTTACTCCCAGATAAGATGCTGCTTTGATTAAATGACAGGAAGCAACAATGCATGATCAAATTCTCAGATAGATTTTAAACTTTAGACAGTCAGTACATGGAGAAACTACGATTATATTCTTTGTTGGGTTATAATATACGTATTAATATTGTTTTACCAAATAAGTCAGTGGGGATCTTTCCATTGCTGAACCTTCCTGTTGCTCTGTGTCCTATGAAGTCCCTCCCATATGGAGGGAAGTTGCACTTGGCTGTTGTCAGGAGCATGTTGTTGTTGCCCGAGTCGACGACGGAGTCTCCAAACGCAAAGACTGCGGGCACTCGAGCTGCTCTCTGTTCCGGAACTAGTGCTTGGGATTGGATCATTGGTAGTGCGAGGAAGAGAAAGCAAATGACAGAATGAGCTCCCATTAGAAAGCTGATCAGCTGCTTTTCTGTGCTTGTTTTCTTATTGCAGAACATATTCATGCATTATATAGTGACAGGAAAGAGACACCCCAACTAAAACAGCATGTTGCCATTTATTCTATTGTTTTGCATTGGAGATCCGCTCCTCACGGCAGCTAGGTTTTTCTTTCCCCTCTTATACCGATATACCACATCTCTTTATATTTTTACTGACGTAATAGAATGGAGCTTATGATTGAAGAATGTGGGACATCAAAATGTGGGGCAGGATCAGATGCTACCACTTATTTATCACTACCTTTGCCTCTTTCTTTAACTTCTAGGTGATGTTCTATTTCTCAGCGTCTTCCCTCTTCATAAAGGAATTGACAAATTTCAGTTGTTGGGTTTCTTGGCCAACCTTTACCGTACAAATCCAGAGAGGCATTTGATGGGAGAATTTAATTTCCTGAATGGATTTGAACGCCTAGTTTTGGTCGAAGTTTAGGAATGCCTGACTGGTTCCTAGACACCTCATGTGGGTTGATACATTCTGCCCAAATTAGGAGCAATACTCAACTGTGCCAGGTCCATACTAATTCGGATCCTTCAAACTCGAATTTTTGTCATTAGGCAGGGTTTGGGTCCCAAATTTAGATTTCCTTCTCAAACTAAGTTGAATGTGTCATTGGAAAAGTAATCTTGATGCGAGTAGAAATTGACGTTTGAGAAATAGTTGGCAATCAGCTCTAGACCCGTAAATATGAATTTAACCTACTTCTGTTCATGACTTGTACTTCCTATATATAGGAGATTGATAATCTACCGGAGAGTAGGTTATCAATCTACCCATTTTTCCAACTATATATATATATATATATAGAAAGAGAGAGAGAGAGAGAGAGAGATTCTTTCCCTAAATTAGAAACAAAGCAGTGAAGTTTCGATCACGTCAAACCCATACACAACCCAACAGACTTTCAGTATTTTCTTCAGTAGCATTGGAATTTTTGTCGTCATTAGTTTGTTGAGATGTCAATTTTAAGTGATGGAACTTTGCGATATCTCAAGTAAAATATCTATGGTAGTTATAAAGCATTATGACGGATTTAAGGCAGCACCGCATGTATAAAAAGAACGCAATAATGGGAAAGTTGAATACAAGTCATTTATTTTTCAGCACACACAAAAAGGACTATGAACAGTGAGAGAAGGAATCATTAAAACTGGAGCCGAGGTAGTTGTTGAAGGACATGATCAGATTGGTGGACTTTTTTTTTTTTTTTTTTTTTTGGTAAAAAAAGGCATTTCATATAGTTTCCATATGAGTACATTCTGCCAAATCAAAAAAAAGTAATTAGATTGGTGGACCTTAAAAGGAGGCTTTAAAGATTAAAGTAGACCGCTCAGAATTTGTATAGTGAGCAATAAACTTTTTCTATGATGGTATTGTGCCCTCAGTAGTATTCCCACCTTTTTATCAAGGATAGGTGCAGCATTGAAGCATGGAACTGGGTCAGATCAGATGCTTCGTTTATGTATCACTTGCTATTCTTCTTTTCACTTCGTAATAATGTTTTGATTCAAATCCAATTATCAGGAGAACTCAAAAACAAAGAAGGTGTTTTACCTTCTTTTTTTCTTTGCCGCCAAAAAAAAAACAGAGAGAGAGAGAAGGCAAGACCATCAATGTAACAACCCAAGACCTCACTCAAAATGGCTAGCCGGAAGGTATTATTTGAGTTCCTTACTCCTATATAAGTACCCAAGATCTCCTCAACGAATAATCGATGTGGGACTAAACACATGCCCCTACGAGTCTTCACATACTTCCTCCTTTTAAGCCCTGACGTCCTCGTCAGGCTAAGAATTCATATCTATTCAAATCTAATCATGTGCACCATGATAGGCCCATGGTCGGCCTCCATTAACCCGTGCTGCAATGTCTCCTATTCCACAAGGCTATGGGCTGAGTTCGCTCTGATACCATTTATAGCAATTTATGATCTCATCCAAAATGGGTAGTTGAAAGATATTATTTGGGTTTCTTAGTCCTATATAAGTACTCAATATCTCCTTGGCAAATAACCGATGTGGAACTAAACACCGCACGGTCCTCGCAATCAATCTTTCATTGGGCCTTCTTTCTAACCATACAAGAACGGCAGGTCTGACTTCCAATCATATACTGGAAACCTTGGTTTGGAGAAGTGGTCTCTTCTACTGATTTGGATGGCGTGCCAATGATAGGTTCCTTTTCCCCCACAGGATTTTATGGTCTTCCAATTCCAAATTCAGAATTGGGATCATCACCACTCCAGCTCTTGGACTCTATGGATCATCTTCATCGACGTAAGTCTTTAGTTCATTAAATAAGAGCATCTAATTGTCTGAATGCTCCAATAATTCTTCATTTCCGGGTTTGCATGACTGCAAGTGGCCATTGCATACATTTCTATCCAGTTTGAGTCTACCCAGACTAGACTGTCGCAGACTTGATTATTAAGAAGGATATTGCAGCAGCATGACCTATCTGCGAAGATTCGAAGTACGAAGTTCCCTCCAGCACATGCAGAGATGGAGCAAAATCCTGTTGTCAGTCCAAACTAGAATTAATTCTTCTCCTGCAGGCTGCTTTTAAGGTCCCAAGACTACATCTGATCCTCAAACTAGATCTTCATTCTTGGCAAATGTTTCTTTAATCGTGAAGATCGGACGTGGCACACGAGCCTGGTCTAGCCACCTGCTAGATTTGAGACAAAGCTAGAGAAATTTTTGGCTATACTAGGCCTGCACCTCGCAAGAACATACTTGAATTGCACTGATGAGTCGAGTCCCCATGTTTTTTGTTTATTTTGTTTTTCAACATTTCGCTTCCCGATCTAACGGACATCAGAAGAGATTCTTCAGTAGATCATGTTGGAAGATGTAGTGTTGAACAGAATCATCATTTGCTTTGGAAAATTATCGAAATATTAAATCTTTTTACTGCATTCTTATCTTGTGATAATAAGATGATAAATTATGATTTGTTGAGGAAAAAAATGATAAATTATGATTAAGAATGATATGGGAAAAATAAAATCTAGATTTACTTCCTGCAATGGATCTGATGATGGGATTAATATCATAATAAGAGGTATGGTAGCTTTGCGTGATAATTAATATGGATCGCTTTCTTGCAGGACATAAGTATAAATGGTTATATTCTTTTATGCATTAAACTCAAAAACAGGCTCCACACTACTGTCAAACAGTTGAAAGGAACTTTCTTTTGATCTGGGTCCAAATGCATACAAAGTATTCTCGCTTTCCTTCAATTTATGTCTTGCATTAAAAGCTTTGGGTCTCTGTTAAGAGAAAGGAATGAAGTTTATTTCCACCACCTGGGAAAATCCAAGCCCCCTCTATTAGAATTACACAGGTCCCACATACATAGAAGAACATCTCCCAAGTTCTGAACCTTGCAAATCTTTCTTTTGGAGAAGAGGCGTGACGACTTGGCCTGGTGCTGCCAATTAACTCAAAACAATTTAAACCCTCTCATGCAATGTGCAAGATGATATAGAAATTTACTTGAAGAGGAGACTATCACCATTTGAGCATATCTATAGAACAAATAGCACCCCCACCACCCACCCAAAAAGATTGTTTATGATGAGATGGAAAGGATACAATTAACATTGCCATAATTGCTTGGCTTCCGTCAAGATCAAGGACAATGTGGTAGATTCAAGGTAGTTGATATTTGTGCTTCTAGTTCTTGATTAAGCCTTTTAATCTTTGTCGTTATCTTGGAATTGAACAATAATGGTGCCTGATTAGGGGAGCTATGCAATTCTCCTGCTAGCTAGGGTTCTTTTTAATAGTACACATCCTAACGGTAAAAGTCCCACCAATGCAATCTTGAGTGCTCCTAACTACGATAATTCCTAGAGGGGAAGAGAGAGAGAGTGAAGGAAAAAGAAAGAAAGAAAAAAAAAACAAATCAGTGTCACCATGTTTGTAGCAAACAAGAGATGTATTCTTGTACCAAGATTTGCATTCCGGTTTAATTATTTATAATGATTTGATATTAGCACGATATCTTTTGAGAACTATTCTCCATTTTTTTTAAAAAAAAATAAAATCAGATAACCTAGGTTTTTAGCTATCTTTTGGAAACTTTAAGAACTCTGCTATTGCTGCGCAGCAGTCATGAAGTCACTTTATCTGGCATTGCTAATAATTCCAGCCATTAAACACCAACCAATTAGATGCATAAGTAGGAACCGAAATAATAGCATTAATTCTACCAACCTACCTGTACTAGATTGGAAAATGTTACGACAGATCATGCACGAGATGCATGACATGTCTCCATGACAATGTAGCTATCCTCATTCAGTAATCTGAATCTATAACGCTGGTTGTGCATGCGTCATATATACATTCAAATTGGGAAACATGCTCTTACCTAGCTCACAAACCTTTATTCTAAGGGAAAAATTTAGGACATGAAAGACCCATCTAGTTACCTCCTCAGAAACCGCATTGCAGCTCCAACTTGGTGTGATCCACGCATCCAATTAATCCTAGTTTTAATTCCTTGTGCTGATACATTGAAGACATGACGAGGTCGGAGGTTGCTCTTCCATTGGAGAGCCTCCCGGTGGGTTTTCCCCTGCGATGGTGAAGGTGACAAGCGCTTCGTTATTAATTACCCGTATCCACCGTTGAGTCTCCAAACGCTAGCAGTACTGCTGGGACCACTGGCCTTGTCGCCTCCATTTCCTCTCCTCTTGTTTCTCTCCTCTTGCATGCAACCAACCATATAATATAAGTAGAGGAGGAAGACGAACGTGAATTAATGCTCGAATGAAGAGCTTGTGAAAAAATCAAAGGGTGTCATGGTAAGAGTAATCCTATTTTAGTCATGATGACATGGTAGTTGACGCATGGATCAATAAATAACAGCATAAAAGAGAGCTTTATTTAAGGAGAGAGTCATTCATCCAGTGTTCTCACAGGATACTATAGAGAGATATAGTGAAGAGAAGGAGAATCTAATAGAGATGAGAGAGGCTCATGTCAGTGTCTCTGAACGGAGACTTCTCTTGATTTGTCGTCTGGCATATCGGAGAGTTTCTCTAAACATCCGCAGCAGACATACTTTCTCTCTTGTACTTTTTACTTTCTCTTGATTTAGCAGAATATACTCATGTTAAAGCTATATGAATCGCCGTTTTCACCCAAAAAAAATAAATAAATAACAAAAACGAAGACTTCGAGGGCCACAACCATGTAGAGCGATTTTAATTTCATTGCACCATTTTCCTGACGTTTGTGACCTTACAACCATGTGATCAACATCACAACCAGTCGCACTTGCAAGCAGTTCTTAGTCTCATCCCACCTTATAAGCTTGTCTGTATTCTAATAATTTTCTTGGCTTGGTCTTAATGTGCATGGGTGACCCATCACCCTATGCTTGCCATGAGCTCCTCGAGGGGTCCAGATTTTCCATGCACCCTGAAATTTTCAGAAAATGAGAGATACGTAACAAGCTCCAAAACCACTCATTTTCTCTTCTTGCATGCATTAATTAGCCGCAGCACGTTAGGTTGTGGTGAGCCATCATGAAGACATGAACATGCATGTGTCGGCCGAGTTGCACATAACTGAGTCCCATGATCGCAGTGTCGTTCATCTTGCTTCTCTTCCTTGAGAGCTTGTTACCTCCAGTTGCTAGCTAGAATTGCGCATGAGCATCCATCATGAGCTCAGTTTCCTAATGCAGGTTTAGATTTGGATTTAGCAGCGTAAATGTCGATTCTTTTTCGATGGTGATCCTGATACCGTCTCTAATAATGATTTGGTTACATATATTTCATCAAGGTTTATGACGTACAAGTCTTCAACGCTTTCAATCTTCCTCACTTGGAAGCATGACATGTAATCATAATCTTTTCCATGCGCAACACAAATCATGGGCTTCACTCGGATTAGGATGGTCATATCAAAAGAAGATGATGAATGAAGAAAAAGGTCTGATCTAAAAATAACACCGGCAAGTAGTACAACTCCATAGGGGAGCTTCTTCGTAGACCCTATACAAAGGTTTTAAATCTAGTTAACTGGAATTGGGACCGTCTTTCCAAGAATGTCTTATATATTTTCCATGCAAAAGAGCCGCATGGGATCTCTTCCGTCCCCAAAGGCCAAAGGCGTAGGTGGACAGAAGGAAAATCGGACGGCCGCTCACACGGTATCCGCATATGGGAATCTCGTATGCAAAACCCACCACCGCCATCGCGATAAAACCCTAATATCCCTTCATCTTCTCTCGAAGGCTCGAAGTGTTAGCAATATATCTCCTAACTAAATAAATAAATCCATAAATTCAATTAATAAAAAAATCTTAAAAGAAATAATATACATGCATATCATTCGGCCATCCAAATAATTCTATTTTAATACAAAATAAATCTATTCTAACACAAAGTAAATCTATGCATTTAATAAGTTTATATCATAGAATTTCAAATCCTACCAATCTACTAATATTAAATTAAAAATAAAGGTAGAAGAAAGTAGCCTGATTGAAAGCAGGTCGAAGCGCGTAGACGCTGTCCCAAAGAAGTATTTGCCCCCACGTACGGGTCACCCGGCAATCCTTCTCGGAGATACGACGACCCTACAACCTCTTCTTCGGCACGTCTCGGAAGAAGTCAAAGCGAACCCGATCGAACTTGCAGATCCAGCAAAGAACGGAATGAAAAGAACTAAATAAACTGAATAAAAATGTAAAAATAAAATTTGGAAGTGGCTAAGAGGGAGAAGAATTTTTCCAGAATTTTTCCACTATTTTTCTGAAATTTTTCGTGCTTACAAAGAGATGAAATCAAGGGGTTTAAATAGGGGTTTTTACAGGGGCCGTTTGGGCATTTGCGGACGCGTTTTCAAACGCGTCCGTTTTCAAATGCGTAACGCCCGCTGGGCGTTACCTTTTTCTCAAACGCGCACGCGGCCCGAGATTTTGGCCGCGTGCGCATTTAAGTTTTTTTTTCAACAATCCCCCACAAAAAAAAACTTAAATAATTTTAAAATCAAAATAAAATGCTGGATATCTTATATTATGTAATAGGTGTAGGTACCTTTCGGTTTGAACCTTCACTTAGTGACAATTGATTACATCTATGGAGCCAAGGTGGTCTTAACCTTGAACCTCGGTCCATGGCTCAGATTAAATCAACAACACACATAATATAGCCCGATCTGGGTTCTAAGCGGGTTGCGCTATTATGGCCATGCGCAGGTATCTATCATGTGCTTTTTAGGGAATCGCCCATTTCCCATAATCGCGGCCTCACGATTGCACATATAGGTGAGTCCTAATAAGGAAGCTAGCAAGGAAGCTCCTGCCTCTTGGGTCTCGGACTCATTAAGAGTTATACAAACGAACTCATCCTACCGCTTGCTTTTATGAGCACTAGCGCCATAGGGATGAGGAAAACATGAAATAGTGCTCCTCTTAGTCACACTCCGGTTTGTTTCTACCCATTGAACCTTTTAAGGTTAGGTTCCCACCGTGGTGATCTATCTTTATGGGCTAAGCCCCATCCCCCTCGACGACTCTAGAACCACTGTTCTAGATAAACCTTTTGTAAGCTGATCAGCCAAATTATTTTCTGATTTTACAAAATTCAAGGCAATAACATTATTTTTCAATTTATATCTCAATGATTTATGACGTACTTTTAAGTGCCTGTTCATTTTTACATTGGCATTTTCTTGGTTGCACTTATCTATTGCAGATTTACAGTCACAATGTAAGGAGACAGGTGGTAAAGGTGACTCATCTACAGGAAGGTCTATAAGTAGATCTCTGAGCCACTCAGCCTCAGTGCTAGTAGTGTCTAAAGCTATCAGTTCAGACTCCATGGTACTCCTAGATATTAAGGTTTGTTTGGTGGATTTCCAAGACACAGCAGCACCTCCTAGGAGAAAGACGTATCCTGTGGTGGATTTAACATCTAAGGTATCGCTGATCCAGTTGGCATCACTATAGCCTTCTAGAACAGCAGGAAACCCACTAAAGTGCAAACTATAGGACTTGGTACCCTTAAGATACCTAAGAATTCTCTCTAATGCTGTCCAATGATCTCTATTTGGATTAACAGTGTATCTACTAAGTCTATTTACAGCATATGCTATGTCTGGCCTAGTGTAGTTTGTTAGGAATCCTAGTGAGCCTATGATTTGAGCATATAGGCTTTGAAGGATAGGAGTTCCTAAGTTCTTCTTAAGATGTGTAGAGGGATCAAAGGGAGTAGAGACAGGCTGACAATCCGAATAATTAAATTTATTGAGTATCTTGTCAACATAATGACTTTGGGATAACTCAATTCCATTTGCACTTCTAATTATTTTGGTATTTAAAATTAAGTCAGCTTGTCCCAAGTCTTTCATATCAAACTTATGACTTAAAAATTGTTTTACTTCATCAATTATCTGAAGATCTGTCCCAAAGATCAGTATATCATCTACATAAAGGCACAAGATCACAAATTTGTGTCCAACTCTCTTATGATATACACATTCGTCTGTGCTATTGATTTCAAATCCAAATGTCATTATGGTTTCATTAAATTTCAAATACCATTGCTTAGGTGCTTGTTTAAGACCATAAAGAGATCTGACTAGTCTGCAAACTTTATTTTCTTGGCCTGGGGTTTTAAATCCCTCTGGTTGGTCCATATAAATTTCTTCATTTAAGTCTCCATTTAGAAAAGCTGTCTTAACATCCATCTGATGAATCACTAATCTATGAATGGAGGCTAATGCTATAAGGACCCTAATAGTAGTTATCCTAGCTACAGGTGCATAAACATCAAAGAAATCTACCCCAGGTCTCTGAGTAAAGTCCTTGGCAACTAATCTAGCCTTAAATTTATCTACAGAGCCATCAGGCCTAAGTTTCTTCTTAAAGATCCATTTGCATCCTATTGTTTTACAACCAGGAGGAAGATCAGTCAATTCCCAAGTATGGTTTTGGATAATTGATTGCATCTCATTGTCCACAGCTTCTCTCCAAAAAGGTGAATCCAAAGATTTCATTGCGTCCTCAAAGGTAGTTGGAGAGTCTTCTATTAGGAAGGTATAAAAATCATCTCCAAATGTTTTCTCTATCCTGGATCTTTTACTCCTCCTAGGTTCTGCTTCTACTTCTATTGTTCTTGTCCTTATTCTACTAGAGCTACTAGCTATACCGCTATCTACTCTAGTCTTAAGTGGAAAGGTGTCTTCAAAATATGTTGCATCTCTGGCTTCTATGATAGTGTTGTTACTAATATCATTTATTTCTGAACTTATTACCAGAAATCTATTGGCATTACTATTGGCTGCATAACCTATGAATATGGCATCCACTGTTTTAGGGCCTATTTTCTTTCTCTTAAAATCAGGTATTTTTACTTTTGCCAAGCACCCCCACACTTTTAAATAGCTAAGATTAGGTTTTCTATGTTTCCAAACTTCATATGGGGTTAGATCATTATTTTTAGAGGGAATTCTATTAAGGATATAACAGGCTAAAACAAGAGCTTCCCCCCACAAATTTTCTGGTACTCCTGAGCTTATAAGCATGGAGTTCACCATATCCATTAAAGTCCTATTCTTCCTTTCTGCTACTCCATTTGATTGGGGAGAATAGGGTGCAGTCACTTCATGAATGATTCCATGATCTTCACAGAATTGAGTTATGTCATTTGATGTATATTCACCTCCCCGATCTGATCTAAGAATTTTAATTTTCTTTTCCTGTTGGTTCTCAGCTTCAATCTTAAAAATTTTAAATTTGCTGAGCACCTCATCCTTGGTTTTAATTAGGTAGATGTAACAGAACTTCGATAGATCATCTATAAATGTTACAAAGTATCTGTTACCTCCCCTAGAAGTCCTACCAGAGTCACAAACATCACTATGAATCAACTCTAATAGATCAGAATTCCTATTAACAGATTTAAAAGGCTTCCTAGGGAGTTTGGCTTCTACACAAGTTTGACATTTCTCATGGTTCTTGAGATCACTTTTTGGTATTAGATTTAGGTTCATAAGTTGCTTAATTGAATTATAATTTACATGACCTAATCTACCATGCCAAATAGAAGGAGGCTCTATATTCATAATCAAAGGATTTTCATTTATTGAAGGAGCTATTACATTCAATTTGAACAATCCTTCACTAAGGAATCCTTGTCCAATAAACATAACACCATGAGAAATTACAACCTTATTGGACTCAAAGACAAGACGAAAGCCTTGCTGGACAAGCAAAGAACCACTAATGAGGTTTCTCCTAACAACTGGAACATGTTGGACGCCGTGCAGTGACAGGACTTTTCCAGAGGTAAGCTTTAAGTCCACACGTCCTACTCCTAACACACGTGCCTCCGAGCTGTTTGCCATGATCACAGCTCCTCCACTTGAGATCTGGTAAGAAGAAAACCAGGAACGATCCGAACAAATATGAATACCAGCTCCGGTATCAATCCACCAATCTAGTGCTTGTAAAGTCATGTTAACTTCAGGAGTGAAGGAAACAGACCTGAAAGCTGTCTCAGAGGATCCAGCGCCGGAAGTCACCATGTTGACTTGAGCACTGGATGTGTGTGGACCCTTCTTCTTAGATTGAAGAGGTGCAGTCTTCTTATAGAAGCACTGTGGAGACAAATGGTTGGTCCGACCACACACATAACAGAAATGAGCACCACCTTCCTCTTTCTTCTTCTTCTGCTCCTGGGATTGAATAGGCTTCCCATTGTAGTGGTGGTTAGGGTTTCTAGGGTTGTAGGGTTTCTTCTTGAAATTCTTACGGAAGGGTCGGTTCTGATTTTTCTTAGGAGGAGCTTCTACATTATATGCATTATTTTTAGATCCAGTAGAGGTATTATTTCTGAGCCTATGCTGCTCTTCAATCCTAATGGAGTTTAAGACTTGGGTTAGGGTGAGAATTCCTTGGGTATGGCTCAGGGTCTTAGCAAAATCAGACCAGGAAGTAGGTAGTTTATCTATCAAACAGGCTACCTGGAATGATTCATCCAAATTGGTTCCATTAGCCCTAAGCTGGTGGATCAGGGTTTCAAATTCATGAATTTGGTCATTCATAGGCTTTGAGTCCACCATCCTAAACTTATTGAAATCGGAGGCCTTGAACCTCTTTACCCCAGCATCATCAAGACCATATTTGCTATCTAGGATGTCCCAGAGTTCTTTGGCACTCTTGGCTGTGTAATAGATATCATACAGCCTCTTAGAAAGAGCACCTAGAATTCTATGGATACAATGATAATCTATCTCATCAGGTGTCCTAGAGGGTGTGCTAGTGGAGGCAGAATGTTCAGTGTTGGAAGAGGTAGTTGGGTTGGACCCGTTATCAACTTCGATCGTACTTTCACCTATGGCTGAGATTAACCCTAATGTGGTGAGCCAGAACCGCATTTGGTTCTGCCACCTCCTAAAGTTATGGCCATCAAATTTTTCAGGTTTGGCACTAAGATGGTCACTAGTGTTTGAGGCCATAGGATCAGGGTTACAGAATAGTGACAGAAACCTGATTGAAATCAAAAAAATCTATGTCAAAAGATTGCAGTAATATTTATATTGAACTTTGGATGTCTAATTGATATATCCAAAAAACTAATAGCCAGATCAGCTCCAGATCGGTGGTGGAGCACTAGGCTCACTTAAGTACCAGCCTTTCTTAGGCACGTATGCCTTTTTGACAAGCTTTTCTTAGACACTATTAGTTAGTGGATATAATCACTAGAAATCATACAAATTCAATATTTAAAATAACCTAAATGCAAATTTAAATTAGATATTGTGGATTAACTAATTTCAAAATTTTTCGTTTGAATTTTCCGAATTAGCAATGATTGATTACTAATTTAGTAGTAGCAAATCAATTATTTTAATTGAGATCTAAAATATCAATTTAATGAATTATATGTTAGATTTGAATTATTGCCTTATTGAAATAATTGATTACTAATTTTATGGCAAATCAATTATTGTAATTAAGATCTAAAATGTCAATTCAGCGAATTAAAATATTTATTCCTTTATTAGAATAATTTATTGAGATCTAATAAGTCAATTCAATAGATTAACTATTATGTATCAACCAATTTCCGAATTTCCCGTTTGAATGGGATCTGGAAATTACTCCTTGAGAAGTCCAAATGGAGGTATAATAAACCTCTTGGAGGTTAACCAAATTATTAACTCTTTAGAATAATTTATTATTGATGATGTGCTAGCAAAAACAATTATTGCAATTAAAATCTAATATGCCACAATTGTAATAAAGAATTTAATTAATTATATATTACTAACAAAAATAAATACTTCTTTGGATTGTTAGCAATATATCTCCTAACTAAATAAATAAATCTATAAATTCAATTAATAAAAAAATCTTAAAGGAAATAATATACATGCATATCATTCGACATCCAAATAATTCTATTTTAATACAAAATAAATCTATTCTAGTACAAAGTAAATCTATGCATTTAATAAGTTTATATCATAGAATTTCAAATCCTACCAATCTACTAATATTAAATTAAAAATAAAGGTAGAAGAAAGTAGCCTGATTGAAAGCAGGTCGAAGCGCGTAGACGCTGTCCCAAAGAAGTATTTGCCCCCACGTACGGGTCACCCGGCAATCCTTCTCGGAGATACGACGACCCTACAACCTCTTCTTCGGCACGTCTCGGAAGAAGTCAAAGCGAACCCGATCGAACTTGCAGATCCAGCAAAGAACGGAATGAAAAGAACTAAATAAACTGAATAAAAATGTAAAAATAAAATTTGGAAGTGGCTAAGAGGGAGAAGAATTTTTCCAGAATTTTTCCACTATTTTTCTGAAATTTTTCGTGCTTACAAAGAGATGAAATCAAGGGGTTTAAATAGGGGTTTTTACAGGGGCCGTTTGGTCATTTGCGGACGTGTTTTCAAACGCGTCCGTTTTCAAATGCGTAACGCCCGCTGGGCGTTACCTTTTTCTCAAACGCGCACGCGGCCCGAGATTTTGGCCGCGTGCGCATTTAAGTTTTTTTTTTTCAACACGAAGCACCTCTAATAATCGATGAGCTCCCCGAATCCTCCTAGGGTTCGCGTCTCTCCCCCAAGTCCCTAATCTCCCTCCTTCTCGAGCTCCAGTCTCTTCTCCCATGGCGGCGGCCGCAACGGCGGCCCCTCGGGGCTAGCAACCGCAGGGCCGGAGGGTCGACGACGAGAACCTGATCTTCTAGACGAGCCCCGGGGTTGAGGCCATCACGAGCTTCGACCAAATGGGGATCCGCGACGACCTCCTCCGAGGAATCTACGCCTACGGCTTCGACAAGCCCTCCGCCATTCATCAGCGGGCCGTGATTCCGATTATTCAGGGCCGCTACGTCATCGCCCAGGCGCAGTCCGCATAGAATATCTATGCGGAAAGAATCGCATAGAATGTTTATGCGACAACAGCCCGTCCGCATAGAATGTGTATGTGGACTTTCCGTATCAGTCCGCATAGAATGTGTATGTGGACAGTTCCGCATGGACCTTCTATGCGGAATCAGTCCGCAAAGCATTCCGCATAGCCGCATAGAAGGCAGAAAGCTTCCGACATTCTTATGCTTCCGTATAGATCTTCTATGCGGAATCGATCCACATAGGCCGTCTATGCGGAATCGGTTCGTATAGACATTCTGTGCGGAGTCGGTCCGCATAGTCCTTCTATACGAACCGATTCCGCATACAATGTCTATGCGGACCGAGTCCGCATATCATTTCTATGGGACCGATTCCGCATATCATTTCTATGGGGACAGTTACGATTACAAACGGTATGCGGTCTGTTCCGCATAGACGCGTTATGCGGACTCGCGCCTCCCTGGGTCTTCTAGTCGGCGCTCGATCAAGATCAGATGGTTTACGTTTAGGATAGGCCCCAAGGTGTGCAAGATGGCTTCTCCTCGCCACCTCGACCAACGCCGAGCCCTTCATTCGCCACTCCATCGCTCCGCGGAGCCCCCAGGACGCTTCGATACCTCTCTCTGCCGTCGATCTCGACCCATGGCAAAGTTAGGCTACCGTTCAGGATTTGGGGAGGGGGTGCACGGCATGGACCCGAGGTCGAGGAGGAGAACACGAAGGAGAAGCGGAGCAGGACGAAGACGAGAAGGGGCACAAGGGGAGAGCAACCTTTAATTTTGCGTTATTAACTTAATAAAATTAAGATTATAGTATTTAACATATTATTTTATTCATTGGCCGGACTAAGACAAGGATATGTCAGCAGCTACGTCAACAGGATAGACTTAAAAATTATAATATTTGTTATATAAACAAAAGTCGGCTCCTGTGACGACGCGTTAGGATAAGAAAAATGTTGCAAAACCCGAGATAAGAACAAAAATGGCAAAATTTAAAAAAATATATATATGAAAGTTTTTAATTTTAAAATCATAAATTTATCCCTTTTATCCTTAGAAATGTCAAACTTCGGACTTCAAATTTTTTTAAAGTAAAAACAATAAATTAAATACTCACTAATAAATGCTGTCGATTTCTCGGGCTTTGTTTAACTTTAAATTGTGATAATTTTTAATGCAAATCCAATCGAATCACCATCCAGAATATCACCCAAATTTGTATTCATTCAACGGTTACCCTGGCATTCCGTAAGGTCGATTTTGTTCCCACTTTTTATGATTATATTATTTATATTAATTTTTATTATTGAATTCTACTCAAAACCTAATTTATATACGAATAATTCTAATTAGACATAACTAACATCCACTGTATCTACTTAAAACAAATATTGATTTGAAATAAATATAAATATGCTTAATATCCAAACCATATCCCTAAAGATGTTAATTTTGACATCATTTTAATATCCATTTACATTTTTGCATTTGCTAGAAAATATAGATATAGACATAAATATGTATATACCGATCCGACCCGTTTCCAGTTCCAACCATGGCTGATGTATAGCAGAATTGCAGAATAATAATGTAATGACGACATAGCATACAGCAGAACCAACGTCCCCTTCAATGGAAGGGATTAGGCCCGTCAAATCCTAGCTTCTGGATAGCTTCCTTGCCCATAATAATAATAATAATAATAATAATTCCAGTCAGTTTAAATTTGGATTTTGCCTAAAACTTCCAGTCTTTATGAGTAAACACAAACTGAGTTCCAACACAGCAATCAGCAGAAAACTCCACGAGTAGCTTTATTCATAAATTCTAAGCAAAAATTTGAAAACCTAGTACATCTCTAAAACTTCCAGTCTTTACCACCGCACCTGCATCACAAATCACTTTTCAGAATCATCATAAAAAATTGCTCATGAATATAGATGGATAATGTCTCCCTAAGAGAATCCTAAACCCCTTGAAGCAAATTCATATGACCATACTGGGAGGCAAGCTTTCTGGATAAAGATTTCTTTTTTCCCCATAATTTTCTATACCCTGTGATCAAAATGCACTAAGCCACCATATTCATTAATCATTGATTTAGTTAAAAAAAGCCAAGTAAAAGAAAGGAAAAATCCATGAGGCACGAAACTTCAACTGAGTTAAGAAACATGTTGTGCAAACCGTTTCTACATTAAAGAAGGGGTCATTAAAATCTGACATGCACATACAATTATAACCAGCATCTGGCAAGATAAAGCTTCGAACTAATGACTCACAGGTTTATATGAAAGGATACAAAGGCCAACAATGAATGCATTTATTATTTTTTTAAAAAAAGAAAGATAAAAAAAATGAAGTATACACAGATGACAAGGAGAAGCCCAAGCGTAGCAATGTCATAGATCCACGACTAGCAGGCATTCCCATAACGCATGGAGTGGAGAGAACATGCTAGAGTCCTCATTCATACACATCAAGGAAGTAACTTAGGAAGGCAGACTATCAACAGAAGGGTAACAAAGCAGCTCAAAATAGTTCATCAAGTAAATTCCTAATGCCAGATAAGGCAAGCATAAATAAGTACATAAGACCATCCACAATTTACAGTAGTTTCTAATCATCATCATCCTACCACACAGAAAAACCTGTTTACACACGATGTTCCCAAATATGCCTGAGGATTCATATACAAAGAACCACAAGTCTGATGTTTACAATAATGACAATATGAGAGAATTTACAAAGCCAGTAGCCAAGCTTATTACTTGGGAAACAGAAAATTTCATGAATCTCACTGTGCATTATCATGATTTCATGAAATCAGAAGATCAACGAGCGCTAACGAGGAAGGGATTTTGGCAGACACCACATTCTATTGTTTCAGAACCCGAGGCTGGAACTTGCACCTGCAAATCAACCACTTGTATCATATGATTCAGGCCTAAAAGAATGTGGACGCGGTGCACCAAATAATCAAGAGATTGAGAAAGAAGGGGGGTAAAGAAGAAAAGGACTCGCATATAGAAAATGCCTAGGGCCCTAGGAGTTTGACCTGGAGATGGACCGTGCAGGTGGGACATGCAACTTCCCTCATCCGCCTCCCAGAACCATCAGAGGACTTCGAACCTACAAAATAACCAAATTGTTACATTTGGTGCTATGTGTATAACCAGAACATAGAAGCATTAATGTTGTTACTGGTTATATACATACCTGAAGGTGACTTGCGATTTTTTTCCATTTCCTCCTGGTGAAAAACCATCAAAACATCAAAAATCATTAATGTGCACCACCAAAATTTTGCCCCTTAAGTGTTAATGTTATTGATGGAATTCTAAGTTTAAAAAATGCACCTGAAGTCTTCTGGCAAGATCCTCATGACTGTGCAGTCCAGCAGGTTTACTGGCAGCTTCCTTTGCATAGCTCAACCTTTGAGAAACTTCTGCCTGTGGAACACAAGAAATCCCCCATGAATCACTAAGCAAAAACCATTTTAACTGACATCCTGCATGCTTTATTATTCAGACGGGACCAAGGCCACCCTTCCTAAAAGGTACCACACAGGTTTACATCTTAATACAATCTCCAATTTTGCATTATCCAGCTAACTGTCAATGCTGCTAATTATATTAAAAAAAGAATGTTCAATCTCTGATTTATGTTAGACAACTATGTAAGCTTATGTTTCACTGACCTTAAAAGATTTATGTAACAAGAATACTAGATGAAAACTCCATTAACTTAGGGAAAATGCATACCATTTGAGTAGCTGGAGTTTAGGATAACATACGTCAATGGTTATATCAATGATGAGATCAGCAAAGATAAGTAACATGTAAGAAGTAGATTACATATGACAAATGGTTGGCAGAGAAATGTAAATGCTAAAATGCAACCCAATATGAATCTAGCATAGAAACTGCTCTTTTTTAAACCATGCAGGTGGATTCAATAGCATTAAGAGGAGTAGTGAAAAGACATCTTTGCCTAACAAAGTTCTCTGTAGATGCAGAAGAAACTGACAAAATTTAGAAGATGCTTTGACACTTTGAGAGGAAGCACAATCAACTAAAATAGGAAGAGTCCTACAAAGCATACAAGATTGCAATATAGTGGCTGATTTCATCAATTATATGCCAGTCATATGAAAGATTTACAGTTTCTGGGCGAAGAGTAACAACATGACAATATTAATGATGACAATCACTGTTCAAAGTTGGCCCACTAATACAACTAGTTCACATGCAGAAAATAGACATTCTTCTAGTACTGTAAATCTGTAATCTTATACTCAAGCCGTTGAAAATAATCATTGCAAATGTGCCCAAAGTTGGAAGTGACAAACCTTTGAAATCCAATTCATAAACTTTGTGCATATGTTCACTAAAATTAGGCAAAGCATGAACCTTGCACGTCATTGTAAAAACAATAAGCAATGCAAAAAAAAAATCTCATTACTTATAGAAATTATTTATTAACCGATAAAGAATGCTTCCATGCATTCAAAACATATCAGCTGCTGTCTCACCATGCCCCTAAAAAGCAGGTAAAAGTAATCATAACATATATAATTTACTCCTACAGTTTGACTTCGTATCCAGATATTTCTCTTATTAAAAAAAAGGCAGTGAAAAGTATGCTAAAACTGATGAATGAAGTGGATCGAGCTTTCTTTCCAGTAAAAGAAAGAGCATAAATAAAAGCAGCCTTCAATTTTAATGATTAGTGGTTGCCATGAGAGTGAACATATATACAAAACCAACCAGTAAAGACTAAATCATGTGGGACAAACAACCATTTCAGATTGTACGTTCTCCAATATTTCCAACTCTGAGTCAGCATGTTAATAACCAGAACTGCAGCCTGAAGCTAGAAGAAAATACTTGGATGGTACATTACTAAGTTAATGGGTACCACAAGTGAGATAAATTTATGAGATCTAGAGTCCCATGGAGAACCTTCCTGCATCACTCATTTAAGAACATGCTAGAGCCAATAATTTCTCAAATGGATCAATGGCATATAATATTTTACTCTCTTCGACATATAAACTGCAAAAGTTTGGTACATAAACACAGCGAAAAAGAACATACCATGCATCTATCACACACTCTGACTGGCTGAGCATTTTCATCTGCAGTAAGAGCAATTCTACCCTGTGTGCACTTGTCACAGAAAATATCACCACAGTTCCTGCAATGATGCTGGAAATAAACAATAAACTACTTGTGTTAGCAAATGAAATGTCGTGACTTCAGTTAAGATATTGGTGAAGATTAATGATAAAATTGATCAAAAGTATCACCCTGCGAACAAAAGCTCCAAAATCTGTTCCACAAGATGTACATTTACTGACTGCTTCATCTGGAACCTGAACAGTGAGAAACATATATCAACTTCAAGTACTGCACAATTAGGATAAAAATTAAAAATAATCCTATAACTGACAGTGCAATAAAAAAAATTCAAGTCCCCCAGCTATTCAGGAAATTCTACTCTATGATCTTTCTGATATGCTATACAATTTTTGAATGGTTTTAATCCACAAACACTGGATTGGAGGAAATAAACCACATAAACAGACATGGGTAACATATTAAGGAAACGAAAAGACATGAGCAGTCTCCATTTAAATTTTGACCAAAAATGTTATAATCAAAATTGAGAAATTTTGGCTTTGGCTGGAAGCAGTTGGATTCGGCTGGAAGTCCTGGTTTTGGAGTTGCAGCTGAAATTAACATAATAGCCCAAAATAAATGCATAATATGAGCCCCTGTATGCTTTTTTCAATCCATTTTTTCTATCTTTATCTGTTAGGAACAATTTTTTCTAAATCGGAAATATTCAAGCATTGGAAGAAAATAACTGTTTTAACAAATTTAGCATCCTTGAAGCACCCCATATACATTTAGCTTGTCATATGTTAGATTGCCATCAAACATTATGGACGCAATTGAAGGTTTCTAATTTTAAAATTATGATTTCATTCATTTCCTAAATCAAAATTTTTTGAATCTTTTAAAGCTCATATTTTTTTCCGTTCAGAAAAGATTAGAAAACAAAATTATGAGATGATCATGGTATGCCGTACAGGTGGCGTACCGGTACCGATACCGGTACGGATGGTGTACCAACCCTCGGTATACCAATAAAATTTCGTACCATACCGTACCGACACTATGTTAGTGTGCCACCGGTACGAAGTCCGGTGCTGGTACGGCGAACCTTGAGATTATAAAAAGAAAAAATGTGAATTAGAAAAAATCTGCTTAGAGAACAAATTTTCAGTTTCATTAATTTAAGACTTCTGTGAAATTTCAATATACAATAAGCCAAAGGGAAGAAACAAAACGATAAATTTTCAACAAGAAAAAGTGAAGAAGCAAATGCAAATATTTCTCATCACAAGCAAGATAATTGCAGTCAAATATTATTATTAATTGAAGAAAGGATCCTTTTTTTAATAGGAAAGAAGGGTTCCTTGATGTGCATGTGGCACAAGAAAGGATCCAAAAGTGGATGTTTGATGAAAGAAAGGATATGACATTAGTTGGAAGAAGCATAAAAGCTGCACTAATCACAAATGTACTGCAAAATAAATTCAACTTGTATGAAAATGCATAACAAATTCATCTCTGTCCTGAAGGTTCAAGAAAGGATAAGGAAGCAACTACATACATGGATGGAAGCAGTGAGACAAACGCTAGAAAAGCTTGCGGTAACATATGTTCTGGTCTCCACACACACACCCCTCCGGCGCACAATGGAATGTGTAATTTTATTTATTTCATTCACATTCCAATGCTAGAACAATCACTTTTGCATTTACCATCTTGATACCACCGTGACAAATAACTTATCACCTCATCAAATAGGATTGAAAAAATTGTCTCATCAAAAAGTAGTAAATTCCCTCAACAAACAACAATCAATATGTAAAGCTTCTAAGCGGCCAAAAGTTCATTTTCTTGAAGCTACCTACCCACAAATACAATCATGCTTGAAGAAGCATCCTGACAAATTTAACTACAAAAAGCATGCAGAAAACACTATTTACCAGATAACCTTCAATCCTCTGGATGCTATCCAAATATATAACTCCAATACATAGGTACACCACTGCAGGAAGAACCACGTATCAAGCTAGCATGGCCAAGAGATCAACTTATTTTTTGCCAAACGCTTGGTGTTCGCAAATATAGTGTATGCTCTCATACTCTAAATGTTTGTATCACCTTTGATACATCCATGTTTCTGCCGAAACTTCCCAATTCACCCTTAATTATATCTTCACATGGTTTTCCTTGCATAATGATCAAATATCCTTATAAAACATGTGAATGTTTGATTAGCGACCATTGTACACAAGTATTACCTGTGATAAGAAGCAAGTCTAATAGATCTTATATATTGGTTTGCGACATAAACTGGCGCAAGTAACAGGAGTAAGGGAGTGAATATAGTTCAACGGAAATGTTTGGGCAACATAATTTTGATATTCCAAAATCCAACTAACTGGGTGCAAGCAAACACAGATGAGTCTAGTTAGGTCCTTTTCTCACATTATTACTTTCTTTTGGACCACATTTCCTTGTTTTGAACACCAATTTGTTAGCAGGTGAAAATAAAACATGCACATATCTTTTGCCACTATGAAAAGAGGACCATGCTAGCATTTCTTATTCTAGTGAAATTTCAAGAACATATTTTTTTGCTAATAAGTGGTTGTCAAGTACATGCATCAATAGCAGTCTTGGCATTAGAGAAGCTCTTCATTTTTACTTATTTTTCTTACGTAAAAAAATTTTAAGAAACCAAAGAAGAACCAGAAGAAGAAATTGGCCTCCTCCTGTTGTTACAGCTGTCTTTTTATCTCCATTCCTAATGCTAACCTCTTTCATACTTTTTTTCTTTTTCGCTTACTACATTTCAAAAGTCAGAAATGGAATAGCAGAAATCTCTAAAAGAGGTTCTTCATATGTAACAAGACATAATGAGCCAACAGTTTGTACAGATCATAGTGACAGCATATGAAGAAATACAGAATGGTATTGGAACATTAGCATGCCAACAGGACAGAGTGCTTTTTTATTTTCTTTTTGTTTTTCTTTTCTTTGGTGTTGGGGGGGTGGGGGGGGGGGGGCGATAGAGTTGCAATATATAAAGCAACTCACCAAAGCAAATTTGTCAACCAAACTGAGACTTAATAATAATCTTTTAATCCAGGAAAATCAGGACATGGCAGAATAAAAGAATACAACGATTCATGGCCCAAAGTGTGGGACTCAGGATTGAAAATCAACTAAGAAGCCAATGCGTTTGAACTTACCCAATGGTCTTTCTCCTCATTGTCAGGTTTCGCCAAGTTCAACCAATCAGCAAAACCTTTCTTCTTTTCAGTTGGTTGTTCAGACAACTTTGCACCATCAGCAGTTCCTTTGCCTCTACTAAGGATATCTTTGCCACCCATCTCCTTGAGCTATGATAGAAGAGATCACACAACCAACTTTGAGTATGGTAAATTCATTCCACAATAATAGAAATGCATGCGTCATAGGCAAACTAAATGCATTATAAAAAAAGATTATGAGAGCAAAAATGAAGAAGCAAATATCAAAAATTGAATGACATGAAGTCACGTATATTGACAGAAAAAAGTCTTAGGCCCATTTGGCATTCCTTTTGGATGGCCAAAAAGCACTTCTTGAAGGGCCAAAAGCTCTTTTAGATGATTTGGAGGTGTTTGTTAAAAACTTTGACATAGTTTTCTATTTCCTCCAAAAGTTAAAAAAGTTCTACTAGGGAACACTCCAATTGGGAGCTTTTTGGCAAAAGCTCTCCATTGTTTTCATTTTAATGAAAATTTTGCAAAGATGAAAAATACCCACAGTAATAATATAATATAATGTAATGAAATGTAATGTGAATATAGCATACACATTGTATAATAAGTTAACTAAGTGATAAAATCTAATTGTATTATCATAAATATCTTTTCTAGAAAACTCAAAAATTTCCAAATTAAGAAAGAACACTTAACTTTTAATATTTATGTACGATTCGTTGTATGAAATCGGTCCTCATCACTTAAATATACTTCAGTTTATGATAGGCTTGAACAGATTAATAAATAAAAGGTTAATGCAACGTGATCATTGATTAAAACAATTATGCATGCGTATGCACATAGACAACAGTCCAGATTAGAATCTTGTACCTTGTCATTTCTTTATTGCCCTTTCTCTTAACAAAAATCTTGCCCATTTTCGAAACCAAAATTAAAAGCGTTAATTTTGCATGAAACTGTTCCAGATTAGATCTACAAGCTACCCCTTTTCAATCTACAGTCAACGCCATTGGTGCAACGAGTAAAAGTGTACAGCAGAGGTAGAAAGCAGTAGTTCCTTTACAATATTAAAGCTTTTGAAAGCACCCTGGTCAAGAGAAGCATGAAGCCTTGGTGACTAACCTGCACTGTTGCAGCTGTTACTGTGTCAAGTATGGTATTGGTAGTATAGCTGTTAGACTGCAGCCTTATGCGCCTTGGCTCAATATCAACAGAGCTCTTAGACCAGAAGGTAAAGATGGATGAATCTGTTACCTGGATGAAACAATGTGAAAGGCTCAGAGACAAACTTAGAATTAAAATATATCTAAAACCAAAGCAGACATATAGTATATATGGCGAAGTGTACAACATGACCAACTTACGTCCCATCTTGTCACGGTCTCAAGGGGGTATATCCTCAATGTTCTGGAAGAGCTTGGATCAAGCATACGAATTCCATCCAAACCAATCTGAAATGAAAAGAGAAAACAAACTGTTTGCAGAATCTTGAATAATAGAACAAAATAGTTGGCCTAAAGTCGTATCTAAGTGTTAAATGATAATGAGAAGTCATCATTTCCAAGCATTTAACTTTATTAAATGCAACAGGCAGGGACAATAATTATAGGACAATAATGGTTCCAGGATCACTTTACAACTACTATTGAGTTCTAACACTACAAGATGGCAAATAAGATAAGGATGAATTAAATAGCTAAGAGCAAACCAAAAACCGTGAACCTAAACAAGGTGGATAGGCCAGCAGATAACTCCCTGGACTGACAGTTAGTCCACTATACCATTCCAATGTTAGAACCCACAAACATCTTTCATTGAGGTTGCATACCTATCACATAGATATATTATCTTTGTTGGGTTTTAACTGAATTAGAAAACCCAAGGAATGTTGTTAATTGAATGCATAGAACATATTATTACTAATGTTATCATAAGTCCCTCTGAAGATCCTTCTCATCTCTTTCACAAAACATAGATGACATAATACATGATACTTTAAAAATGTATTAGGTACATGGAACATGCTTATAGTTAGCTCTGAAACTGGTGAACAGTCTATTGCCACCTATTACAATTTAACTGTCACTGCAACGTTCTAGCAATTGTTACTGAGGACATCATTTAGTTGTACCCCCACCTATTTCCTCAGTGCTTTCTTTATCGGGTTGACCAATCTATCACCAAAAACTGGCAACCAGAATACCTGATTGTTACCAGCTGCTGAAAAGATGGCTGAACTTTGAAAGCTTAAAGACCTATCCGCAGTTAAAACTAGGACACCAAACATCGCATGGCATGATCAAAAACATGCACATGCACACTCCCTCCTAATACTGACAAATAGAACACTTGACAGGTTAAGATCTTGTTCATCATGGTTAATGTTATGCTGTTCACACTAAATAGTTTGGCCTTCATACTTCAAATGTTACAGTTGTATCCCTTCATATTTGCAGCTCAGTTAAATGCCAGTTTGGAAATTCTTTAATTAATTGTAATTTTCTAGCACAGCACCTTCATGTCTTCCTATGTAATTACTAACACAGCCTTTACTTGTGGATTTTTCTTGGATTCATCTTTTGAGCCTGGCACTTAGCCTCTTTATCAATTTGAACATTTAACATGGTAATTTACTTTGCTTGCCTTCCCTTAAAGATGTCTTAAAACCATCATCATGTATTTTCTCTTCCTTCATTTTGGTCTTGCAATATCCTCTTTGATCCATTTTTTATCTTTTATAATAATGAAAACTTCCTTTTTGCTCACTTCGCTGCAATTTGACTCTTACAAGGATCTTAACGACGTTAACACCACAGTCCAAAAGTTGCGAAAAATGATCTTCCATATGGTCTCAAGTCTCAACCATGTAGAGTTGATCCCGCATGATAATCAACTCTCATACACCCAGAGAATAGAGCAACGGGCCATTTGACCATTCCTGCCAAATAATATGACCATTCCTCGACAATGCCACTTCCTTTAAAATATAAAAGGGACAGAGAAGTCCCCCCCCCCCCCAATACTATGCCCCTTCTTTTGACTTCGTTATTGAAGTCCTACTTACTAATTTATTAAAACTTTATTTTATAGTAAATGATCACCTTCTAACTAAAAGAATACTAAAAGCAAACCAGAAAATAAAGTAAATCAGCTATCTGAACTTAAACAAGTCTTAGCAAATCTACCCCTTCTTCCACTTAGATCATATCAACTAACTTCTATAGAACTGCTGTCACCTTAAAACCATCAGATTTCATAATGGTTCATTCTACCTTCTATGATACAGATGTCGCGTTAATCTATATTGATGACGCAAACCAAGCATAAGATATTTTTTGAAGGCCTTTAAGGACTGTTACGCTGTGGACTTGTCCCTCAAGCTATTCATTTTTTTTTCTTGGGACAACCCTAGGAACATGGTGATGAAGCAACAAAATCAAAAACAATCAAGATTCAAACTTCTTAGGCCCACTCACTGTCATTTGATCATCTTTGCAACATCTGAATCTTGTAAGAACTGCTTTGACTGGATCCTTTGAATTGAATCCCCCTAATGCTGTCTTTCTATCTTCTGCTTTTTTTTGGGTCTCGGTTGTGGTTATCTACAGGTGACCCAGCTAGTTTGGGATTAAGGCTTAGTTGAGTTGAGTTTAGAGCTGAGTTGGTTATGGTTATCTATTTTGAAAAGCTGAGAAGAATTTAAAAATTTTTCAATAATTCGAAGAATATTGTAACTATGCTTTCAAACATTTTTTCAAGTGCCACCTGATTCTTCATTGCAGTGCTGATTCACAGCATCACCGGCCCTTTTGGTTTCTCTATCTATGTTTTTTTCTTTCTTCGTCTTTCCTTTTTATTCTTGTTTAGTTAGCCTGTTGTATTTGCTTACCTCCATACCTTCTATGAACTCCACTTCCAATGAGTCCATTGAGATAATGCAGCCAGCGTCAAAACAAGCATCTTTACTTCACCGGTCTTCATCTTTGAGGCTTTGTAACTGATAAAACCCGTGTCATGAAGCTCTTGTATAGAATTTTGTTTGATGGTCCAGGACCCATCAGGAGAACCCTCAAGCAGCGAGTGTTGACATGCACCTGTCTGCTGGCAAGTGATGTGGCACTGAGCCACCTGGCAAAAAGAACTGCATCTGACATAGGCAAAGGCAGGGATGATTAGGAGACTTCCCGGTCCATCAATCATCCAGTGGACTAGGCATTTCCAACTCTCTCACTGCCGGCCACCATTTTTATTGACTAGGATTACTGCGATCATGCTCATCGTCAACCACGCACCTCACTATTATCACAATTCCCAACCTCCCCTTTTCCCACTGACCTCAACTTGTGTTTGAAAACATGCCCAACAGTGTAAGGACCAATCATCAAATGACAGTTCAATAAATTACCAGGTAACTCTCAGAGAGCATGGGTGGCTTCTATAATATCATTAACAATCTCATCTACTTCTTTTTCTCAACAATCAAAAATCACCTATTCTTTCATCAATGACCTAACTCTACAGGATGCAGCTTTTTTACTGTCTCTCCTCAATTATTATCTGAAAGCGAAAAATAAGTTTCATATTTCTGCACTCCATGAACTCTAACAATCTGGCACTAAGAGGAGTCAAATCGACTACATAATTCCTTGATCAAAGATGACCAAAACACAATTTCCATGACAGCACCCTTGCACAAACAATAGCTACAATTTGCTATCAACTAGCATTAATCCAATTTTGGGATTAGTTCTTGAATTTGCTCGACCATGATACTTATAAAAATGGTTACGTTCTCAAATTCGCATAGTCCTTATTTAAATTCGACATAGGACTTTATGAATGAAGAACTACAAATATGGAAAAAAAGGGATCCAGAAAAATGAATAAATCAGCTAATTGCGTGACTAGAAGGGTGAGACCTCAAGCAAAAATAATTCCCGCATATTATTTGTAAAAGGCAAAATGCCTGTGCCATTTTGAAGACTAGAAATCAGCTATACTATTACTCGGACAAAGATGCCTATTACATATTCTCTCTCCTATAAAAACCCAATTACAAAGATTAAAGTTATGTGGGAACATCCTAATGTATGTTATGATTGCCAATCATCTTAGGTGTATCCCAACTAACAAGCCTGACTGTTTGGTAATCCAACTCCTATAAATGTGCTGCCTAGGCCCTTTTCTTCAACATTAATAGTTCCAAATAAGTTCACTCTACAAGGCCCCCATTTTTATAAAATTCTAAATAATAATATTAATAATCAAAAAAGCAAAAGTACAACACTAAAAAATATACCTGAAATAGTAATGAGTCACCTTTAACAGTAATCGCATCAAACTCGGCACATCAAGTTTTGGACGCTTATTTTTGAGCATTTCTTAGACACTTACCCTCCATTTCATCTATTTGACGTCATTACAGTTCAACTGTATCATGTTGCATTTCCACTTCCAACAAGAACAACCATCATGCTTGTGTAAACAATTGATACATTCAATCTGTCTTCACTGGTGCATCTTGAAGGGTATGATATGTATGGGCATCTTGATTGTCCTGATCCTAAACTTGCTTTCAAGACATACAAGAACAGAATCTGGACCTGCTTCTAGACACGTATAGGCCCTCACTGCCTCTTGTCCATACCTTTTAGATTTATATAAAAAATTATAGGAAGGACGAATCCCATTTGATGGACACTGCAAACCCTCTAATCCATCCTCACGCCAATGAGCTTGTAAAATCTGGGTATAGCTTTCAGGACTATACTTAACAAGGCAAGCTAGTACCAACCCTTTGTGATTCATAAGAATGATCAATCATTACAACTACTCTATATCATGTTTCCACCATCCTTATGTTGAGCCATCAACCCTGCAGGGACTAGCAATATTTTTACAAATATCTCGTGCATCACCACCCCAAGTTTGAACAACTCCAATGCTAGCACATCTACAGGTAGCATAGCCTTGTATTCAAGGTTGCTCATGCCAAGCTGTCCACTGTGAAGGCCTATTTCCTACTTCAAGATTACAAGATTGTCCTTGTGGCAGCTCCATGATCTACTCATGGTGCTAAGGCCCATGCTGTTTGGGTTTCAAAAATGTGAAACTCAACAAATCTTGCATTAAGTACTCTAAAAAGTAAGCATACACTCAAAGGACCTCCATTGTAATTAAAGTATGGGCCTTAAAAACTTCAACCTGCTGAACAACTTCAGTAAATGCACTAAAAACAACGACTGTGAAAAGGTCTCCATAAACTTCACAGCAAATTATTTTCTTTTCAAATCTACCATGTAATATATACCAAGTGTAAAATCGTTTGCTTAGATTAAGCACTGTAAGCTGCCTATAATGCACTCTCTGCTACCTCAGCAGTCAATTTGCTCCACCATAACTTCCACTGTCAAATCCACATTGAAAATAGCTCTCCCTGTCTATATCCCATCATAGATCAGAAAACATTACCAAATAGTAGAGAATGACTATTCATTTATGTTCCAAAATAAAAATTAGTGTTTGGTTTTTGTTAGTCAATTAACCTACACTACATCTACTTGTTCTCCAATGAACCTTACATTTCTGGGAGAATCTTTTTATCCCTCTCTCCAGTGGGGTTGATTCAACTCCTACGCTTTGGGCCATCAATTACTCTGAACCTAATTTGTAGCACTATAATCCTGGCATATACTCAATCGTATACTTTAAAAATGTTGCTCCATTATGTTGACTTTTTTTGTGTCTATGTCTGTGTGCACTTTTATGGTTGTGGGAGGGGTCATTAACAATATAAGCTGAAACTTAGCTGCAAACAGCCCTCCTTTTTCACAAAAGATAGTTTTAAGTTTTTTAAAAAAAACTTTGTACTGGGTTTCTATCTACGTTGTGATGTACCTATTATTCTATGTGTTTCATGGTGACATCTCTGGTTCCATCATTTGTCACAATTCAATGTGCCTTAATATCACAATTTCCAATCAAGCTAGGAAAGTCGTTAAAGCATTTGTTACAATAGTATGCAAAAATAAACATTCCTTTCTTCTCACCTCATCTCATCTGAAAAGCAATCACGCTGACACACTATTTTGATCTCAATAGTGCCATATGATGGCAAATGCCCACCACGTTGAACGTATTATAAAGTCTTGCTGAGACTTGCTAGATGACTCAACATTCAAAGTAGCGCATACTGATGGACAAGGAGCTTCAATCTATTTTAATGGACTCAAATAGTGTACCTATCCCCCCCTTATAGAGGGGCCCTATAAATTACACGTGATTATGCAGGACTCAGACCTAGTTCATAAAAAGTCAAAGCATTAAATAGCCTATGTTTCCCCTCCAAAGGCTCATCTAGTAATCTTGGCTTCTCCCAGGAATATGGCATATATTATGATGGAGTGTTCTTTCCTTTAGCAGATACATTATTTGTGCTTTCATCATTGTTGCTTAATTAATTGAGGAGGTACATCATATAGGCTCCACAAATGTGGCATATGTTCTGCCATCCTCAAAGGGCTTATGGCTCTTGTTGTTTGCAAGTCAATCAGCCTATGCCTTGCTGCTAAGTGCTAACAGGCAACACCGAAAAAGCAATTGATAACGATAGTGGCAGAGAACAAAGACAAGAAGAAGGAAAAAGTAAACAAACACTTCCCCACACACATAGAGGATAACAACAATCTCAGCCAATTATATAAAAACAAAACTAATCACTAACACTCATGACTCATCTCCTAAATGCACTGCTAGTCATGGTTAAATGAAGATTCCGAAATTTTACAATATCATTTTCTCCCAGAGAATGGATGAAAACGTCAAGGTACATATATAACAATGGTTCATGTGCAACATTACAAACATTCGTCAAAAAATCTAACCTTAAATAACTTTAGCTAAATTTCACATTTTCAAGCCTAAAAATGCTAATTTGAGACAACATCAGCAAATAATTAAATGTATAGTTGGCTTTTTCTTTTTAATTATTCGACTTATACCTGGCAGAGGACATCCATGGTGCTCTGTCCACCCCCTTCCGCCAACAGCTTGACCCGGAACTTCTGCACCCCATTCTTCACGTCCTGCTGCGTGTCCACCTTCGGAACAGCCCTCACAATCTTCCCTGCACTCCCTCCCTGGTCCTTCCCACCCGAAGGGAAGCTAATGGACCTTCCATAATCATCAAATAACGCTGTGGAAGACCTGGAAGGCGCCGTTCCCCGTGCACCATATGGCTCCACTCTGCCTCCATCATAGGCGTATACACCCTCGCCAAGCAAATCATCCTGCGGGCCACCCCGGTCATATCGCAGCCCACTCTCTGGCTTCCTCTCATACAAATCATGATCGAAACCCGAACCGCTTTGACCAAAGCCAGCAGTCACGCCCGCACCATACCTTCCAGTATTCTCACTAAAATACCCACCGCCATGATCAAATCTAGCAGCAGAGCTCTCGTAAGGGTTATCATAGGGTGGATACGGAGCGGAAAAGGACGAAGTTTTATTGAGGGAAGGGCCAGGATTGGGACTAGGTTTCGTCGGAGGGGCGTAACTTCCGGCCGGCTGATGGCAATCGTAGGGATAATAGGGAACCGAAGGGGGCTGCTGGAGGTGAGGGAACGGCGCCGACGACGACTGCTCCGGCGGGTAGGGCGACGGATTGTAGGGCTGGTAGGGGGGAATTGGGGATTTTGGGGCGGCAATTGGGATGGGGGCTGGGTGTATGAGGGGGCGGAAGGGGGGAGATTGGGTATTGGGTCGGGATTCTGGGAGAAAGAAGGGTAGGACGAGGAGAAGGACGGGAATTCGGGGGAGGAGTGATGGGTGTACGGCGGGGCGGAAGCGTAGGTCGGCGAGATCGGATTGGAGGAAGGGAATTCGCTAGGGTTAGCGATAGCGTTAGGGTTTGGGAACGACGGAGGAGGGTATTGGTGGGGGTAATACGCGGAGCCGTAATCACCGCCTTGCTGCATCTCCGCAAACTGGCAATCGTCGGATCGAAACTGGCGACGGAGAACAGACGATTCGAGAAGAGGGAGGACAAGAATTTAGGGGTAGGGTTTGGTGGATCCGAGAGGAAGGAGGGAGGTAACAACGGGAGCTCTTCGTTTTCTTGGGGAGAATTTTATTGATTGGCCTTCGCTTTCGGTCGATCGATCGAGTTCTTTCCGATACTTGGACCGACACCGTCCCGAGTCAGTGCTATTGAGGGAGATACCAAGACAAGATTTTCTTTTCAATCTCGCCGTAGATCTTAATCGATAGATCGGAGGAATCTACTTCGCGGGAGTGTTCGATAGCAAGTTGAAAACACGTGGATTTCTGGAAAATATTTCGGGATAGGACAGCAATTTCGGCTTTCTAATCTCGGGCCATGGATGTAGTGGGCCCAAACTAAATTTATTGGGCCTAAATTTCATTGTAATGACAAGGGTTATGCTTTGCATTAGGCGCACGCTAGCACAACAATTTGGTTTGAGTTGTAGGTGTTATTGTGATTTGGTCCAGTGAGGCATGGATTTGGGCCTAAATTTAGTTTGTCGTGGTTTGATTCAAGTGATGTGGCTCATCGTAGTTTACAATTTGGTGCATTTTGGTGTCACATAACTCAATCTCTATAATTTGTGATTGTCCTAGATCTTTGAAGCAAGCTTATACACAGTTGGATTAGAATTTGTAAGCTTGTCTTGCTGATTACCTCAATAAGGAAGGGCCATAAATGAGGCTTCATTGAGATTATTTGTCTATATGTATGGTGGTTGTGGTGAAAGTTAGTGTTTTGTGGATTCATTATGGGATGCAGTTTATCTTAGAGGTATGATGCAGTGAATATTATGTGGAACATGGAATGCAATTGCTGAACCCCCTGAATCACAGACATCTTAGATGTCAAGTGAAGGCATTATGATTCATGGAGGTCACTGGATTAGCTCTCTCGGTCATACAACATTTTGCATATGCTAATAAAGTCAGCTACTTTCTCGATGGATTAGGCGTAGCGTATGAGAACCAAAAGAAGGAAGTGACCGATATGTAGAACATATGAACTTTTACATACATGCATACATTTACATGGAATTTCAAGATCTATTGTCCTTCTGCTAAGTCAAACCATCCTATCTTTCGTGCATGGTGCCATGCACCAACAAAGGTGATGCTCAAGCATGATGCTAACGTGGGCTAAAGGAATTCTGTGCATTAATTTGAAAATCTTCACGGGGAAATGATGCGAGTTTGGTCCACAAGTTCGATTTAGGGTATCATTCAACAAACCCTTGAGAACTATGCTATGTTTAAGCTCCACAACTAATTAAGTAGGCAAGCTTACAATTATATCGATTAGACATGAAAAGTCATAGGTTTGGCGATTCATCTTTTAAATAGAGGATCAGTGCTGGAGACAAAATGCGGGACAAGTTTCTTAAAGTTGTCTGATAAAAGATCATGGTATCTAAATATAATGCTGAGAAAATCATCATATATAAAAAATCTAGGTAGAATTTCGACAACAGCAAATGTGGAGTATGTGCGATAGATTTTTTTTCTTTTTTTTTTAAAAAAAGAAAAGAAATTAAGCATGCCCCAGCTAGTCATGATCGCAACATGCTCTCCTCTTTTGTCCATAAAGTGACAAGTATTTGTCAAGTTTGATCTATAAATATTCCGACCATCAAATAAGTAAAAATTCAACAAATCTTTTATTATTTTAACCAGTTCGAACAAAGCAGAAAGAACTGCTACCTAGATTCTAAACAAAGTGTGCAACAAAGAACACTTCTTTAATTTGTGTTTTATTTTTACATCATTTCAAAGTTCCAAACCAAATTTAACTATATTTTGAATTAGGTGTGACTCACCTCCAGTGTCAAGAACTATATGGGCCAACATTAACTCATTTCTCTCTGATCAATAACCACCTGAATTTAATATTTATGAAGGCTGATGTCATACGCCATATTAGTTTCTATAGCTCAACGTCAACTCCTTAGCTCTACTCTCCCATATAAGTTTTTTATATCCTTTCCTTTCCACCGCGTCACCCAGGGATGACCACATGTCCATAGTCTGATAACAAAAAGACAAGGACCAAGCAACTGCAACTTGCTGAAAGCTTAAAACAGTACAGAAAAAGGAGGAGATTTTTCACAACAAACAAGCAAAATTTTAAAATATAGAATTTAAATAAAAATTATTCCAACTCAGCATTATGGTAAAGAACATAAAAGTTAATGAACCAGCTTCCCTATATTAAAACGACATAAACTTTAAGCAAAATAAACCTAATATAGCCCAGTATGCCTTATTTTAGTCTGTCTTTTTCTCACAATTTTCCTTTTCTCCCCTTAGACAAAGAGGACCTCCAAACTGCGGCTCTTTGGAGAGTTACAGAGGGGACATTCGCTTAGAGAGGCCTCGCACTCCTTGCATGCACAAAGATGCTGACAAGGGAGGAATAGCATGCATGAATCTCGATTACCACATAACTTACAAAGAGATAAAGCTCGACCGGTTTCTCCCGTCTGCTCGTTATCTTCTTTTCTTCCCCTTGGAAAACTGAAATATGAGTTTCCGACTCCCGTCCCCAATGCTCCTGTAGAGACAAAACGAGGTTCTTGTACTCTTTCAAGTGCAGCCTTAAGAGCTAAGGCCATGGCCTCCTTCTCCAGTGCGATCTTTTTCCACAGCTCCTTTTCCTCCTCTGCTCTACTTGCACAATCCTGTAATGCTTGGGCTCTCATGGTTGCACTCGCCAGCTCTTCTTCCTTCCATCTAAGCAGTATAGATGCCTTCGATTCCAACTTTGTCAACAAGGATTCCATATGTTGCTTTGTTTGCATATTGAGCAAGTATATCAGCTGTTCATTCTGCTTTGCATAGGCATGTTCATAATAGAAGAATATATCGACGTAAACTTTCTTAAAAAGAAAAAAAAAAAACCTTCTTTCTGAAAACTTTCTACGTAAATTCTTAAAAAGCTATCAAAAATAAATATAAAGTAAAAGGAAACAAGATTTACCTGTAAACGAAGATATTGATCCATCTTCTCGTTATGTTTTTCCATAAGGCTAGGCAAGGGATTCATCAAAAGAGAATGATCTAATGGACTATTGGAATCTGGAATGATCATCGAAGGAGGGAATGGAGCCAAGATCTGTTGAGGCCTTTGTTGCTGGTTAAAAGATTGATTCGAATTTTCTAAAAGGAACTCTTCATCCATTGTATCGTTGTTGAAGAATGGAAAGGAATCATGAGTGGCCATAAATGTAGCAACGTTGAAGAGAAAAAATTTAGAAAAGATGAGAGAGGAGAGCAAGGGAAGGAGAAGGAAAGGGGGCGGAGAGAACGATGGGCTGTGGAGAGCAAACAAGAAGAGTTATGCTGGATCAAACGAGACGTATGGGTCCTTCAAGCCTAAAAAAAACGGTGTGAAGCCTTTTTTCTCTATGCACACGCGTCCGTGGGAGCACGGCTGGAAGGCCACTTCTTCAAATCACTTTTTTATAATTTTCTATTTATTCTTTGAAAAACGACAAAATAACTCACTTTTTCATGCTACTTGAAATTTACCTTGCATTATAATTTTCTATTTATCCTTTAAAGAAGTGGCAAAAAAAAATATTTTTTTTAATAATTGGCACTTGCCTTTTAATATAAAAATAGTACCAATTGTTTGAGTGCCAATTGATCTTGGTATAACGAATATTTAAGAATATTATCTCACTAAACTAGATAATTATTGTCTAAACTGATATTAAAGTTTATTAAAGTTTATTGGCTTTATGTGCTAAAAAAAATTTGACTATTAAAGTTTTTTATTTATCATATTTTGTTATATTATAATATTTCATTTCAAAAATAGATGAAGAAAAGAAGATAAACTCATACCCGGGTCGCATGGGCCCGGCCCACATTCTAACATATTCATAGTATGTGAAGTGAATGATTTTCTGTGTTATATTTTTATTTATAAATTTTCCAAAATTGAACTCAAGTTAGCTTAAAAAGATAATATTAAACAATCAATAGATTTTTACTCAACATCCTTAAAGTTAGCTATTATTTTTTTTATTTATTACAATTTATTATATCTCTTATTGCATTTTAAAAACAATTGGAAAAGGGAAAAATCGTAGCCCTTGTATTGCATGGGTTATACTTATACACTAGGGAGTACTACAATTTGATTTAAAAGTTTCCTTAAACACAAAAGGATTGATGATATGCAAGTCTAGAAAAATATTCTAGAGATCATATTTATCTCACTTTCTGAAAATATAACATGGATGAGTAGAAATGGAAGAGTAATGGATAAGCAATCTTTGTAGTAGCCTTGACAGCTAGCATGCACAAGAAGAGTAATAGATGATGTCCCAAAAAAAATCAACTTCTTTTGTAAGAGAACTTAACTATATGCTAGAATATTAATTACGATAAACAGAAAATGGCTTCCCAATGCCAATGTTGTAAGAAAACAACATAATTATACGACAAGTTCCACAAGACCAAAATGATCTTCATGATATTCTCTCTCCACTTAAACTGCCTATTGTTAGCTAAATTGGATGAAGTTAATAATTGTCTCGCTCATTATGGAGTTGCAAATTAAGATTTGACTCCATAATCTAATAAGCAAGTTTAAAAGGAACTAGCTTTGTTGCAAAATAAGCCTATATCTGTTACATTTTAAATAACACTGTGGATTAACATTAAAGATATTGCAAAACTAGAAAAGTTCATCTTTTAAAGACTTTCCATAAGACATAAGATGGTTGCATAGGCGCACCTCGAGAAAGCAAGTTTGATAGAGACTAGTTCCTAGATGACTTGTATGGAGTCATATGCAACCAACTAAAAATGATGCATTGCATGCATACAAATTTCGTTGACGAGCATGTTTGATGCTAGGAATAAAAAGCAAACTTTGATATATATCAAGACAAATTCTGGAGTATGCTTGGCTTGTAATGCAACTAATTTTAATAGCCAATTCCATTCCATTGCATCAAGTGAAGATAGTATTTTTTCCAAGCACCATTATTATACTGACGTGCATGGTCATCAAAAAGCGACCTATATAGAAAATCTTGGATAAGTTGAATTGAATAAATTATTTTTGAAAGACCTTACACAATGATTAGTTAAAATTAATTATGCATCTTCAAAGCTTTTTTCTTAAAAAAAAATAAATAAAGCTGAATCATGTCAAATGCCCATCAAGATAACTGATATCCCCATCAGTAGAAACCTTGTTATCGAGAATATATATATATATTATCATGGACACCGGACTTCTAGTTTCATGCAAAAACTAATGAGGCAATTTACTGGCAAATGAGTATCATCTAATGCAATAAAATGAAGGTCCTAACCGGCCTACCTGTTACGTCCATTAGTAGATATATCAGAGATATTGAATTACTTCCAGCTTTTATAATGGTTAGGATGTGGAGCACAAACTTAGAAACATAGCCGAAATATCATCTTAGGATATATTGGTTATTGATCTACTTGGTGCGAAGAACATATGCATTAAGAAAATACATTGCAGCACGTCACTCAGGAGGCGCCCTATGGGTTGGAGAGGATGAGATGCCTAATGCATTTTGGGACCTTTTGTGGCCGATTCTACTGGGTGTATCCGTTCCCGTGTTGTATGATATTTCTGTTTCAGCAAAAAAAAAAAAAATACATTTAGCATACTCAAAAGGAGGACAAGAAAAGGGTAAAATTAATAAAGGACCCCTCAATGATCTCATTACATTTAAACCCTCTTGCTTACAATTTTTACTTAGATCACCGCAGAGGACCTGTGCTTTTTACTTAATATACCTTTCTATCCATCTCCACCCTCAGGCCTCATTGCCATTGAGAGGAAGGAGGAAGACCCCTGGAAGCCTAATCTGGGGCTCTTCATGAAGCTTTTTTCTTTGTTATCTCGAAGAGGTGGAACCGCGTTCAGGTGCATATCGTCATGGCGTCCTCCACCTCTGAAATGCTTCCCCTCTCGTTCTCTGTCTTCCCTCGTCTGCTAATTAACTTGATGGATATATATCATCCATTGGTATTGGTGATGCTTCGATTCTTGACAAGCCGCCTCTATTTTCATTTGTGATGTAGTTTTATTCAGCTTCTGGATTCTGATGGTTTAAGTTCTACGCAGATAACTTGCTGTTTTGCTTTCTTTTTTCATCTAGGCTTCAAGAAAGACGTAAAGGTCTCTCTTCTCAGATCCTTCTATTGCTTGCTTTATTTCCCATAAAGTTGCTATGTTTCTCTTTCTCAGTGCATGTTTGTTTGAAAAAAACTCTCAAGAGCATGCTGGTGAAGACTACTACTCTCAAAATACATTTCATGTAACTTTTAAGAAAAACAGGAGTAGAAGAAGAAATGGGTGGTTGGTATAATCTGCAAACCTTCTTCTCTATTGAAATATTTGGAGAAGAAGTGGAAAACAAAAGAAAGAGAGAGAAAATTGATTTTATTTCTTTATTTTCTTCGTATTCGGTATATCTCAGGAGTTATATATACTCATGGACAAACTTCATACATAAAAAATGATATAGGATAATATAGGATCTCACTAACAATGAAAAATATTATAGGTGATATAAGTTGTCATATGATTCCTAAAATCACTCTAACAAGATTATGCTAATAAAGAAAACTAATATAAGTTGACACAGAATCACGTTGATAAAGAAAAATATTACAAGTGATGCGGGTTGTTACATGATTCTTAAAATTATTCTAAAAGACGGGACCATGTAGGGTTGCTAAAAGAATCTAGCTTGATACTGAAAATTCAAGAATGCAAGCATTGCAGCCTAGAATATTACACAAGCATAAGAGAAACGAATGGCTGCAAAAAATAATTCAAATGAGTTTGCAAAGCAACATAGAATCCGTAGCTTATGATAACTAAATTGCCTTCATCAGTTAATAAACACATCGATTGATTTATAATTGATCGTAGCTTTAAGATCAAAATATTGCAATTTCTTTATCCGTTCGAGAAATATGAAAGGATGGACACTAGCCAGCCATTTGAGGAGAGGAGTGTCAACTAGGGGACTGTGTCATGTTGGTATAAATAATTGCTATTATCGATGGCGATCTCTTAAGATTGATGGTAAGAGTTGTGATTCTTGCCTAATAATTCATAAAAATTAACATGATAAATCACTAGATCCATCTTGTTCGCTACAAGAGAGGACAAAAGAGGAGACCATGCTATCATGCACTAGATGAAAAATACAAGAACACATGAGATGCAGAGGACAAAAGAATAGAATATGTGATCTTTTCCTTCTTTAAGGCAAAATGGAACATGTTATCATGCACCAGGCACAATAAAAAATAAAAAGATCTACACGTAGAAATGAGGTGGAGAGGACAAAATAAATTAACATATTATCGTGTATTAGATGCATATTAGAAGAGAGAGAGGATTAACATAAGGAATAAGATGTTGCAAGCCTGCTTATAATGATTTAAAAGAATTCCTTATTGGCCATCCAAGAGGGCAATCTGAATGCAAGCAATGCCACAGCCAGATGGCTCCCGAGATCAAAACAAACGTACCAAAAGGAATAACATGAAATAAAAAGTTGCGAATGGAAGCATTGCAAAGACCAGAACAAGCCACATTGTGAGAAAGCAACCACTCTCAACTCCACTCTCCCTCCCTTCTCTCCTCAATCCAAAAGGTCGTGTCATGAGCCCCCCATGCCACCTCATGAAGGACACTGCAAGAGAGACATCTCTTTCTCTCTCTCTCACACACACATTTGGATGCATGGTGCGAAATGGATGTACCACAGTTAATATATAGCTAGGGTTGTAGCAGGTCAAGTTAGGATCAGACTTGGCTATATCTATATCATCACCCTAATTATGCACATTATACCTTAACATAAATTAAAACCCGGTTAAAACTCTACACTTATATTGGTTATTAAACATAAAAATTTTATACTTATATTGGTTATTAAACATAAAAAAAATTAGGTATAGTTGGATATTTTATGTTGTTTTACTAAACCATCAAATTATTTTTAAAAATTATTTGATGCATCGAAATGCTATCCTTTGTATTGTGTACAATTAAAATAAAACCGATATGAAAAAACCACAAGAAATTTGCCTAAGCTACTAAATAGTTTTTCTTTTTCTATTCAAATGGTATTGAGTTATGTTCGAAGTAGTCGAAGCATCAACCAAATATAAAAATTTAGTGAAACAGAATGGGTTATTATTTGTTATTTGTAGTTAAAAATTGTTATATGTATGTATGCAGCTATCCATCCATCCATTTATTGGGTCGAGTTTCAAGTATTCGAGTATAGATTCATCTAAATTCAAATATAACCTAATAAAACCTCAAGTTTTACTTTCAAACTCAAATCTGAGTGCATTTTTTAGGGCATCATCAGCATCCATTAATACTTTATTGAATGTGGTTATTTACTTTGTGGCTTCTCCGTGGATCGTGGTGACAAAAAATCGTTATTGACCAAGAGATATATTTTCTATCCATAGAATATTTTATTTGTAACTTGTGGTTCTTAAAGCTGCATCTTTAAGGTGTAATACCAAAAATATCCTCATCGAGCGCCTATTCAGGCAATTCATTTTTTTTCCACTGAGCATCCCATCCAAGCGATTCATTTTTTTCACTCAATGCAAAAAAATAAATAAAAATGAAGAAGTTACTTGATCCTGGTGGTAGACAACCCTATAGAATCACAATATATATCATGGTTGATTCTCTTAGAAGGGAGCAGCTGCTCTAATTATGTTACACGTGCATTTTATTTTTTACTTTTATTAGATATATTCCTACTATATATATATATATATATGATCCATCCATTTTATGATTAATTTTTTTTTTTGGCTGAAGTACTAAAAAAAAAACGAACGAAAAATTCGAGCATGTATGATAAATAAATCCTACGACATCATCTGAAATACGGTCAGACCCAACCAGCGGAATCGGTCCCATAATCCCATTTGCACCTATCGGGGCTTCTGGCCCGCGAGCAGCCCTAGCCCCACAAGAACCCAAGGGTTTTGGCGGGAGACGAGACAAGTTCTTTTTTTCGGTGGAACGAGACAGCTCTCGGGCGAGGGTAAAAAAGTGGGAAAATGGCGGAAGGGGAGGAAGCTCTGGCCATGGAGGCGGAGGAATACCGGGTCTGGAAGAAGAACACCCCCTTCCTCTACGACCTTGTCATCTCCCACGCCCTCGAATGGCCCTCCCTCACCGTCCAATGGCTCTCCTGTACCTCCACCCCCTCCTTCCTCTCCTCCTCCTCCTCCTCCGCTTCCGCTGCCGCCGCCCCCGTCCACCGCCTCATCCTCGGCACCCACACTTCCGACGAAGCCCCCAACTTCCTCATGCTTGCAGACGTCCGCTTCCCCCTCCTTCCCCCCGGTAAGGGCTCCCCTCCCCCTCCTCCCACCGCTGATGTCCCCATCCCGTCTGTCGAGATCGCACAGACAGTCCACCACGAAGGGGAGGTCAACCGGGCGCGCTACATGCCGCAGAACCCCGCCCTGGTGGCCACCAAGACGTGCGGGTCGGAGGTGCACGTCTTCGACTGCGGCCGCCGCCCGCCGAGGCCGCCAGAGGGGGAGACTGGCGGCCCGGATCTCGTGCTGAGAGGACACGATACTGAAGGGTATGGGGTTTCGTGGAGTTCCCTCAAGGAGGGGTACCTCTTGAGCGGTTCGTATGATTCCAAGATTTGCTTGTGGGATGCGGGCGTGACACCGAAAGAGAAGGTTCTTGATGCCAAGGATGTGTTTGAGGTAATTTCTCAAAAATAAAAAAGCATCTTGTAGCTTGGTTTGCTCTATAAAGTTGAGATTTTTACTTAATTTTGGAATAAACTATTATAAAACTTCTCAGTAAATTGCGTCTTCATATCTGGAACAAACAATGTCTGGAACTAGAATGCTTATCTAGTACAGTTTAGTGCAAAATTTTGTGGGCTTGTCGACAGGAAAATTATGTTGAGTGATGCCAGAGGAACTTGCCATATAGCTTTCCAGATAACCCCAAATAACCACATTCATTGTTTGATATATCTAAATTAAGAGAGAGGGAAGGAGGGAGGGAGGGAGGGAAGTATACCTTTTTGGCCATCTATCATCATCAAGATAGTGCCTACGTGAGCTTGCTTTTACATTGGTACAAGTTCCATGGCTTGAAAGATGGTCTTGATTCTTGAATATAATATTTTGCTCCAGATCATTAATAAATGGTTGATAGAAGCCAACCATACAAGTGCAGGGAGATGGTGCTTTTAATTTTTTTGCACACATGTTTTGTTCAATGAAGAAACTGTTGCTTACTTAGAAGAATATGGGGTTGTAAAAAGTTTCCCTGAAAGTGGCACTCAGTTTTGTCAGTAGAAAACTAAATTTTAGAAAAGCCTTAGGAAGCAGGCTGAATTTCCATTCTGGAATATATGAACTGTCTCTGGTATATCAACAATCGGTCAGTGCTCTGATTGCTTTCTTTCTTTATTTTGTCTGCTATATTACTGCTATTTTGTTATAAGAAAGTCTTTTATATTGTCCTGTGCCTAGAAATTGCAGTTGTACGAGATCATGTATAGTTCTTTAAGCGTGTGAAATTTAGACTCCTTCTTTCTTTTCTTTTGTTCCTTTTACTTGTTACCTCTGACAGTTAGAAGTTATGCAATTAATACTTTTCTAAACTTGTTTATGTTGTTTTAGGCTCATGAAGCTGCTGTTGAAGATGTTGCTTGGCACATAAAAAATGAAAATCTATTTGGGTCTGTTGGTGATGATCATCTATTGATGATCTGGGACTTGCGCTCATCTGCATCAAAAAAGCCACAACATTCAATTATAGCTCACCAGGATGAGGTGAAGCAGCTTACGATATCAATACTACATACATGCACACACCCTATCTTTTTTTGGTAACTGGATGTGTTTTTTTGGTTTCCTACCATGCATTTATTGTACTTGTGCATGTATAATTTTCATTTAGCCACTGATTTTAATTGTTAACATCTCTATCTTACTTTTTTGCTTTTAAAATAATTCTATTTTATATTTTATGAATTATGGTGTGTTTTTGAGCTGGATTCTCAACATGACGACTGAATACCTTCATCGTGAAGATATAGCAAATGATGTCATTGATATACATAAATTATCATGGAAAAATCTGAGATAATGTAGTTAAAAACAAATGATGCATGAGAATAGGCTGATGTTTATTTTCAGTGGGAATCGATGGACAATAAACCATCACATTGGTACCGAATACCAAACAGTGAGAAGCCTTTTTCCATGAATATGGGGTTGGGTTGGCATTGAATATCAAGGTATGACGTGTCAAAGGTTGAGGAAGTATTATGCTGGACATGAACCTGATATTAGCCAGAGTAAGAGATTGGCACACCAAGATATCTTGGTGGAAAGTTGGAAAGTAGGAACCTATCTTATTGCTATGCACTGTAAGCTTGTGCAACCAAGGAACTACCCTCCGAGGTTCCAAAAACCTGGAATAAATTTAAAATGAGAGGGAAGAAAAACTAGACCTGGAAGGCATCCATGAGAAGAGGGAAAAAGACAAGGTTTATCAGAAGGAACTCCATTTGACTCTATGGACTATGGTGCAGAAAATAAGCCAAAGAGCTAAATAGGAAAAACAATTCCTTATGATTCCTGATTTAGTGAAAATTATTAATGAAATAGGTTCCAACAGGTCCATCAATTTTCTTAAAACCACTTTTTCTGATTCTAGCAATCAGCAATAAGGGCTATATTCTGATGATCTGTTATCTTCCGTGTGTACCTTTTTCATCTTGCACCCATCTTTCTACTTCCACTTATGTAACTACTTGTTTCATTATCTATATCAGTACAGCCAAAATGGATGGAGGAAATGGAGGCACGCGGTGGCACGATGGAGTTCATGGTGTGTGATAGGTGGGTTAGAAGAAAAAGCTACAATGGGTGGAACAAGTTCAGAAGATGGGTTCGGTTGAAGGGAAGGAGTTTTGACTGATTATAATATAAAAAATGATGAGAAATAATATGAATTAGGGTTTTGTCAACAAACAATTGGATGACATGATTCAATATCTCAATATTTTTTATAGGACTTGGGTTGCTATCCAATAGCTGAGATGCAAAGAGAATACATACATGGGTGTGTGTCTAGGGTGGGGAATGGTTTGTGTCACAAGAATAGATGTTCTGCTATTGCCTCAGTTGAATTTTTAGCTCAATTTGGAATGATGGAGCCAACTCTCTCAAATAGTATGACTGCAATTATTAAACTTTTGAATCATCATAAGACAGATGCAAAAAAGTGTTTTTAGTTTCAGACCATTTGACAGAGGCTCATTTTTGATAAAATCTAGTGGAAATCAAGAACTTTGAGTTGTTCTCCTAGCACATATGGTCATTTTATCTATTGATGCTATAATGCAATATATCATGTCAGCCATCTGCCCTATCAAATTTGATCATGCTAAGTGTTAGTTGTAAATCCTACATAAGTGTGTATATGTGATGACAATTTCAATTCAGAAGTTTTGAAGCGAATATAAATGTGTTAAGTGTGAGAATGTGTTTGCATATAAAATTAGTTGATAGAGGCTCTACTATTTCTTATTACTGTGTCATAAGCTAAAATTATACATCTTTATTCATTAATGCATATATTTGTATTTACATATTTGTCTATATCTATATTATATATCAGCATTCGAACACCAGGTTGCAGTTGTACAATATCACTTGTCTTTAGTTTACCCTAAAATACTGAAATCCAACACTTAGCGATGGATTTGGGCATGATACTTGGGTACAAGTCTGCAAGAAGAAACTTTTATAGATTAGAAGGACATGGTATTTAGAGATGTACTGCAGCCAATTTATGTACCCATATCCAAGTAACAAAGGGAGATACCTAGCAACAACCCCACCTATATACAAACCTGCAAAAGTGTGCTGAGATTTGGTGATTCACTTTTAAATTTCTTAAGCAATGGACATCAGGAGCATACAGTTTATGTTTAAATTCTGCATACAACTAGCTTAATCAGTAGGCAGTAGGGCTCAAATGTCCAATCTAATGATACGGAGATGGAGGAACATGATTTGCTGCATCCATGGTTCAAGAAATTTTGGAAAGAAAGAGGAGTGCACGTGAACAAGAAAAAGAATAGAGAGGTCAATGTGCAAAACACCAAAAGTAGGAGACCAAGATAGAAACTGCAATTAAAAGAAAATTACTTACAGCTCCTTGTTGTTCTAGATTTGTTGGAAGGAAGTTCCTCTGTTGAAATGTTTATAACCATCGAAAGTTAAATGATCTTTGTTATCATGAACTGGAAATTGGTCATCAAGTTATCCTACATCATTTTGAGAGTTAAATTCATCATCACAAAAATGTTTCAGAGTTCAGCTGAGACAATTGTGTAAGTCAGTGGATCATTATGAATTGTATTTGAACTTGTCCTTTTTTTCCTTTTCCTCTAGTTTGGAGGAATTCCAGTTTAGATGAAAAACATTTTATCCCTTAAATATCACTGCTTGTTTCATTGATCTGTTTTGGTATTCATTAGTTTACCATTGCCAAGTGTTTCTTTTAGGAAACAACATGTTCAACCAGCAACAAAGACCAATTGTCTAATGGAATTTTAGCAAAATAAATGAAAACTTTGATTTTACTTTGAATATGAGATCCAATTCTCCAAAATATGGAAATCTAAACCTAGTTCAATATGAAATAACAGGAACCTTAAGGAAATCATCTGTTAGATTGGGTTTTGGCTCAATAACCCATCTGGAAATAATAAACACATTCCTTAATGCTTTCTTCATCATTGACTGGAATAGTGTATACACATGACATAACACTAGCTTGTACGTGCACAATGCTGAAGCCATATCCAAGAAAGATATGGGATGCTGTTTCTTTTTCTTGATAAAGATCTGGAAGTCCTGGTGCTTTGCAACTGAAGGGAGAAATATCATGCATCATAAGAAATACATGAAAACATTATCCTTTACAGAGAACATTTAAAATATCTAATAGCAATGTTGAAGGTAAAACTGTGTAGAGAGGACAATCCAGTTCCAGATTATACCATAAATGCTCAATGATTAAATCAGCCATAATATGTCAGGAATGAGTCGCTGAGGTCTGAACTCAGGTAGATGGAAATTATTAAGAAGTAGTTATTGGGAATTTGCATCTAACCATAACCCACAAGCTTATTTGCAGCTGGCATCTATAGTTTACTCACTGATACGTACTTGTGCAAGAAATATTAACAACAGGACTTATCCTTACAAGCAAACATTAATCTTTAGAATAATGTAAGATACTGGATATTACAGGTTTGTAGCCTCGCGTACCTTCTTCTGTAACAAATATTACAAATCTGACAAGGGCTGTGGACAAGCTTACTCATAATAAAAACTATATCATGTTGTGTATTTGAAAAATTGTTTGTTTTAAGTATTTTATGTTATATTAATTTTTGAATGGCCTATGATGCTTTTCTTGAGGTGTGTATAGTGAGTTCACTCTTAATGTGAGTTGCCAGAGAAATGTGTAAAAGTAATGAGTTTACTCTTTTAAACTGGATAGTCATGGTTGAGTGGTCAGAAGGCTTCTACGCCTCACTCGTACTTTTACTAACATTTCATCTCTATTCAATATTATAATGCCTTAGATAGCTGTGGTTTTACATTTATTTGGCACAATTAACAGCAAAAAATGGTACTAATAGACTTAGTGTCGCAGGTTAACTCTCTATCCTTCAACCCATTTAATGAATGGATTCTTGCTACAGCATCTGCAGACACAACAGTTAACCTGTTTGATTTACGGAAGCTGACGACAAGTTTGCATACCTTTTCTAGTCACACGTATGTGCTCTCATCAATTTTCATCGAGCAATATCTATTACCTGCTCTTGTAACAAGATTGATGCCCATTGTTTTAATAAATTATGAATTCTTTGTTTATATGTGCTTCATCTAAATCTGTCTCTTCAGATGTTCTCTAAGATATTCCCTGAGCTACTGTGAATTGCATGTTAAAAGTGTTTCATTTGTTTTACTTCTATGTAATAGTTGTTTCATAGGGTGTTAAAGATTATGAACTCAGATATATCTGTGTGCCTTAAATTAGCCTTCTTTTTTCTTGTCTTTGTCTCCTCTATTTTGAAGCAAATCATGTCTCCCTGATTTAAGACATTGCATTGATGTCTGGCATTGTTTTAATGGTACTGCATGCCAGATTTAAATGGGTGAATATGTGTGTGTGTGTGTGTGTGTGAGAGAGAGAGAGAGAGAGCAACAAGCCTCAGTTGTGTGAATTTAGTAGCTTAAATGTGTAGTGCGCATTTACTAAGCATCAAGTGTTTGGGATCAAAAAATCTATACAACACTCTGAAATCTACATGGAGATTTTCTGTACAAAACACTTATATAGACAAAGATAATTAATGGGTGTCATCATGTTATATATTCAATCCATGAAATGCACATGGCAATTGAAATAAAAATTGTTTTATATTATGCTTGCTGTTGCAATTTCGTAGACAAGAATTCATAGGATTATATTAGGGGGTTTCTAATCTATAGCATGAGTAGTATGGTGAGTCAATGTGCATGTGTCTTATCTCAAATTGGCAAAAAGAATAAAAGGGATATGGATCCACAATTTCCAAATGGTGCCTCTATGGTATGGTATCGATTTTGTACTTGTATGGTATGCATCAATTTGGTAGCTGAATGGGATGGTATGTCCAGTATGGAATGTTCCGCACTGATTGTGAACCATGGTTCCTAATACTATTGCTTTTCCAAAGCTGGAGCCGCCCATGCTGGGTGGCGAATGCTGGGTTTTTGTTTGTCTTTTTTTAGATGTGCAACTGACTATGGTGAATTCATTAGGCACAAAGCATGGTTAATTTAGTATCTATTGTATATGAGAACCGAACACAATTAATATAAACATGTAGTTATAAAAATGAAATTGGTGGAATCATATAGCAATATTTGGTGCATCAAGTGGAAGGTAATAGCACCTGAGTCTGGAACTAGATTTGACTAACATGTTCATCAGCTGAAGTCAGGATATCATTTGAGAATGGGAGGACAAAGTTGCAAGGCAATGGGGGGTAATAGCCACTTATGGAGAGCCTGGGGAGTTTTTGCTCTTTATACGACCCACTGATGCTTTGTACACTTTCTACTTTTTCATTTATTGCTGATGTTATATAAAAAGCCCCCATTATGTGTTGCTTGTACGAGACACTTTTTATAGGTCTATGAGACTCGTGAATTGGTGCATGTTAAGTTTGTAATATTGATATATATTGTAAAAGAATTACAGTATAAAATTAGTTGGACCAAAAAAGAGTGCAAATTTATTGGTGCAATAAGAAATTTGTTAAAAAAAGGTTCTCCAAAATCTGCTTCATCTTGATACTCAGTGTTAATTCTTTTTCTCCCATGTAAGTATAAGGCTTGAGGAAATCACAGTTACCTGCCTTGGTTACTGGTGTTAAAGATGCCATGTTTAGAGTTCTAGTGGGCTCAATATTTGTTTGTCATATCAGGATTTACTTGCTATTATTGCATACAGAACCCTGAGAGGAGGCTTATTTGAAAGTAGCATTAGGTATTTGGTTATCTTACCGTGATAAGCTTCATGGTCTTCATTTTTTGTAATTCTATTTTGCTAGCAATAATGTATATGCTATCTGCAATTCTGCATAAGAGCATTGCAAAAAGGATTCCTTAATTACCCTTCATAGTAGCATGCTTTCTTATTTTCAGCATGTGAGGTTTTGCTATTTACAAGTGCATGTGAAATTGTGACAGCGAATTTGGTTTTTTTCCTTTTGATAGCTGAGCTAGCATAATTTCAACTCTTGTACTTCTGATTCTGCATTTTCAATTTCCTACAATCTTGAATTCCATTTCTATGCGTCTCCATATAAAAAAGTTCTATCCAGGCCAACCAGAGTCTCTTTGACGCTTACCAAAATAAGCTGCCTTGTTCTGCTTATTTCTAATTTTGATGCCTGGTTATATTATTTTAAGGGCATCCCGCAGTCCTTGTGTCTTTTAGGCCTTGATAGAGTATCAGTTTTTATTGTCCTTCTTCATCCTAATGACTCAGAAGCATGTCATATGGGATTTTGTATTATCTTTTGATAATTTAATCTCCATGCAAAATGAGAAAAGCATATCTAACTATTTAATTTTTACAGAGGACCAGCACTTCAGGTTGAATGGAGCCCTAAACATGAAACTGTCTTAGCCTCTTCTGCTGCTGACAAAAGGCTGATGGTTTGGGACCTTTCCAGGTATGCAACGTTCAGTGCAAAATGCAGATGGCATTACCAAGCTGGATGTTGACTTTCGTTTCTTGTTTTATCCCTGGAATAATAATCTCTATGGCACTTACTAGAACCAAAATAGAAAAAGTTCTATATATTCTTATGCGCTATGAATATGCTATTTTTTAGTTAGATCATAGAACAATTTACTGTTAATAAGGAATAAGTGAAGCATTAGAAAAAACATCCATGCGATACTGCATTAAAGGATATGTAAGAGAAAATTTTTTGAGCTGGCTTGTGTTCATACTTCTACCAATTTGTGATTGCCTTGAAATATAAAGTATGGCCTCTTTCATAAGCTTGCTTTCATGAACTAATTCATTGATGAGGACATACCTCAACTTAGATCAATATAGATAAAATATTTTGTACATGAACATCAATAGAAGCTGCTCTCTTGAGAATGGGCGATGTTCGATGACAATAGGTTAGTATATGGTAGTTTGGTAGGTCAGTCATGGGATAAATTAGGCCTATGTAAAGAACATCTTGACAGCCTACATTATGTTGGAAACATCTTGGCTGATGGTTATGTTGGAAACATTTTATCACTTACATCATGAAAATCATATGGAAACCCATTGATAACCAGATTCCGTCATTAGGTGGCATGCTAGTGCATCTGCTACTCATTCCTTTTTTGTCTTTTGAATCATTTTGTTCCTACCACTTAAGTGGAGCCTGGGTTTGTCATTCAAGTTTATATCCTATACATTTTTTTTTTGTGTGTGTGTGTGTCTGGATCATGCATTTATTTATTTTATCTTTTAATGCTTTATTTGTACCTTTAGTTCCTATCCTTCCCAATAATGCCCGAAAATTTAATTTGATTCGATGACATGCTCAGGATCGGAGATGAGCAGGCAGAAGAAGATTCAGAGGATGGACCACCTGAGCTTCTTTTTGTTCACGGGGGCCACACTGCCAAAATCTCAGAATTCTCATGGAACACCGATGAGCCATGGGTCATTGCCAGTGTAGCCGAGGATAATATTCTCCAGGTGTGGCAGATGGGAGAGAGCATATATCAAGATGATTATAACACAGAAGATGGTGACCAACCGTATGCCGCATAATTTTTTTTTCTCTCGTAATCTTCTGCTTTTGCTGTTGGAGTAGAGCAAACATGCAAGCATATGTATGGGAGACTTCCCTTGAGCTATGCAATGCTTGCACGCTTCACTCGCTATGTTTAGAATCATTGTCAGACACACCTTCTTCCTCTGTTTTAATAGTATTAGTTTGAAACTGAATGTAGACTCCGTACACAGAACTTCTAAGTTAAGCAATTAGCGTTTTCTTTTCCTTTTTGCCTTGCTGCTGCTTATCCTTTAGGAAAGGCATGCTGCATGAAAGTTTGAAAAGAAGGCCTAAAAGCCTATTTTGTGGCAGAAACTCGGTCAGACTTGGGGTGGGCATACTTGGTTGATAGGAATGATATTGTTGAGAAGGTGAACATCGGTGGTCATTGAATAGCCATGTAGACCAAAATCATTCCTTTAGGTGAACATCACTGCTCGCCACTCGGAGAGATTTTTTGGACATGTTTTGTATTCGTCCTTCCATTTTTACGCCATCTCTTTTTTTTCGACTCTGTTAGTTGCACTCATGTTAGAACAGTGTGAATTTATCATCAAACCATCAATTATGGCCTCTTTCTCTTTTTTTTCCCCAGAGGGGATCTAATCCCACCCAGAATCTATACCTACTCCAAACTGAGATTTTGCTAATCAAAGATTAAAATGAGAACCGATGCCATTTAGAATCGAAATTGCGGGCTCTTGCCTAAAGAACAAAGGGATAATATCATCCAATTAAGTACTTAGTGGTACAGTAATCATAATGTAATAATTGAAATTAGGGATTCAAACTGAGATTATTGCAATCCAATACCAATTAAGTACATGTTTTGCCAACTGATCTAATTGTCATCTTTAGTCCATACTATTGCTGTCGTAGGTTCTAAAACATGTGATACAAGTGGGCACGATGAAAGGTATTAAGATCACTTAGCCAACATTATCGCTGGACAGATAGGCACGTGGCAGGTCACATCCACAGCTAACACCGAGTCACGGATCTCTGACAGTTAGTTACAAGATTCCGTTGAGGTCTCCCCGTTGCATAACTCCACTTCGCTTAGCTCTCCCGCTTTGTCGTTTACCGACCCTTGACCGTCGGATGATGTCCCAGGAGGGCATTATCGGGCGATCGAGCGAGCGAAGCACCAGAATCCGTGGGTCCAAAGACTTGCGATTGAGGCGGAGTAAAGCGAGTGTAAGTTGGGAGGAGGAGGCGACCACGGTCTTTCTATGACGGGCTCCAGCAGAGCGGATCTTATGACATCTGCCCGCTTTCATCGTTGTCTTGCCCAAATCGCTGCTCTCCCAGCGAGCCCGCAGCTTCGCCATGGCGGACTACGTCCCACTCGGCGGAGGGAGCGAGGAAGGGGAGGCACCATCAGAGGAGAAGAGCAAGGGGTCCAGAAGCCCTCGGCTCGCTTCTCTCGATGCCTTCCGAGGCCTTTCCATCGCTGTGAGTTCTCCCGCCCTCTTTCTCTCTCTCTCTCTCTCTCTCTCTCTCTCTCTTTCTCTCTCTCTCTCTCTTTATTTCTTTGTTTCCTTCTAACAGTCGCTCTGAATTCCAATGGATGTGTGATTTTGGGTTTGTTTTTTCTCATCTCCGGTTCTTGGTTTCTTGGAGACATTTGAACTAAAAGAAGAGAAAGATCAGACAGGGAGGCCTTTTCTTGATTTTGAGAGCAGGGGTCTGAGAGGAAACTTTTTGTGATGAATCGATGAGCTTTTATGATATTTTTATGAGGCAAGATCTATTGGTTAGGTTGGATACTGGATGGTGGGCACCGAGAGTGTGAGATTATTTGGAGATAGGAGTGTACTACCCTAGCTTTTGAATTGTTTAGAAAATAAACCTCCCGAGGTCTCATTTTTTCTGATTTTTACGGGATTTTACATGGATGTGCTATAAAGGTTTGTTTAGCTATTGGAAACGTACAACGATTCTGAGCCGATTTTGTCACGATAAGTAATCTTGGGTTTTGCAAATTCAGCTATACTTATCTCTTCTATAGGTGAAGCTCTTCTTCTCATTGGCATTGTGTTAAAATGCATTGATAACTTTGCTGGGTTTGCACTGTATTGGTAAATGTTAAGTGGCCCAATGTGCTCAACAAGTTTTTGCAGATTTCATGTTGATGCACTGAGTGCTTTTATCTGTTCAATGCTACCACATAATTATCTTAGACAATGTTTCAGTTGGTTCTTTTCATTATACGATTCTAGAATTACATTCCTTTCAATTTGATAATTAGTCAGTTTCTCTAATGATGATATCTGCTTTGAGATGATGGTATTATCTTACTCTTTTTTTTATAAAAAAAATATTGCAGCTCATGATATTTGTTGATTATGCTGGTTCTATATTTCCGTTTATTGCCCATTCCCCTTGGAATGGTGTGCGCCTAGCAGACTTCGTGATGCCATTTTTTCTTTTCATTGCTGGAGTTTCTCTCGCACTTGTCTACAAGGTACTGAGATGTCCTTTCTCTGGTAAATTATCTCATCATTTTTCAGTATATGCTAGACCTGTCCCTTGGCATTTAATATCTACAACCTGTCATCTCCAACGGATATAATTTCAAATGTATGGACTAGCTTGTCTTGTAAGATTTAATGTACAATTAAGAAAACATTGAGTAAACTGACAACCTCCTCACTAAATTCTGTAAGCTAGTATGTGTTTCGTTGCTGCAGTTTGTGATGCTTGTGTTACCCCTTGGCCAGAATGTATTCGTAAGTGTGGATAGATGTTGTCGTCTATCTTAGTAATTTGATAATTGTGCAGATGATTTCTTCACTCTATTTTCAGATTCAACTGTCAACCTTTTGCACATCCAAAAGTTAGAAATTCTTATCTTATAGGCACTCCAACAAGTTAGAAATTATTGAATTGGATTGCCCAAATTTGAAATGAGCCATGGGATGTTTTAGGACCGATCTGACTAACTGATTTACCAATGATGACTGAAAGTCAGTCATCCAACAATATAAGAATTACCTTGTGGTCCATCTTCCTAACTTAGACAATATATGCATCCCCTAAATGTATTGTTCTAATTCATGAAGGATTGTGCCTATTATAATTATATGCAGAGTATTTGCCTTCTGATGTAAAGGGTTTGCAATGAATCTGACATCCTCTTTGCTTCAAGCTTCATGGGATTAGAGCCCTGAGTCCAAGTTCAGGACCCCTTATGCGAGATCTAACGATTCTTCTGGAAGATCGGCTCATTCTAGAGTAATTCCCATCAGTGGAATTGATTGTTGCATTGTTTCGTCAAAAAAAATAAAAATAAATAAAGGAATTGATTGTTGCATTGAATACAATGCCATGGTGCCCTTCTTTTCTATACCATTCAATGCTACACATTCGATTCTTAACTTCACTTTTGATCAGTTAAGGACTCAGGTTGCCATTCAATGCTTCCATTGATACTTAGAGCCTAATTTCACTCTGTTAAGCAGAAATTTATGTTCCCGAGTTTTGAAGTTTTCTCCTTTTCCTCCTTAAATTGGATTTCAGAAGCATTGTGTCAATTTGGCTGGTGTTTTGTGAATGTGGGGTTATCAACCAGTAAGTAGTAAATACATCGGGTTGTTAGCCCAATGAGCAACTTTAACTTTCTCTTAGATTTTCTTTCAGATTTTCTATATTACTTGTTTCATATGTCAAGTTGAATTTGCACATTGATGGACAACAAAATGCAAAATCATCGAGACTGCTTTCGTATGCTAAAATGTGAAGCTTGTTTAAGTAAAATGATGCTCCTAGAATGTAATCAATAGATTACTTATGCTGTTGTAAGAAGTTAAATTTTATGTAACATCATGCTTCTGCTTTTCTAACACATATATGTTCAAGACAGTGTTGGCTTGAATTGCTAAATACCATTTTTGCTTATGTTTTCTTGATTTTAATGATTGGAGGAAATTTTCCTTGCTGCTTTCAGAAAATATCTGATAAACTCCAAGCAACACATAAAGCGATGCTAAGGGCAGTAAAACTCTTCATGCTTGGTATTCTTCTTCAAGGTAATAATCTTGAATCCTGAACAATTCACTTGCAAACGTTTTGACAAATTTACTTGGTGATTAACTAGTGTCAGTGTTTCTGGCAATACTTTATTCAAATTCACTGTTTACATAGTTATTTTTTATGTTATACCTTGTGAACACTATCGATTCAGTACATGGAAACCTGCAAAGTCAAAGCCAGAGAAACTGTGCTGTGTCTGGTCAGTCTTCTTATATTGGTCCAAAAGATACATAAACAATCAGTTAATCACTACCCCATATTTTTGTGCCTCTATCTCTTGATATGCTTTATGGGCAAGATGGTGTTATGTAGACCACAATATAACCATTACTTTTTCAGCAATGTAAAATTAAAATGCATTGAACAGAAGTCCAAATGCAAAGTGGAATATTATTTGATGATTCTGATCCAACGAAAGCAACTTGGTTTTTGTAGACTGGCATTTGCTTTATATTAGTTCACTTTTATACCCTATTGATTTCTGAATTATATCTTTGTGGCTTTTCAACTTGCCTGATGGTTTTTAGAGTCGCTTTCCACCACATTTTGATAGCTCTGAGGATTGATGCTTTGTGCAATTTCCAACATTAGTGAGGTAATAGATATGATAAAATGTTAGATTTACTATTGGCTTGCAAAGTCATGGAATGATGTGCAAGGTTTTGAAATGATGCATTATATGCATACTGGATTGGCCTATCTTTTCCTAATCTTTTTATTTTTCCTTTAGCTGTGTAATTACTAATTGATTTGTTTTTCTTCATTCAAACTTTGTGCTTGATTCATCAAAATAGATTTAACGTGTGAGATTTCGGTTAAATTTGGATGTGTTAGCCTAAGAAACCATATCATCAGTTTATCTTGTTTACTTTAAAACAGCATAATATAGTGTTAAGTATAATAAAGTCAAACAATTTTAATGTTTAAACTATAAAATAACCCTTTTTAGCCATATCTCTCTAGGACTTCTGTGCACTTGGTTAGCCAATATGTAACTTGATCATTTGATTTGGTATAAGATATAATTTCTTAATTGCTTTCAATTTTCTTCCAAGGAAATGTTCTGTATCAGCATGCTTTGTTTACTTTTCTGTTAGATTTTGAACGCTTGCTACTTGTGACATACTTCAGATCGCAGTTATCAGACCAGCAATGATAGTACCCATACCTGGTTATAAGTTCTTGATAATCTCGTGAAATGCTCGAATTCTTATGTAGTTTGTGGATCCAAGGATCAGTTTATGCAACATTTTTAAGTTGAATGGGCTTCAGTTTATACCACATTTTGTTCTATCAAACCCTTTTTTTTCTTTGTGTGTGTGTGGGGGGGGGGGGGGAGGGGGGAATCTGTCAGTGCTGCTGTTGTCATATCATCTTAAGAGTATCAAGAGCAGCCCAAGCATGATGCTGCATGCTGTCTCAGCAATATTTTCCATATTGTGCATCTGGGATTAATAATTTTCCTTTGGTCTTAACATGACCTGGAAAAGTTTTTGATGTTTAACTTTCGATTCATGGTTAAATTGAGTTTGAATTCTCTGAGCTTGATATTTACTGAAGTTATTGTTATTTGAGAATAGTTATTCCCGTCTTAATTTCAGGTGGTTATTTTCATGGTATAAATTCCTTGACCTATGGTGTTGATATTGAAAAAATTCGATGGCTTGGTATTCTACAGGTACTATATATAGAAGTCATCTCCTTAATATCTGAAAACTTTTTCCATTTTCTAAATGATTTGATATTAAGTGTGATTGTGTGTGTATAGCTCCTAGAGAAGCTCTACTCCTATATAACTGTAACATGATTGTTTTTAAATATTTGTCACCACTCTGTCCGGTACATCTCCAGCTTTTTTCTTCTTTTCAGCTTTATACTTATTGAGTGGCATACTTACACATTTCATCTGTCATGAGGTGTAGAGGATAGCTATTGGATACATTATTGCTGCTTTATGTGAAATATGGCTTTCAAGCGTCACAGTGAAGGATGCGGGAAGTGGATTCTTCAAGAACTATTATCTTCACTGGTACGAAACTGACGAGACAAATGTTATGGTGGTTACAAACTTACAATATAAAAATTATCATTGAGATTATTGATTTGCACAGCTTCTTATATTATGAGCAATGGATCTTTAGTGTTGATTGCTGGATCAATTATAGCTCTGGGTGCTGATATATTTGGTTTCATTTAGGGTGTGTTATTTGCTTTTATCTAGGATCCAATTGTTGCAAGGTGACTAGAAGTGACTTGCAGGCGAACATTTACAGCTGCTCGGCTGCCCTGCAAGTCACACCAGTTGCAAGCAACCTAGATGCAGTTTTGTGGACCTGCTGCAAGAGTTGCAGCCTTCGCTTGCAGCTTTGGGTGGGAGTGACTTCCACTCCATTGCATTAGTGATCAGCCTCGATCTCCTATTATATAATTTTAACACGTTGTGTATCAATTGTTTATTATACCAATATACGCTATCAATAATTGTTTATTATTATAATAATATATAATTATTTTAATATCAGGTAGTTTTTGTCAAAATATAATAACTTTAATAATCATATAAGAATAACATTACTATTGCTATAATAGTAATGACAGTAACATTGTTATTATATTATTGTAATTCTTATTATAGTCACTGACTCACTACTATGTAGTATTATAATAATTAAAATACATTGCACTTTATATAGTCCGGTAATATAATTATGTAACATAGTAATATAGTTGTTATTTGTAATGTTATAATAATTATATGATAGTTAAATTACTATGGTTATAGTAATAAAATCATAATTCTTATTATAATCATTATCATGTAATAATGATATTTATAGTCATTATGATATGTTGTTATTTAAAAAGTAATAGTTATAGCTACAGTAATATAGTAAGAATCATTATAGTTATGTTATATTAAAGATTAATGTTTATAATGTTATAGTATAATATTATAATATTTGGTATAATAACATTACATAATTATTATAATATTATAATAATTTTCATAATGTTTATTATAGTCAGAGTCTGCTAAACTGGTCGGAACCTGTACCGTATCGGTATCGGCCAGCAACGGTACAGTACAGCCATAGAATTTGGTTTCAACCCCTTTGGGGTCGGAATCGAACGGCTCCTTGCCCGTATCGGTGCGAACCGGTGCAGTTCGAATTGGTACAAGCCCGGTACCGGCATCGGAGAAGAAGAAGAGAAAGAAGAGGAAGAAAGAGGAGGAAAGAAGAGGAAGAAGAGGAAGAAGAAGAGAAAGAAGAGGAAGAAAGAAGAGGAAGAAGAAGAGAAGAAGCCTACCTGTCGCACTGGGCCTCAGACCGACGAGGATCACCCATCTTGCTCACGGTTCCGGCTCCTTCTTTGCTCGCGGGAGAAGGAGAAGAGAGGAGAGAGGGGAAGAAAGGAGAGGAAGAGAGTTCGGAAAGGAGGAAGAAGGGAAGGGAAAAAAGAAAAGAAAAGAAAAAAAAAAGGGCGTCCGGGCGCGAGTGGGGAATCGCTTGCGCCTACGCACGATTCCACATGCAGGGATCCGCGCCTGCATGCAGTTCCCAGCGCTTGCGCGTGGTTTTCCGCAAGGGGCAGCGAGCCCACGTGGCCCGGCATGGGCATTTAATGCCACAGAGGGCATTTAACGCTGCTCCGTGGCTAAAACGAGGACGCGCGCGCGTTGCGGATTTTTTTTTTTTTGCGGTTGGCCAGTTCAGTATCGGTACGATCCGGTACCGGTCTCCACCGGTACATCGGTTCAGTCGGTTCTGCATACCTTGATTATAATAATGTTAAAATATGGTAATATAGTCTAATTAATATTGTATATTATTAATGTATTATTATCATAAATTTTAACGTAGAATATAGTATTATATTAATTATAACATATATAGTACAAAACATTAAAATATATGACATGTAAAACAAAAAAATATGAATGTATCTTATAATATGATCCAGTGATGTTTATAATAATGGTAATAATTATAATATTACTACAAGAGATATTTACTGTATTATTATATTACTATACTATGGTTATATGTAATATTTTTTATACTGTTACTATGTTATGTTGCATCATTATTATAAATATTATTCAATTCTAATAGTATACTGCATTACTATTTAACCCAATTTTGAAAAGGTCAATAAGTGACTGTTGTTGGTTGAATGTTCGCTGCTTCCAAGAGGGCAACCTTACTAGGTCATCGGTAGGATTATGAGTCCAAGATTTTGAATACTGATTGGACGGTCGGGCTCGTCATGAGTGTCGGGATGGGGCACCTTTCTGAGTGTGGGGACAAGATGACCCAAGAAATGGACCAGGACAAGACAGGACATCCACCTTCGTTGTGAGGATGCAGAGCATTTTGTTCCATGGAAAATTGGGACATTCCCATTCCATGGTATTTAAAACTTTGGTTATGACACCTATTTCAGTATCATACAAGCAAATAGATGCAAAGGGATTTGCAATTGTCAACTGACAAGAAACCAAACAAAAAAGCCTTTTGCGACAGCAAACAGAAATGCAGAATTTTCTACCTGCAGCTGCAAATACTATCGCAGGCATGTGAAATTGCAGGCAACCAAACAGCCCCTTTTAAATCTACAAAAGCTTACATACTGTGTTTCTGAACAATAAGTCACATGCAATTCTTTTTCATCACAATTAATAGTGCCTTAGGCTTTACTAGATAAAGTGGTTTCTTTTATTATGTAATCTCGAGAAAAGTAAAAATTTAAGCAGCATTTCCTGACACTTTTTGTTGGGGTTATGTCCAAGTAAATTTGAATGCAGCAAGATTGCAAAATAACCATATCAAGCAACTGAGCTATAATCCATACCTTCTCCTTTAAAATAATTATAAACAAAACATTACAGATGCAAGGTATTTGCATTAGATCTCTCCAAAGTATTTGATATTAATGAACATAAATTCTTGAGAAGAAGTATATGATACCAGGGTATTCTTTTTGTTGGCATTCACAGTTGTATATTCCAAATTTTTTCAAATTGTTGCTACAATGGCCCTTCACAAGGATTATTTACTTATAATAAATGCATGAAATTTAAACTTCTTTTTTCAGTACCAATGCTCATTTATGCATTTGCTCTAGTTATGTTTGGATCATTTGTATGGTTATAACTTTCATCTATTTGATGATCTTTGAAGGATGCACCTTATCCATTTGTTGCCTCAACTTATCAACTTAATTTTGTCTGTATTGGTTTCATTTGATTGCTACATGCAAATTTCTTTGGCAAAGCTGTGTGTTACTTCATGTATGCTGCTAAATAAATCTGCATATTACTTTATATGTGTTGCTGGCCAAACCTGTGGATCGAGAGATGTTCATAACACCTGTTTAATGCTGGCCTATAATTTTTAACATCTTTCCCACATGTCTATTACTTGTTCCTGTTGACCTACCTGTGCATCTTAGTCTTTCTTCTGCAGAACCACTCATCTGTAACTTTAATATTTTTGCTGTCAGACTTTGTTTATTTCCTTTGCTGTTACACTATGCGTCTTATTCATTCTTCCATCTCTATCCCCGGAGAGAGTATTCTAGAATATAAAAGAATTGCTAAGTTAATAAGTAATTGGATGGCTGTGCCTCATCCCATTTCTTCTGTAGTTGTAATGTTGGATTCTTGAGGACACCTGTGTGACTGACACCGTTGCTGTGTAATGCTAATACTGGATTTTTGTTATAATATGATTACATAAAATTCATATCAAGTTTTAACTCATTTATAAACACAAGTCTGCTTTCTTGTAGAATGTTCAAACGCATGGATAACATTTCATTTATTCATTACATCTGTCAAAATTAAATACTAATGCTTGAACAGGATGTAGAATTTGCACTTTCCTTTTATTTTTAAATTAAAAGGCAAATATTATAAATGTCTAATGCTTAACACAATATTAACTCATGAGACATTCAGTTGGTCTTCCACTCCCTGATATAAGATGTTATTTGTTTAGGTGGCTCTGCTTCTTTTGTTTCCACTTTACGGATTATTCTCACAAAGCAATTGGGAAAAAAACATTGTTTTTGCACTGAACCTAAACTCTGTCCCATTCTGCCATAAAACTATGCTGGAGAAAAATACAAAATAATTAAACAGTTCTCAGTGTTTTAAAACAAATAAACCTAGGATTCATCATTTTATCCATTGTAAAAGGCCCTATGCTTTTCATTAAATTTGCTGTTTTATCCACGATTTTCTGTTTGTGTTGGTAAAACGGGGAGGAGCGGAAAGTAATCTGGACTTCGCGAGGAGATGATGTGTCCAAACCTTCCGTAGCAAAATAAATATAATCAGGTTAGACTTAATCATATAGAGTAGCAAATGATATCGACTGTGTATGTAACATATCACAAATCCTGACCTGAAGTTCTCATGGGGTGCTCGCAAGACTCTGTGCTATGCTACTTGTCTACTAAGGGCCAGAAAGGGGCATATAATGCATCCACCCATTAATGAGGTCAATTTCCTAATATATGCAGAAGATTGAAGATGGTGTGTTCACCATGGTGGTATACACACCGGTATACAAGAAAAAATATTGTATAGAGCATTTATAATATAAAGTATAAACACTCCACAGTATCAAGCATTTATAATATAAAGATAAGCACTCCACAGTATCAACTTGCAGGTAACGTTGATATACTGTTTCATGTTTTGTTTCTTAATGGTAGAATAAGCAATGACTATTCAGATCTATACAAGCAATGACTATTCAGATCTATCTTTTATTGTCATCGTCTTTGATGTTTAAATGATCCCTGTAAATACTCTTTAAGAACTGGATATGATGAATAGTGATTACTAGTAACAGAGCTTATTCTTTTTTGTTATTGTTTGTTCTACTTCGTAGGGTTATTGTGTTTTTGCTCTCTGGCATATACTTGGGGCTGTTATACGGCTTATACGTTCCAGATTGGCACTTTACGGTTCCACAGATGTCTTCAAATTCTTCCCAGAATAGCAGCTATGTTATCAAAACGGTAAGATCTCTATTGGTTTATGTATTGCATAATGTATATTTTATGTTGTTTAGTCTTTATGCTTGTTATACTAAATACATCTGTATTAAGATTACTTGACTTTTGTAATTTGTTTAGATCTTTTTTTTAAAAGGTGAGGTGTGAAGTAAGAGGTGATCTTGGACCAGCATGTAACTCAGCTGGAATGATTGATCGCTATGTCCTTGGCATTGATCACCTATACAAGAAACCTGTGTATAGAAACTTAAAGGTATTCTTAACTGGTATATAATGATTAAATTATTTTTGAACTTATGCATTCTTTGTTGAACCAATGTCTCTAATCAATAGGAATGTAGGACTGCTGAGGATGGTCAAGTATTGAATACCTCACCTTCATGGTGCCAGGCTCCATTTGATCCAGAAGGCATTTTGGGGTAATTGGTTTTACTTATTGTTTATATCCTTGTATATCAAACTGTGTATTCAATTAAATTAATTCTTTCATGTTTCTAATGTCTTATAATGTACTGTGAAGTTTGATAGGACAACTGTCATTTTTATTATATTATGTTAACTTGTCTTGATATTACCATACCGACTTCTAAGCAAAAGTGTATTATAACAATTAGATTTATCAATTGGGTAATCCTTAGGGAGATTCAATAGAATTATCTTGCAATAATAAGGTTGAGTTATCCTATTTGTTTGAAACTTTGAACCATTCTTTTCTCATTAGAGGATTGCCATCGCTTTAGTTTTCCTAATGATATATTCAGAAAATATGTAACCTCAGATAGTTAGTTTTCCTTGGTGCTTATTACACCAGTTGTACAACACAATATCCACTATGCAAAGGCCTTCATTGGCATGACGTACATGCACGTGCTTGCAGGGTGATTGAGTTTATGGTTCAATTTATTTGGCGGTTATACCCAGACCCTTTTATTTATCCTGAAGTACATGCACTTGTAACTTAAACACAAAGATTGGTATAACGGTTGGCTCTATATGAAGGAGTTCTTTGATACAGAAAGGATCCAATGCTCAGATGTACTCCATGTTACATGGTCTGAAGGTATTGCTCTGGGTTATAGCATAGTCTTCACCATGATATCAGCTATAAAAGGTGATAAACATCAATCTTGTTTGATACCTGTCATAAGTAGGGCTTCTAATGAACCAAGCTGTTTGTGAAGATCCCAAACTTAGTTTGATAACTGGCGAGTTGTTTCTTGTCATTTAGAATACGGGCCAAGTTCAAGTTATATTCAAGGCTTTGTTTGGAAAAGAATTGAGACTGAACAATTTTCAGATTTACAAAACTATTTGTCAGCTCGGGCTCAGCTTGAGAATTGCCTCATTCCAGTGGCTTACTGGTGGAACTTGCATAGGTACTTTTGATCTTGGCTTGAACATGAGCCAATCTTGAACACTCATATTAAATGATTATTCTGAGCCCAAACTGCCTAAAGCTTGCCTCATTTGTGACATATGCACATGCATTTTAAAGCAAGTCATATGATCTATATGATGTAATTCTTGGTATTAGTTTGTGGTTTGGGGTTATTAATGAGGATTACAGTGTGTTTTCCCTTAATCTTCATGTAATCTTGGTATTTTTTGTGATTTGGGGTTTTTGATGAGGTTAGCAGTGTATGTCTCACTAATCTTCATCAGAAACAACCATTTCTTACACACTCAAATTGGTTCACATGTATAAGAGGGAAACATGTACATTAAAAACATCTCTTGATCAAACTAAATCCATCCAAGAAGGGAAAAGATGCTTGCGTAGCATAATTTTGTATTATCTGCGGAGTATCAACTGTAGGTTGCATACTTGTGCTACACTGTGCCTACTGTTCCCTGAGTGCAGCACCTTACATGTATCTTGTAGAGCTTGACCTATATGGGTCCTATAGGTAATATTAGACTTTGAACTGAATATATATCTATATCTATATCTATATCTATATCTATATCTATATATATATATATATATAATTGCAACAAACTTACATCATCTGACTTGGATATTTGAACATTTGAACATAATATGTAGTTTTCTGGTAAGGTGAAAGAGATGCATTATTGTAAGGTATAATAGGATCCACTCCAACAAAAGCAATCCTCAGTCATCTGTATATGCATGTGTATTTATTCATTTTATTGCTATTTTGATGAACTTTTCTGTTTCTGGAGCTCATTTGTTATTCTTAAGAATACCTAATACTTTTTTACAATTCAGGTGACTTATTCATTGTTTCAAAACTATTTATAGATCCTTGATGGCTGCTGTGACTTGCATAATGGGACTTCATTTTGGTCACATTCTTCTTCACTTTGAGGTATGAGAGTTCCTTTGAGATGACTATAGCCGTTTCTTGTTCCATTTTTTGGCAAAATTCTTTGAGGGCTTCCCACGTAGATCCTTCATGTGCATCTCTTGATTTATTTGTCAACATGTGCAGAGACTCGGTTTTGCATTTAACCTGCAAATGGTATACAATACTCTATGATGCTTATACAATAAGATGGCAATTTGCAAACCATATACAGCATATAGGTCTGAAAGAAACTCTTTGAATTTAATGGAGATATGAACAAGTAAATCTGAAAATCTAGGGCTACTCAAATTTATAGCCTGACTTGAATTTGGATTTAAAGTGAGTTGAGAAGGTGATGTTTATTTTTAAAAGTTGTGGGTTTAGGGTTATTATGATTTTTTTTTTTTTGTGTGTGTGTGGACCTGAAGGTTGGCTTAGGTTTTTATGAGGGTTTGTGAAGACAAATAGGAGATTTTTCATGTTCACTGGAATTTTCTTTATGGCCTGAATTTTGGCTGCTGTCAGTCATGATATGGATGAGGCTAACAGAGTAATACATGAGCTTGCTGACCTCTTGATTTCTCCAGACAATGAGTGCTTTATGCGTTTCACATTGGTTACCGGTCATCTGCTTCTTCCAATATGTATCCGCCTTTGCTTGTTAATTCGCTAACATGAAACTGCAGTGCTGTTTGGACATGTCTAAGAATTATGTATCATTTCTTGTATGGAAACAAACTGGTACATGTTTTGGCATTTTCTTTAATGAATGCCATACTTCTAGTTGTAACACACATATATAGAGTTAAGCTAGAATGCTTTTGAGAGCATTTGGCCTCTAATGCTTCCTAGTGAAAATCAGTGATGGCAGTATACACTTCTATAATGTATGTATGTATATATGTATAATGTAGGTGGACATGTCTAAGAATTATGTACCATTTCTTGTATGGAAACAAGCTGGTACATGTATTGGCATTTTGTTTAATGAATGCTATACTTCTAGATGTAACGCAGATATAGAGTTAAGCTAGAATGCTTTTGAGAACATTTAGCCTCAACTGCTTCCTATTGAAAATCAATGATGGAGTTCATTTCTATATATGTGCGTATGTATATATGTATATATGTCTATATGTATGTATGCATGTACTTATGTATGTATATATGCATGCAGTCATGTATGTACCTATGTATATGTGACCTCAAGTTTGGTAGGGTAAGTGCATTAAAAAAGGAAATATTTTAGCGGTTAGTGTGGCTGCAGTTGGTAGGGAAGTTGCTTTAGGAAAAAACATATTAGTAGCTTATATGCCATGGGAAGGTTACAATTCTGAAGACGCAGTATTAATTAGCGAACGTCTGGTATATGAAGATATTTATACTTCTTTTCACATCCGGAAATATGAAATTCAGACTCATGTGACAAGTTAGGGCTTGGAAAGAATTATTGAGGAAATACCACATCTAGAGGCTCATTTACTTCAAAATTTAGACCACACACGCACATATATACATGTATATATTATATATACACACAAATATATACGTAGACGTGTGCATATTGTGTTGTGTGTGAATATCCTACTATTATAATGGAATCCACCCATTTTCAACTTCACATCCAAGGGAGTCCCGTTTGACAGTTATTGCTCCTGAAGTCCCCTCAACATATCTTCCGTCCATCTTTTGTACAAGGGCATGTACACCATGATAGTATATATATATAGAGGGCAGCTTCTCTATAGATTAGTCAAGGTCGCAATTGTGATCCTGGTAGAAGGCTTACTAAATGGTCAAATAAGGCTGATGCAATGGGAGCATAGTCATTGATGGGGAGAGGAAGATTGGGGTTACCGAAAAAAGCTGGCTTGCACTAGGATGAGGGCGATTCCTCCCATGGATTGGACTACATGTCAGGAAGCAGTCCTTCCATGACAAGACAAGTGTCATGTTTGTGTGTGTATATATGTATGTATCTATATTTGTGAGTGTGTATAATAGATAGAAGTCCTTCCACAACAAGAGAAGGGTCGTTGTTAGACTGGAAGAAGAAACATGAGCTAGACTTTTAGCAAAGTGGATTTCTCCCTTGACTCTATCATCGTCTTTCTTTATTAAAGCATGGTTTACTTTCCCAAAGCTATGGAACTCACGGCTCAATTAGAAAATAGAATGATACATATATCTAGTTCGTTTCCTCTCCTTTTAGAAAGATTATTAGGTCTCAATCCTACTGATCCATGATGATTTTTCTAAATTGAAAATCTATATCGTTGACCATTATGTATATCATAAAAACTGTTAGGAAACCAAAAGTCATCTGTTTGGGAAGCCTCCTACCCATACATCAAATGGGCACAAATATTAATGGTTGTGATAGTATCAGTGTGCCAAACTATATCATAGAGCGTACAAGTTGAAAATCTACACCATTGATCATGATCTACACCTCATAAAATTATATATACCAAAATTCAATAGATTTGGTGTTTCTAAATCATAAATCATGCAAAACATCATATCAAGCTGCTAGAATAGTATATTTTTGGGTCACCTGATGCATAGGCAAATGATCTTTGATGCATAGGCCAGGGACCTTCAAAAGACAAGATTTTTGGTTTTAAAGTACTTTTTTTCTTCTGATGTAGATAATAATCAGTGTTGTAGATCCTTTGTATAGAATCTCCATCATTCATTTTGGATTGGTAGGATTGAGTCCTTGATCCTTCCAGAAGAAGAGTAGACCAACTCGATAGATATGTATGTATGTGTGTATGTATTATTTTTGCATCTAAGCGTGTCAAGTTCCTGTCTGACACTTTTTTCTCCCCTGATTTAATCTCCTTGCCCTGTTCATTCTTCAACTTCGGGAGACCAAACTGGCCTTTGTATACGTTTTTATTGCTTTTGTCCATTTAGTTTATTGTCCTTCAAATGTTTCAGGAGCATAAAGATCGGCTTGCACACTGGCTAATATATTCACTTTCAACTTTTGCCCTTGGGTTATTTCTGGCCTTTATAGGTATGTTCTACTTACACTTGTTCATTATTCAGACTATCTGATTATTACAGCTTGTCTTTTGCTCTGTTTCAGCTGAAATGTTTACCTATTTGTTGTAGGTATTCCCCTCAACAAATCACTGAACACAATCAGTTATACGTTGCTAACAACAGCCTCTGCAGGATTAACTTTTTGTGCTCTATATTTGTTGGTGAGCTTCGAAACATTGCTTGAGATGTTGAAACTATACTCCACGGGATGTAATTCATGCATGTGATTGGGAAATTCATGTGATTTGGTGTTTTCTGGGTAACACATACAAATTTTGGAATATGCTGTTGTTGAATACTTATCTGAACTATGTTGGTGGTTTGAACAGAAGAAAATTTTATGGAATTTTGAAATTTTGGTTTAAAAATATTTTGATAAAATGTCCAAAATGTTGCTAACCATCTAAACAAAGATTTGTCTTGAACTCTGGGCGTATACATCTTGCTAGTTACTAGAATTTTGGTAACCATTATGATAGATCTTTGTCAACTGTGGGGCTATCTTAGACTCTTCTGTCACATCCAGGTAAATATCACATTTTACAAAGATGTATATACTTTATTGCAATTTATTGCAACATGGATACCCACAGATTCTACTTTCTAACCTAACCATGACTAACTAATTTCTTCATAACTAAATATGATTTATTATTATTATTATTTTATATATATTATGTTTTTACTAAATGTTCTGTGGACAGCAAGAGCCCATTTGCTATATTTAAAACAATATGTGGGAAAGTCTTTTGGAGTTTTCTTGTTTTTCTATTTCCCCTCTATTACGAAGCAGATCCTTGGTTTTCCAGCTTATATACCTCATCATTTAGCTTTAACATCAAGTGGCTTAGATATGCTCATATTATTACTGCATCAAGCAATTTGCTAGTGATCACATCTTTCTCAAATTTTTGCATCACTAGAAATATGTAAAATGGATTTTTTTTTTCAATTACCTTATATTTTATCTAGCATTTGGCTTTGGTACATATTATGTAATAAAAATAAAATATGTATGAGATGATCACTTATAATCGATGCTCTTTTAGTTTTATGCAATGCTTTAATTTTGCTTGCATGTACTTGCTTTTTTTACAGGTGGATGTTTATGGGTACAGCTGTCCGACTTTTGTGTTTCAGTGGATGGGAAGGCATTCTCTAAGCATCTTTGTTCTTCTAGCATGTAACTTAGCTATTATTGCATTGCAAGGATTCTACTGGAGGAACCCCAAAAATAACATTGTAAGCATCACATCTCCCTTCTTTGCATGATATATATTACAGAAAATTGGATCGATCTATATAATATGGCTAGATGATACGCAACTTTCCATATAAAGCATGAAACAGTTGTATTACTAGAGTTGCCATACATGATCCATTTTTGCAGCAAACATATGATTGTATGCATTTGTCTGTGGAGTAGAGATGGTTAGAGTTGCACAACATAACATATTCAGTCTTTGATTGGTATTCTATTTTATTTCAGGTCCATTTGGTTGTATCCCTCGTTATACACAAATAAATTGCATGGAAGGTCCTTTTTTCTTTTGGTGAAATGTTAATGTGTCGCTCTACCAGGTCATGTCTTTTTCAGAGCTATGGAATTTCTTGGTACTTGTATATTGTTTTGAGACTTGTCTTTTCGCAATATCTAGTAACAAATGCCAACTGTTGTAACTCTGAATACTTTAGTGTTCAATAGCAGTCTATTAACACCATTATATTTTCGGCAGCACCATAGTGCATTCTTTTGTGTTTATTGCCAACAAGTTAGGCTCGCTAAAGCAAAATCACCATCTTCCCTTTTAGTGTTGTGGGGCCAGGAGATGTGCTAGTGGTGTTTTGTAGCTTCAGCTCATGTCTCATGTATCATAGACCTGCAGAGGACGAGAATAGGGATTCGGTTCCACTGCATTTATGTATTAAAAAAACATAATGATTACGCTTTCAACTGTTTGGCTTCGCAAATCCGCTTTATGAAATCATACCGACCTTTTGGCTCATCATAAGACACTTATTGCTGAGTCTAATCACGTATCCAAGGCCCTTCACATTCCTAAAGTTGCCTCAAATCTCTGTTGCACATGCTCACATCATCTCAATCAGTTTTTTTCACAAGAATCTATGATAGTTCATAGCAGGACCCCAACCAATCCTAATCTGTATCAACCTTCCAGAGAAATAGTTAGCATGCCATCCCTCTTTGATATCCTATGATCCATCTTCACCATCATGCACACCTTTTCACAAACACCTAACTACATAGCTGCAGCATCTCCGATGCTATCCCCGTTGCAACATTACCATCATCTCGGTTTTTTTTTTTTAGCTACAGTAGATGGCTAATATATTTCTAGTATAAAGCATGGATACATTAAAAAAATAAAAAAAATATCATGGAGTGCTGTAAGCTCTTTTTTTTTTTTCACCTACAAAGTTTTTTCAAGAGTGATCCGCTACGTATGAGGCTCACGTATGAGGCTCCTAATTTGCGCCCATCAGCCTACAGTACCACCCTCTCCACTAGCCAAGCTAGTGCCTTAAAATAATGGTGCCAACGCATCGGGAATGGTGGCGACACAATTAGCGGGGAAAGATGTCATGCGTGTCTTGCACAAAGATTAGCGGTAGGTGCATGCATTTTCAAATAGTTATGGGGAGCGCATCCATGACCGTGTAAGGACGATTTGTGGTGGTGAAAACAGGCACCTATGCTCGCGTTTGCAAACTTTTAAGGGCTTCTAAATTTTTATCAAAACAAGGACATAAGCAATTAAACTTGGCTTGTCACGTAGTTAAATAAACATGTCAAAGAGTGAAAATTTTTAAATTAGAATTAGATGTCTTTTAGGTTCTTATAGGTGGACCTCTTTATTAGGACTGATTTTGAATTTTGAAAAGATAGATATTTACCTAGACATTGAGGTTTTGAAAATTTAAAGCAACCTTCTGTAATATGTGAGAAGAAAGGAAAGCAGATGATTAACATGCTTGCAATCTAAATTCTTAATTAAGTTGATCACTAATTGGTTTGAATATGGTGGGTGGGTTGAAGAGTATTTCCCCCTATCCCTCCTTGATATGATTATATCTTGGACGGACAAAGTTAAAAGAGCGGAGATGAATATAGGTCAGTGGGAACTTCATTGTTTTGTCATGGGATGGTAAGTCCCTAGAAATGCTATGAAATCATTCTGGATTAAGCTATTCCCAGCCGGACAACATTGCACAAGAGGCATGAACATGGTTAACATTAGTTTCTGTGGCTTGAAGAGATTATTCCTGTCATCCTCTCCAGTATCTTGGATGATGTAGTGTTGTTAACTGCTGATTGACTTGGTTATTCCGTCTTTGTAGAAGTTGTGGTTTTACCCAAGGATTATATGTTATGCATGCACATCAAGGTGGTTGGTTATGGGTGTGATGCAACGAAACGTGTTGCACATCTAGGTTAGCACGTATTGCCATGTATCAGCCTGTGTCATTTGTGAGGATCCGATCATCCGAAGCCCCAGCTTCAGATTGAACATGATTACGATGCAGCGCTGTGATTGGCTTACATTTAAATATGCCTTCTTGTTTTTTGAGTTTGAAACAAGCCGTATGTTTGTCTTCCCGGACGTACGAGGAGCCTGTGATTTCAGTTCTACGTTTCGTCAAGGATGTTTGATTTTGGTTTGTTGCATACTTACATTATAATATGGCTTGTACCGGCAGGTAGCTTTGCACTGCTATGACTAGGAGATGCCTAGAGAAAGCATAACCCTGCCCGGGCTATTGTACATATGGCTCGTACTGTCAGGATAATGCAGTAGGGCGGATGCAAATGCCACCACAATCGATCACTATCCATGATAATGCTTTGGACTAAATGAAGTACATGAAGCTGCTATCATGGTTGTTCCTAATTGTCAGTAAATAGTACTTTTTCCTAATTGTCCCTCCATTTGTATGGAATTACAAATACCCTTTTACATTTCAAATTGTTGTAATATCAACCATGCATTCTGCACATTGCGGCAATATAGTCCACCCTCTTTCCAATTGAAATCATGGCGCATTGAAAGTGCCTACTTATCAGTTGACGTGGAGAAGTTGTCTGCTGTGAACTCTTTTTTCTTTTTTCTTTTTTTCGGACAAATGGAATTTTGCATGGCTCCCCTAATAGAAGAGCCCTTCTTCTATCCATTGCCGCCCTCCTTTACCTTGCTTCCATCCCATTTTTAAGTCATTGAGCAAATGACAGTGTGTGGGAGCAGCAATTGTCTCTCTTCCCCCAATGGAACCCTAATAGAAGAGTGCTCTCCCTCCCCGATGTTGCCCCTCATCTACCCCACCCCCATCCCAAGTGGCTTTAACAACCCCACCATTTCTGACATCCTCTTCTGCCTCCAGCTCAACAACCACGACTTCATCCAGTCTCTCTCCTTTCTCTCCACCACTCTTCACCACTCCTGTTTCTTTGCTACCTTGCTCTTCAACCAATGGCAGCTCCCCGATCTCCCTCGTTGGCGATTGTCACATCTGCCCCTTAGACCTTTACATCGCTGTCCTTCGCCTCCTCCACACCCTCCACTTTGCTGGTGCAATCCGATCCATGGCTAACACCCTAGAGTTGCTCCCAACGAGCTTCTCTTCAATGATTGCATCCAAGTTTGCATATGATTCCTCGTGGCTTTGCTATGCATGGAGGAGGAGAGGGGTCTTTAGCTTGATCCCCTTTCTCTACAAATAAGAATCATGAGATCTCCTTGCTAGGGTTTCACCAAAGGCAACCGCCGGAGATGGAAATAGCACGTTAAAGGAGATGCTCCTCAACTTTATTCACTCAGCAATCCTGATGGGTATTTTGATACCCGCACTTAATTAAGTCCATGCAAATTCCCTCTTTCTCAAGAAAAAAGCTACATCAGACAACTACCTCTATGCAAATGATACGTAGGCATCTTCGGCAATCCGTAATTAGAATTGGATGGAGTGTGGATCATATTGTAGTAACGTGCAAAACGTATGGTTAATATTACAGCAACAAAACACAGAAAGATATATACATACAAAAAAAAAACCCTTGTTTTTATAATATATTACTCAAAACTATGTATTACATAAGTTAAACTGCACTTAGTCCAATTAGTTATAATTAATTCCAATACTAGATTTTTATAAACTAATTAAACCTCCACTTATTTTTGCACAGCATTTAAATCTATTATTCTTCCACATGTTTGAAGACACGTGTCTGGTCGTCTTCCTCGCGGCTTCAAAGGTGGACCACCGTCATTAGAGCTTGATGCCGTACATGGGTCTCGTGAGTTAACAGATGCGCTCTACATAGCCGCTCATCAATCACTGCATTGCGGTACTTTGCGCAAAAATTATATAAGTACGGTAAAGTTTTCTTGTTTTTTTTGATTCATATGAATATATAGACACATTTACTTTTTTTATTACGGTACTTCACTTTGAAAAGATGTCTTAACTGCTGTTGGTGACAGGTTTTAGGTGTTGGCCTATAAAGGCTAACAGTTGGTACATGTTTTGCGACCATTTCACCAAAGTCATATGTCGGTGCTATAATTGTTCTTCAACGGCCAATCCGTCTTGAGAAGACATCAGCCATGTCTGCTGCTATTTGTAAACTATATAATCATACCCACAAAACTTCTACTTGGATTCGTCCTTTTAAATTACAATCTATAATATTAGTACCATTGCAACCAGAATATAATTCACGCGATTATAATACTTTTTTTTATTAATGAAAAGGAAAGAAGATCCATCCCATACTTCTAAAGATAAAGATCTTATGTTAAACCACTATTTCATCTTCTAGTGATAAAAAAAAACCTTGTCATGAAGGCAGAATTTGCAAAAGTAGATGCTAAGAATGGAATCAGCAAGTGGCAAACATTAGTTGGAGATAGATTGTTGGTGCCAATGTGGCAAACAATGCAAACATGGCACAGATGTGGCGGTTGAAGTTGATAGGCGACGTGACGTAGCTAACTTAGTCGCCAATGTGGTGTGTTTCTGATGATGTGGCTGTAAAGATGACATGGTACTTTGCTCGAGCAGGTTTAGATTTGAATCTGCAAAGGGTTTCAGATGAAGCTGGTAGGAACTATTTAGAAACATTGGTAGAGCATCCAGCAATCCTTCCAGCATCCAGATGAACCGCTTGCTTATCATGTAATGAGTATTCATGAGCCAGAAATTAATAAATAAATATTTATTTTCCTACTACAAGAATCAATTGTTCGATCAACTTCTGGACCATAGGCAAACCTCAGCGGCGTCCAAATACATGAAAAGATTTGATAAGCTTACGCTTAGGATCAGGATATAAGAAGATGCATTTTATACAATCAGGAGGTTTATCAATGTAGCGAGCTGCAGCCATTTTACACTTCAAAATAGCATTAGTGAATTAAGCTGGTAACCATGCGATGCAGTGTGACAGGTCTCAGTGGAATTCTGAGTTTCAATGCTTGCCCATTCAGAGATTCTGATTAATAGGGTCAAAAAGGAGAACATAAATGGTGACCGAGCTCCCAGTGATGTCATGCTCCTGCCGACAAACTACGAGCAACCTCATGCACAGCAGTGTTCCCAATCCCACCAAACCAACGATCCAGATCTTACCCATGCGATGAGTGTGATCTTGGAGCATAATGGGCATTTAATTCTCGAGCACAACCTACCATCTCTCCTCTTCTGCTCGTCGGACCCCTACGGTAGCCGGACCGAAGACTCGCCACGAAATCGAGGCAGGCCGTGTCCTGAAAGGGATTCGATTCCATCATTCCACCTACCTATTTGCTGCTATACATGGAAGGGGTCACAATCCCAGTACAGCTTTGTTATAACATGATCTGATGCTTAAATCGATGTCTAGCTAGAATCTGTCTACATAAAGCCTTTTTTTAAGGGTGAGCATGAACTCCACATTCTACTCGCACAACCAAAGGACGGAGGAACATTGGCCAAGCCTATCGCCTTGCAGGGGATGGTATCCTCCGATCTAATGCCGTGACAATCTCTGTATAAAGATCTCAAGAATTGGGATCCAAAATATTTTTTTTTTATTAGCATGATAGTTTATCAATTTATATTATTTTATATTAGCATAATTTTAGTAGAGTAATTTTGGAATCACATAACAACTTGTATCAATCAGTAATATTTTTCATTATTAGTATGGTCTTATATTAGACTATATTATTTTTGTTGTATGGAGGTTGTATCTGAATATATATAATTCTTGAGATGTATCGAATACGATTCTTTCTCTTTTTTTCTCTTATTTTTTTTTTCTTCTATAAATATTTTAATTTTTTTGTGGTCTGGGATAGTATCCTCCGAACTAATTAATACCAGACGATCTCTGCATAAAGACCAGGAGGATTGGGATATAAAATAATAGCAGCATTAGTGTATGCTGCGTGTGGATTAATTGCTCGATGGCTGAACTGCAGAGCCCACTGTATCTACTGCTAAAGAGAAAGGGGTATATTCACCGATGTCCAACTCGGAGGAGTAATGCGCTGATTCTGCAGCGATTTGTGGATATTTTTATCAGGATCTTATCTCCTAAGATAGACTTTTAGTTAGAACATTTGGAAGTTAGCTTCCTGAAAAAGTTTGAATCCAGAACTCTCTTGAACTTTCTTAATTTCCAGAAGGAAGGGTTGTGACAGTGTCGATTTGTCTTTGTTTTTTATTATGGAAATTAATCCAGTTAATTTGGCATGAAAATGACCTCACAGTTGGTGACGCCCAGTCTGCCTCCACGAAAAGTGTGTGCATGCACAGTTTGTTGGATGGATTGACTGCTGTGTGTATATATAAAAAGATAGGGAAAGATGGTACGTTTGTAGATAGATAGATAGATATAGAGAGAGGTAAAGAGGATGACATATCCTCTACGGTGCACTGGCTGTTCTGGTGTGCAGCCTTCAATGGCCGCCATCAAGAGATGGACATCCATCATAACATATGTTGTTTGATGGCTCTCCATCTTTTGATGGCTATATGTTGTTTGATGACCCTCCATGATCTCTTGATGGCCGCCATCAAGAACTGCACGATACTTTGCAATACTGCATTATTCGAAGAGGGAGGAAACTCACGGTAGAGTGACATGACTCATGCATCGATGTTTCAAAATAGCAACTCTTAGGAAAAGTTAGTTGGAACTATGATTATTCATTTCTTTCTACTAGCTAAGTTGTTACTTATATAACTAACAAAAATTTGTGTCAAGAAAACCTATACTTCTAGGTTTATCATTAGCTAATATAATATATTATCTCGAGTGTCTACTCCTACCTGTTCCTATGTAGGGTACCAAAGCCTCACTATATAAATTGTGTTATCCTCCTTAATTACCTCCAGCTCCCTTTTCATAATTGATCCATTAGATTAACCCATTAACGTACGTCTGCTCCTTTCAAAACAGTTACGTCCATTGGTTCACCGGCCACCTCTCCCATGCTCACCGTTTTTTTGCTTCAGACGTTTCCATCTTTTTCAAACCCCTAATGTCATTATCCGCGCCCGTTATCTACCGTCTTCATGCTCTAGCCTTTATGCCTCGAATTCCTTATCGAGCTCCAACTTACCCACCTCTCATCATGTTCTAACTTCCCGCTATGATGAATCTTCGAAAGAATTAGTCTTCTTTAAGGCTCCATTCAAATAATTATGTTGCTAGATTGCAGCTACCGACGACCATATATAGTGCCGGTGTCAAAGTGGGGCTTTGTCTAGCTTGGCATCGATTCATATCTATAGAAAAACTAATAGTACCGTAGATCTACATGGAAACTAATTAACGATGCTGCAGATTAAATAATATCGTACATGGTAGCTAATCATGCTGGAATATCTTATGAACCGCTTGCCGTATATTTCTTCCGATTTCTTAATTATTTTATTTTTTTAATTTCTGCATATATATTTACAATAGATTAGTATAATAAATTTTTTTTACCAAAAAAAATCCGGCAAGGTGTTAATTTCTCAAATCAAAGAGATAAATAGTGTTCATTAATTGACCTTGGATGCTGCACAGTCTTAAAATGGATCAAACCACAAACCTACACGTATAAATTATAAGGACAAAAAAAAAGAAATAGAAGGAAAAGAGAGCAATAAAGATATATATTTGTGCGTGAGTGGTGGGTCCAGTCCAACTAAAAATTTCATCTTAAAATGTTCTTGATACTAGAAAAAGAAAATGGCCTTCCTGAGAAGACCTGGGATACTGAATTAAACTGCACGAAATGAGACGTAGTCTCTACGGCTGCAGCAGCCGCTAGCTGTAGTTCATAAGAGCAAAAAATAAATGGAAACAGCCCATATGGAAGGAACTACAGTTCATAAGAGCAATAATATATATGTACATGGGATGGGGGAGAGCTGTAGATAATCCAGAAGTCCTTTTTTGAGGGGGATTTCCATACTTGCACAAGCACACACCAGAAACAGAATTACTTTGCACAGAACACACAGACGCACACACACACACACACACAGCGAGAGAGAAGCAAAAGGTGGGATGGTATAAAAGAAAGTCTCCATGCTACTGCACTCTTTTTTCCTCCTCAAAATGGAGCTGTTGAGGTCCGCTGTAGCGTGCGCTTGGTAGGGGGCGGAGTTTCCATTGCCAAACTCAACTGTCCACCCACATAGCAAACAGCACGAAACCTAATAAGTAACCAAAAATGGAATAAAATTTTTGGGGGAGATGGGTTGTCTAGAAATCACCTCGTACTTGAGCCTTCTGTTCTCATCCAGCAGATGAGCCGCCGCCTGCTTAAGCTCTTGTGTATAAGCCTGTGGCCCACGCCAAAAGTTACACAAAAGTTAGAAATTTGATAGGAAACTCATTTCTTATCTTACTAAGATCAATAATTTATAGGCTTAGCCAACCCATTTCCAACGACTACAAGAAGGAGAAAAAAAAAAAAAAAAACAGAAGAGAGCAAGAGAAGAGAGAGAGAGAGAGAGAGAGAGAGAGAGAGAGAGAGAGAGAGAGAGGTGGCCTGTTTTCTTGCTCGAGACCGAGCCGCTGACTCCCGGTTTTTGATCATCCTCTTCTTCCGTCGATCCGCGCCATTGCCATTGCCATTGCCATTGCCAAAGCCCGCTTCCATCTGCTGCTCTGATGCTCTCTTCTTGGAGCAGTAGGCAAAGAAGCCAGCAGGGGAAGCACCACTATTACTATCAGGATTGTTGGGGTGGGGATAGCCCACGAGGTGGCCAGAGTTCAAGCTGAGGCCGGAGAATGGAGGTGGACAAAGGTCACCAAAGGGAGCTGAAGCAAGGGATGGTTCTTTGAAGGTCTTAGCCAGCAAGTCTTGAACGATGATGCCTTCGAAGGAGGTAGTGGTGGTGCGGTTGGCTTCCGTGCCCTCGTGGATGGTGCTTAGACTGATATCCTTCCAAACTTCTTCCATGCTCATCCTCGGGGTCGGGGGGAGAATAGAAGGGGGCGAAGAATACCTGGTAGAAGAGGAGGTGGTAGATCTTAATAATTACTCTACTATTACTTCCCTTCTTCTTGTTGTTGATAATGGTGTCTTGCTCTTCGGACCAGAGAGAGAGAGAGAGAGAGAGAGAGAGAGAGAGAGAGAGAGAGAGGATGGCTGCAGAAAAGTGCTATTTTCCTCCGATTTATGGACTTGGTTTCTTCTAAGTCAGCTGGATTAAGGTACGATGCTACTCAGCAGCCAGCAACCAGCACTCTATTGCTGGCATCCATCTATTGATGTTTTCCCGTTAATCTTATGAATATATTTGTCGGCGGGGTGTGGTGCCTTCCCAAGTCCAACGGCCAATGCATATATACATCCCAATCTTTGGTGTATATTTGTCGTCCTGCATGCTAATCTCGTTTCTTTCTTGTCTTGCTCGTTAGGATGACAAATTTTAGCGGACCAAAAGAACAGACGATGTTTTATATAAATAAAACATTGTAGCAATGTCTGTTGTCAGAAATCAGAAAAAAAAAATAATTTTTATTTTTATTTTTTAGAAAAATAACAACGGTGCTAAATATTATTAGCTTTTTCTAATGTTGAGGAGGCAGAAGGGAACTTAGGATTTTTTTTTTTTTTTTTTTTTTGGCTAAAACAGTTATATCATACAATGCGAATACAAATATACTCAGCAAAATCAAAATAACAGATCACGAAGTGCCCAACGCAACTCTTTCTTTTCAGCCCACAGAGTGCTTTCAGAGTGGCTGGCCATATAAACAGTCATCCAGTTCGCAGCATCGTTAGTCTCTTTAAATATATGTTTAATCTGAAAGATCACTTTATTTTACACCGTCATTCAAATATTTCAAAGCAGGAGCGGCCTGCCCAGACTTAGAATTTCTTGTAGCACATATTTTGTACGGAACTCCATCTCATCCTATCTTATAGCAAGCTAAATCAGAATATGTTTAGTTCCCGGATAAAAAAAAGCTATTTACTATTAAAATAGATGATGCAACTCGTAAGTGCAAAGAATGCACTGGAGAGGATCCGTGGTCAGAAGAAGGAGCCCCCCATAATATGACTGATCTGTGTCTTATTCTGTCTGGTCTAATTTTATTAATTTACAGAGATAGCTAATGAGGGCATATATAAAGCTAGAGAGACAGCGAGCAAGTAGCTTTTATCATGGCCAAGAGGGAGCCGTACGCTGTTAATTGCTGTGGATGCACAGCCAGCTGTCACGCCCAATTAAAGAGAGATGGTGCATGAGACCAAATGCCGGAGTATCCGCTTCTGATTGACTTTGTCCTGAAAATACGAATATTGAAATAGCTCCATCACAATGATATTTTGCAGCAAACATTAATATTTATATTTATGTTTATATCTACATTATTTGTATTGTATTCGTATTTATGTTTATGTTTATATTTATATTTATATTATTTTTGTTAGACAAGTTAAATTAGTTTATTAAAATTATAAATATGATTGCTGATATTATTCAAATGCAAGATTTAACTTGGATATTTTGGAGATTGAGAAACATGTCTAATTTACATGTTTATCTTAATTAAGTTCAAAATATAAAATACTGATATAATATAGTTTTTTATTTATTATTACAAGCAAATGCTAGTTTTTATTTATTGATATTATATATAACAAAGCATGTGCTTCTCTATATATATTGAATGCCATCAGGAGATCAAAGTTATATATCCAACCAAGAGGGCATTAGACTTGCATAAGTTCTCCATCTTTAAGTTCCTTTATCATATTTGATGTCGAGATACCATATCCTGGCTCTACATCTTCATAGTTCAAATATTATATACTAATTAGAATATATTTCAAAATTATTACAAGCTACTATTATTTTAGAGATAATAAAGGAAAAAAAAAACGACTTTAGAGATAATAAAAGAAAAAAAAGGGCTATGTTACAAATCATCCGTCAAATCTTGTGCACCACAACAACTTACTCAACTTTCATAACAAAACATTTTTCTACTTTTTTTTTTCTCAGTTCTTTCTTTATCTTTGTATATTTCTCTTTTTAGATAGTTAAAACTAACAAAATTGTTCCTTTTCTTTTCTTTCCATGAACTTGGTCCCTTGCTGAATAAGTATTAACGTATTATTGAAATTGAAAGTATAGGCATGCCATTCCCTTCTCCTTGTATGCAATTATTCTTGGTAGCTACCTCTAAGGTCCGGCCTACTAGATGAACCAGGCCTTGGCCCATTTGACCCGCTTAGTTCTTATTGGGCTCAGCAGCCCAACGTGAGTTTAACTCACGCATGACGCATGTCGATGGGGAGAAGAGGACTCCTACCCGAAGTCCATCTTCTTCCCTGAGTCCGATAGGAGGAGGACTCCTCGATGCTGTCGGACTTTCCTCCTTGGTTGTCGATTTGGGCTATGAAAGGAGATCCCCTCTTTACTCTCTAAAATCCACTTTAGAGCCTCGATTAGAGCCGAAGATCGTGTGAGCTTTCTGTGGGGGATTGCTGCATCGATCGGCCACTGATTTTCCTTGATGTGGGCCAGTGAAACACCAAAATTCTTCCCTCTCTTCCTCTCTCTATCTGTCGTGTTATATTATATTGGACCCAGTAGAGAGGCCAAGACTCCTACTTTATGGACTCTAGGCTGACTCAAGTAGAAGGTTCTGGACAAGTCCTTTGGTGATTGCGCAACATATTGACTTCTACTTGGTTATTGTCCACATTCTTGAACCTCATCCTTGACGCTCTTCTCTTGCGCTCCTTAATCCGATCTAACTCATTTTATGTGCAGTCGGTTATCTAAACCACTTGGCCTGTTGGAAGCTGTTATCTGGGTTATTGTGTCCTTTTTAATTCTTGAATTGTTTCATCATTAATTTGATTATCGATTCAATGCTATAGGGGTGTGATCAACTAGACAAGAAGATGTAGAGCAAGGAGATTTATATTCTAATCCCTAAATCAAGGTAATTTTCTAATTTATTTATTTAATTAGTTATGTATTAGGTAGGCTCAATAAATTTGGAATAAGGGTAGCTTAGGCATAAAAAAATTTGAATTAAAAACTTAGCAATAATGTTAATTATTATTGCTAAGGATTGATCAAGGGCTAGTCATTTTATATTGATTTCTAGACATCTTAGGTGTTGACCGATAACACTGTAGCTGTGTTGGATTATGGTAGAGGTCAGAATCTTTATATTTGATCACTAATATATAATATATATTCATGTTTGTTGAATTGTATTGTTGGATTTGCATCGTGAGATTTGTATCGATGAATTTAATTTTACATGAGATGATATGTCGTATATGATTTTCAGTATGAACATACTTATATGATTATTATATATGGATTTCAATTATCGAAGACTTGACTATATGAACAATGATCATAATTACTTTGAAATTGTGAGAAATATAGGGTGTAAATTGGAATTAATTCGACAAGAATAGCATATAAAATTAGATAGATAAGATGTGGTTTGGACTAATTTCGTCATGGGATAGCTTTTTACGGATTTGTGCATGGAAAAGCCTTCACTAGCTTATACGTGGGATAGTTTTCACGAACTTACGCATGGGACAACTTCCATGAGCTTATGCATGGGATCGCCTTTATGGGCTTATGCGTGGAATCACCTTCACGGGCCTACGCATGGGACAACCTCCATGAGCTTACGCATGGAAACTTTGGTATCAGTCTCAGACTGGGACATGATCTTGGTTAGTCCGAAACTAAAAAAATATTTGTATTAAACTTGAAATTAAAATAATAAGAAATATATGACATGGCATATGAAATTGTTGTTGAATAATTGAATAAATTGGATATATATATATATATATATATATATATATATATATATATATATATATATATATATATATATATATATCTTTTGATAAAATAGATAGTGATGACTTTTGTGGACGCTATTTTGAATGGGCTTTCTTGATATTGTTATAGTAATTCTTTTATATAGTATTGTTTATCTTATTATATTATTTTTGATGTAGCGGTTGGGAATTCTTATTGAGCTGGAAAAATTCATATCCCTCTTTTACATTTTTTTCCAAAGTTATAGAATGCACAGTTTCATAGAAAGGTAGGACGTGGAGTTCGAGCTTCAGATCAGTTAGTTAGTTAGTTTATTCTATTTTTTGATACCGGTGAATATCTGAAAATCTTGCAATTGAACAAGTTAGTTATTTGATTATAGTGGTTGTATTTAGTTGGTTTAAATTGACTTTTAATTGTTCATTTAAATTTCTGAAATTATTTGAAAATTATTCATCTTAGGCCTTAAATGATCTCTAGGGCATTATTTTAGAGACTATGTGGCCGTGTCACATAGTCGACCTAGGTGACAGATTGAGGGCGTGACAATACTCATTGTTTTTGAAATGCCATGGAGTTCTTTTTTTTTTTCTTTTTTCTTTTTACCCTCTATTCTTATGAGAGCTCTTGCTAGCCTAGAGTTTATATAGACTAGGAGATAGTGCAGTATAAACCCATTTGAAGTTGATCACAGGTGATCATAGTGCTTATGATTAGACCGGATTGGTCATTATGTTTGTGATTGTATTTGTAATTGAATATGATTCGATTTAGATCTTGAGAGTTCATGCTAGCATGTATTTAGTCCCACATCAATTATATGTAGAAAGATTTTTATACAATTCTATATCCAAGGAGCAAAAAAATAAAAATGGGAGAAAAGGGGATTCTCTGACTTTTCCTCCCCCTTTGACCATCTTCAAATCGAGGTGGTTGTATGGCTCATCACATTTTTTTCATGATTTTTTTTAAAATCAATTAGAAGAGATGAAAAAATAAATAATATCATGAGCCCAACTTTTTCTTTCTAAACCCTAGCTCTGAACCGTCCAACAGCCTCCATCTCATGGCCTACAAACCTTTGCCATTATTTAAAAATATCTTTTCGAAGAATAAGAAAGAGAGATCACGAATGCGTTATTTATTTCTCCCTCTTGTTCTCTCTTGATCATGTTAGGACCGATATATTCCACTTGTCAAAAGAAATATTCATCATAGCACGAGCTATTTCAAGGAGAAAACAAAGAAGAAGAAAATGATGGTAACACATCAACATGAAAGAAAGGAGATTTCAGACTTTTGAACACAGGATTGGGCAAAGAGTTGCAATGAAAGGCCTAAACCAAAAATACTTAAAACCAAATCCTAGCACAATGAGTTGATTGCTTGAAGGACTCCAAAGGTACAAACAACGTCGGCCTACAAGGATGTCCATCGCTGCCAGCATCCATTCATTTCGCTTATTGGTGCAAGTATTATTTAGTTGATAACTCCCCTCGCTACCTCATCTATCTCATGTTTTTGTACTGCAGATGGGTCTAATTAGCATATTTCTGAAAACATATATAGTTTCTGAAATAAGCAACCAAGATATCCTTCAAGTCTCCATGGCAGCGTAAAATCATTTCTCCAACAGAGATATCTGGCATGGTTGGTGACAAAATTCGTGCAGTGTTGTCTCCTTAGTAGATATGAGTTAATGTTTCATTAGATATAGGTGAATATTTTTTTTTCGACTTACATATATAATATGTGATTAAATTGTAGTCGTCATATAGGCTTATTTCATAGAATTAATGTCCTTCCATGTTTGGTTAAAGGAGCAAGTGGAAAGGAATAAGGAGAAACGATGGAATGCATTGAATACCCCTTAGATTCCTGATAATTTATCCTTTTTTTTTTTTAAGGAAGCTGATAATTTATCTTTTATCATTAGGACAAAATTACGTTCCTACTTTGTGGCTTAGCTTAGGGTGCGGAAGAGAATAAGGCTATTCCAGCGTTTACGGTGGATAGATTTATCCTCCAAGTGAGAAGGATATTCTTTTGCATAGTCCGCTAAATGGACTGTTTAGAAGGATAAATAAAAAAATACAAGAGTTATTTATCTTTATTATTATTTATTTTTTATATCGGATGTTCATATTGTTCTTGCTGTCGTGCATGAGTATAAATCAAAATAGGGAGAGAAGTTTGCTGGGTTCAAATTTTTTTTTTTCTAAATAATGAACAACGAATGAATGGGACGATCCAATCTATAATTTGCCCTGCCTTTCAAAGTACATGCCTGGCCTGGACGCTGCTCTCGCATGGCACCCTCTTGTTTCCAATGTAGATGCAGCCATGGAGATCAAAAGCTTCAGAAATGTGTTCCTGACGGCTCGACGAGAGGTGTGATGATTAGGATAAGACATGATTGACTTGCGCAAACTGGCAAGAGCTGCGGCTTTAGCCTCCGTCCCTGGGCACTCGCGCATCCAGAACTGTGACCTTTTCCGGAGAAACCGGCCCCCGCAGCCGGAGACGCTCTTCGAATACTGCTGCTATGATGACGGGTCCACACGCCACAGAAGAATAATAAATTATGGGACAAATAGAATAACCTAGTACAATCATATCATATGCCTCCAGCCTTCAACACTGCCAACCAAACCCGAAGGACAAAAATGCCATAAATATATGATATGCCTCCCTTTTTAGCTGCTTCCAGCCTCGGGGAATGTAGATCATGAGTGATACTGTCCTAAATTTTGTACTTTTGTTAAATTTATACTTGTCTATAGTTACTTCATGGAAAAAGTTTTGTTTGGGCGTTCAAAAGGAAATTCGTATTTCTGTTTCGACAGCAATATCTTTTTTAAATTTCATGTGTTTTGTAATCTGTAATAGAGATTGATGAGAGAGAGAGAGAGAGAGAGAGAGAGAGAGAGAGAGGAGTCTGTGAGCGTCATAATTAAGACATATGACCCGTAGAAAGTGAGACAGATTAGGAGAAGAAAACTTGATCACATATTAGATTTTAGATATATTGGAGCTGTTGACTAGAAGAGCTACTATAGATGAGTGAAATATATATCAGGTTATAAGTGTGTGTGTTTTTTTTTTTTTTTTTTGGAGCAGCGAGGATATAAATGTCGTTCATCAATCTTTTTTGTTGTTAAAAGATTTCTTATGTCTTTTAGATTCCACAAAAACATATATGTAATAATGAAAGCGTTTTCCCATAAAAATTCATATTGGCTTTCGACATTCTTCACAAGGATCTTTAATTTAATATAAATTTTGATACAAGAAAAATACTCTAAATTATATTGCATTCTTGTCGCTTGCTGTAAACATATCCAACTGCTATCCGCGTTTAATCTACAGTGCAAATACATAAATGATGAAAATATGTCACTTACATACCTTTAAAGCAATAAGTGACATTGAACATCATAATCCCTGCATTGTGTTTTCTTGGAGTAGCTAGATAACCTTTTTATACATTCTGTTTATAATCTAATTTATGGATTGAAAGATACTTGAATCAAATTTAACTCATAAAAGTTTGTAGTACTTTAAATAATTGTTAAGATGCTTAAGTTTTGAAGGCCTTATTTTACACATGTACCCTCTAAAACATCCTTGTTTAAAAATTGCCTTACTGCTGATAACTTTATGATTTTTGAGCAATGCCTTTACCCTTATTATCAATATTTGTCCAACAACATTAGGTCAGCTATAACTTGGATGAGTTAAAACAGCATGCATCTAGCCTGCAAATTAATCACCACTGAATCACCTTTTCAAAATGTCAGCTATAGAGCCCAAAAGGATATTTTTGCAAAATTAGAATCATATTTTGACAGTTTGTACCTAACCCTATCTTTTCTAATGTTTTATGAATGAGACACCAACTGGAGCGGCATAACCATCATAAAGTACTAATTACAAGGTTGAAAAGGTATAAATATTTACTTTGAAGGAAGCTTAGGGTTTTTAAGATTTACTTTTTCTGGAAAGAAAGGGTGCAACACAGAAATTTTTTAGGGGTCACTCATTCTAGTACTACTCTGGCCTAAGCATACTAAACTGCAGAGTTCAGATTTAAATTATTCTTTGGTAATATATATTAAGGCCTCGAATTTCTGATGGCATGACTAGATGTCTAATCATCATCTAATCCGGCCAGCATTTAGATGCCCAGTTTACCTAATAAAACTATGAAAGCTTCCATCTTCTACATAACACTCATATTCACAGAAAAAGAAAAAAGAAAATCCAAAAATATTCCTGATGCAGCCATGCAGGCTGGTGACTGGCTCCAAAGACATCTCAGTGTTCAAAAATATAATCTGATTTTTTTGTTTTATGCTTATAGAAATGCTGGTTGAACCAAAAGGAAGCAGACCATCTCCTCCATATTTGAAGCATCCTGCTCCCACCATTGACTTGCACCGGTTCTTTCACTGACACGCGCATATGATACAATGAGATCTTCTCAATATTGCGTCAAAATCTCTCATTTTCATGTGCATTAGCTACGCTAGAATAATAGGCTACATGCCATGCAAGGGGATAAGAAAAACACGGACATCAGAGTTACTGGTTACACGTTAGATTAGATTCATGGGAGGATCATGCATCTGAACTAGTTGCTAGGTCTAGGAACCATCCTATGTTTTTCAGAAAATGATCACGAGTCTGCTAGTTTCGGGCATGCGAGACCAAGCATAGATGGCTACGACCCTTGTTAATAAATTCTTCTATTAATTCCTAAGTAGTTTGATAGATCTTTCTTTCTTTTTTTGTCTAAATTTTGATCGATGAGCATTTATAGGAGTCTGGAGCCGGTCATTTAGGCTTGTGAAGTTTTATTTATGATGGTAAGATATGTAACTTGCGCTGGCGTCAATTTTCTTTTCTAATTTATAAGCTTTTTAGGTTATCTATTATTTTGAAAGGTTTTAACTGCATGCTTTGTACTTCGTTCCCGCTTGCCATCTCAACATTTGTTTCGAAGTTTTCACTTGCAGTGAGTCCAAAGCATAACGTGATGTCTCATCAGAGTCCCACCACCATAACTTTTTGAGCCAAGAGGGTGGAGAGCGCGGTCCGTTCAACACTCTTCAGCCATAGCACCCTGCTTTTTTTGGATCGTACACGAATTTGGGGGCCTGCGGGCATGCGCATGGTACCGATCCATCTCTAGCACCGCCCTTCGCATTTCAGAGTTCGCACGCCACTTGCCGGTTAGCAAATCGCGAGAGGAAGAACTGGGGAAGGCATGCTTTTTTGGTAATGGAATTGAATCGGACCGGGGGGAAGCTATAATGCCTACAGAGATTCTATCAGGATGGGGTTTGGTGATAATGGTGGGAAAAATACCATTACCAAAATTTAGCCAGAAAGTGAGATGACACGAGAAGGCTGTTCAATTACTGGGGAAAATCGTAGGAATGGACCCAAGTCAATCCTGTTCGTAACACTGGGAAAATAAACAAAGGAAAGAAAAATATGATATAAAAGGGCACCAAGCATGATGGGAAAGAAGATTCGGATTACACTAATACGTATGGTATAATTTGGTGCTTTGGCGTGCCCCACCCTCCCTCTCTGTATATATAAAAATTTTACGCTCACCATCATTTTAATTTAGTGATAATAAAATAAAAATATAAAGCATTGATTATGATTTAGAAGATCTGAAATAGAAAATTGTATCAATCATTTATCTCTAATCTATGCATCATATCATCACAAAATCAACATATTACGACATTCCAGTCTATATATGAACTTGGAAACTTTCAACCCATTTTGTCACGATATATTCTATTATATGCATTGCAGTTTATTACCTTTGGAAGCACTAAGATGTATACCCATGATTGGCAAAATCGCCAGCAGCTTGAGTATGAAGAGTAAATGTAGAACAACGTCCTTGTTATAATAGCTCCATCCCCCATACCGTCACCTCTGCATATGTTCATATTTTATTTACATATTCTTGCAATCCCATGACGGTCAATTTTCTTTTCTTCTTTTCTTCCATCGAGATTTTCTTGTTCATCTGATGACGGTCAATTTTATTTTCTTTTTGTGTCCTGGTAATCAGAACATCTCTACCTAAATCTTTTGTCTTTGTTGCCAGCACCATGTTCTCTGTTGTCATGATCTTACTCCACAGCAGATTTAAACAAACTTGAAGGTGCTTTTCTGCGAACGGCTGACCCTTCTGGCACCAGCACCATGCTCTATCGGAGAAGTGCACCTCCCAGTCAAGTTTTAGCCACCGGTTATTCGTGATCAGTCATCCACCGACCAGCGAGAACCCCTCTTCTTCCTTTGATTTTTACGGCAACATAGTAGAACGGACCTTCGCAGCAAGAGCTGTCGACTCGCTATAGTAAAATGAAAGAAAATTTTGCAAACCGACTCCATTTCAAGCTTTACAAGTTTCACAATAAGCAGCTTGCTTGCTCACATCTAGCTAGCTCCGGCCTCCGATACCTGACCCTTGTGAAGAATCAAACTACAGCTAAAGAAGGTGGAGTGGACTGTGCAGAATTTTGGCAACAGCTGAACGGCCATCTGACCGAATATAAGCTAGTAAAAATCTTAAGGCAGATAAAAGATAAAAAAAAAAGGCATTACATAGATTTTTCGGCTCTGCTGTGGTCACGGTAAATACAGTGCTTGCAGGGGAATGGAGATCACCATCAAGGCATTTCATCTTATAGTACCTCACTTCAGGTCTCAAATTCCCAATTTCAAATGTCTAGATGCATGCAATACATGGAGCAGGCAAACCCAAAAGTGCATGAAAAACATCCTGATAGCAACTGGTGTGAGCTCCAAATCAACTAATATTCACTTTGGAAGTGAAGCAAAATTCACTAGCAAAATACTGCACATTCAATTTCAATAAAATATCAATGAAGATCTTGAAATTATATGAAATGATTTAGGAATCCACATTATGCTGGATGATTATACATGTCGTACCAGCGAACTAAATAAATCACACAATCCAGACTATATATAAACTAAAAAAACTGTGGGCCTAGCACATATCAAATAATTTATCCAAACAATGACGGAATTTTATGGAGTGATAATCTTCAGCTGAAGAAAAGGTATATTTTTGTGATATAAGTCTCTTGAGGGAGGGCATATAAGATTTTATATCATGTCCATCCCTCTTAATCCCACTTCTAGAACATGAGAACAGCTCAATTCTGTTCTCAAAAAATGTTGGTATGTGACCAAAAAGGCTGGGATTGTTCAAGGACACCCCCAAAGGACCAAACATACCAATAACATCACGTGAGAACAGCTCAATTCTGTTCTCAACAAATGTTGATAGCGACCAAAAAGGCTGGGATTGTTCAAGGACACCCCTAAAGGACCAAACATACCAATAACATCACCATCAAAAATCGCCATTCACCCAAGCCAAACCAAACTATACTATTTGGTGGATTCTCTATCTAGTTATGCCGTTTCACTTGTCCTTTAATTTGTTTTTTATTTCTATTTTCCCCTTCTTTTTTTTTTGCTTTTTATTAGCTATCCTCTTAGCGAGACCAACATTCCAAGCCAAGGATGGCAAAGACCTCACTTTTCAAAGGACCCCGAGAGTGACCTAATCCCTCATTAGCAACAATTTTCCCACAAACTTCCCCATGACATGAAAATGGCCTTGTAGTGTAGCTTCTTAGCTTCGCATAGACAAAGATCGATCTGATTCACTGTTGCCAGTTACGTGCACATTCTCTTCCCCATCAGGTTCTCCAACCTGTGACTGGTTATTCAGGTTCTCAGATGATGATCTACTAAGAACCACCTCAGTATGAGTTTGGCCCCATATCCTGTCATGGTTAGCAGCCCCCTCCCCGAGTCCAACATTATGCATACGAGCTGCCAGAGAATCATAGTTTGGCGTTGTGGGGGAGGAAGATCCGGAAGAGGTACTGTATTGATTAGGTGGTGCTCGCAATATCCAATTCATCCAATCATTACGCCGCCTTATTTTCTCACCCTGCATGACAAGTTGGCAACACATCAACAAGGAACAAGTTAATGAATGTGACAGAAATCCATTCACATGCAAAAAAGAAACACGTGCTTCATAGTATTGATCAAGCCTCATCAGAGCCAACTTCTACCTTTCAGCTGGCCAGCAGGCCAACAAAAGGAATAGTTTGCTTCTACCAAAAAACAAAAAAATCACTAGGAATACTTTGCAGGAAACCAACGCTTCTCATAAAACATATCTGAAAGGACAGATCAGCTGAACAAGATAACACGATTCTTTTGTTGTACCTGTACTTCCACTATGTCTGAACCGCGTACGGTATCCAATATATACTGTATGTTGTTTGCCAATTGCTTGACCTGAAAACATGACAACAAAAAAAATTTCTATGCTGAATAAAAATGAAATGGGAAAAAAAATGAAAGGCAGTTCAGCTATTGCAAATGCCAAAATTCCTAAATTTAATAGAGGCAAATAAGTTTGTCATAAAAAATATAAAAGTAACATACCATAGCAAGTCTGTAACTAGTGGATCAACTCAGTATGGGATCAACACCATGAATCCTACCCCTATTTTCAGTTTTTTTACACTAGGATTCATAAAGCAAGGATTCAAATGTAAGTCCAACCATACTTGCACTACTGCAGCTCTTGGCTGCGATTGTATCCACACAAGATCAACTGAAAAAGTCACTACATATAAGACAATTTACTGAAAACTAATTTGAACTGCCAAGTTTTTCATGATATGGCTTGAAGAAATAAAAGACAAATGTTCAAACAATGCCTTATCTTTCGATAACATACAAAAAGGAATTTGAAGGTGACCTGCATAGCACCTCCAGAAGAAATGTCATCAACATCTGAGGAGAGAACAAAAAGGAGCTGACCAATGTGTGAGAAGTCCTAATTTGTTTATAAACAATGATGTCTGGTTTCCAAACAAAGATCACAAACTGACCGATATTGTGATACCCAATGTGACTAGCATGTGAGGCTGTACGCAGAAAAAAAAAACCATTTGGGCTATAAATCATCATAAATGTATCAACCTACCTATCCGGAGACATAATTTGCAAAGTTAAAAAGAGATCAGAAAAGACAAAAGTGATATTATCTAGCAGCCTATCACAATTCTAATTTCTAACTGATGTTGGCAAACATCAACTAGGTAAAGGCCAATAGAAAACATAAAGAAAATCATCTGAACAAGCTTAAAAGTATTCTTGGGAGCAAATCCAATAATAATATATAATTTCATATTGTAATGTCAACAGACAGATAATATGTCCTGTAAAAGCTTGTTCTGAGAAAAACAGTGATCCATGCCAATAATATTCCATTTCATGCATTGCGACTATAACTTTCTAGTATTAGTGTCAAATCATCACGAAAGCATTGCACTTATAAACAAATAAACAGCCCAAAGATAGCAAGATAAAATTCCATTCATATCAGCATCAAGAGTAAGGACATAATAATCAGCTTCAGCACCCAAAAGGGTAATTGAAAGTTGCTTGGTAGTGCAGCACAAAACAAAGATTTGACGCAAGTTAACACATTATCACACATTTTAACAGGAAAACACCAACCGTGGAGTTGCATGAATGTCACATTCCTGATAATTTTCACCCTTAAAATAACTTAGTCATATCCAAATAGCATACTGAAAGTTCACTGGATGCATGTGGCAACGTATTTACCGACGAAGTATATTGTACAACAACAATCATGACAAACTTATATCGGGCATCTTTTCTATGAATACTTGAAAGATAAGAGCTCATGCAAAACCTTCAGTTTGAGCTTAACATCCATAATCCATGAGATAAAATATTAAATTTGAGGGTGGTGATGACCTGGTCTGCCAACCTGACACAAACCCACTGCAAACATGTTATGGTTGGGCATGACTGGGCTTTGCATCAGAAACTGGTTGAGACAACTATATCTTTCAAATAGGCCTAGTTCAGGTATAGACACTGGACAAGCTTGGCCCAGATTGACCAGTCTAATAAACGAGTGGGGTCGATGGGACTACAACACAAACCTGAAAATGACCCATTATATACCCATTGAACTCTGTCTCAAAAAGCTATATGTTGAAATTATATTTATAAATTAAAATACACAGCTATCAGTTAATTACATGTGAAATTAATGAATTAATATTGGTTAATAAATTAACCAGGTTAGCATTAGGCTAATCATGCCAGCATGGGTTTAAGCATGTCAAGTCAGGTTAGCATGTCAACTATCACCTTCAGCTACCCAACCTAACTTGTTTATTAAAAGAGTTGCACAAGTCGGGTCAGATTACCTGCTTGATAAACAGGTTAGGTTTAAATTGGCGTACAGAGACACCCTCATTCTCTCCCAGAAACAAGAATATGACATTGGCTATAAAAGTATTTTATAAAAAATAATGATTAAACTATGCAATAATTAAAACTAACTGATATTTATGCAAGGCTTCACATAGAACTAAATTCAATCAATGAGAAGAGTACCTCTCAACTACATGACTATTACATAAAGACACTCTTCCTGAAGCACATGTAACCTAGAATCGCTACTGCCAACAGGTAAAATACAATATGATTGCCTATAAAGAAATAAAATCTCAAAATATAACTAAATTCCCATGAAGAAATTGATTTTATTTACTCCCTCTTCAAAAGCTAAACCTTATTTAGACATACTATTATGCACTTTGTGAACAAGCATAATTAATTTTAGGATAACAAATTAATAAAAGTCACAATAATAACCAGATTATTTTCTAGTTATAATTAACCAAATAAAAAATATAATAAAAGAAAGCTAGAGATCAAATGGTTAGATCAGGAAAACTCCTGAGCAGACTGATCATTATCATGCAAGATCCACCATGCTTTGCATTAAACCACATGGATCTGTAAGCACATTCATACAATGCCTGCTTGCAACGTCCAAGAGTTCCTACATATGAGAACAAATTTGGAGATACATGCAGAACCATTCAACATCCAGATATATATCAAAATGCATGTGGTCACTACTGATAGTGTTACTTAACCTCGTTCAAATGTGATCACTCTTATTGCAGCTTAGCCCACTCACACACTCAAAGCATATGTGAAAGATCAACTTTTGATGGTTTTATTCACCAAACAAAATGACAATATCAGAATAATAAAAGTGCACAATAGATCCGTATTACAACTTTTAACTTCCAAGAGATATTTGCTCTCATCCTTCATGCATAATATACCAGATTCTCGATCCATTTTTATCAGTTTAAGATACTAGAAGGTTGGATAAAACAGGAAAAAGGACTCCTAATTTAAAAAAATACTGCAACCAAGAGGACATTGCATATGATATCCAACAAGAATGTGATTGCCACAATAAAAATGGAAGTCCGACCAATGCACCAATAGTCAAATCTCATCCTTTCTGAAAAGTACTATGAAGAACAGAAGACCACGTTAGAACAGACATTTTCTAATCTCAAGATTTAAATCCCTGTTTGGAGCATATTTCCAACCAAAGTTATGGCCATGATCTTCTAGTAGCATGGTCCATTATATTTGGCTTCATTTCAAAAGATTTGAACATGATATTTTCGAAAATATTTACCAATTGATGCTAGAAGATCTTAACCAACTCTAGGATGTAAGAACATGCCATGATGGAAGAATTCAGTACACTTTAAAATTGGCAAATATATGTCTGAGAAAAAAATAGTATTTGCTTGAAATTACACACTTCCTCTTCAAATAAAAATTAAATCATTTGATTAGGACATTTCCCATTGAGAACTGGGTATTTGAAATGATACATGAAACGAAGGCAAGAAACAATGACTGAAAATAGTTATGAATTTGGTAAATTGGAACAGGTGTAAAAAGAATATGGGAAACAAACATGAAAACAATAGGAAGCATTGGGAACTCTGAATTCCTATCCTTGCACTTTCTCATAGCTCTAAGACCTTCATTCATAGTATACAGTGAAAACCCCCATATATTTCCCAGTCATTCCCCATCTTTCCTTGCATTGGCCAAACCAAATCACGTCTCACAAATAGATACCCAGAACTTGATCAGTAACATGAGAAATGGGTCTATGGAAACTGATAAATAGTCAATCAGAATACAAAACAAATTGTATAACCATCACATTTTACTACTATTACATTTTAATGGAATTGTTCTTAAATGCCTGGCATGGAATCCAAGTGATATTGCACAGAACAGGCTGAAATGAAGCCAGAACATTTTGGCTCTTTTCCTGCTTCCTAGTTTGTTCTAATAATCCAAAAATATTAGCTTCTCTTTTCAGCCAAAGTGTTCAATTATGTTAAAGCCTGGTATAAACAAAGGCAGACCGATCCTTAATTTTGAAAAACAAAGCATCAAACATTCATAAGCGGTAAACTGGCAATAAAGCATCTTCTAACTTCTACAAACAAACTTAAATACGCAAGTTCACAAATATGAACCACATAAAGTAGCAATTAGATCATTCTGTCCAAAAAAAACTTACAGTACATTAGAATCACCGGCAGAGGGGTGGTAGATCCCCCAAAATTCTTTTCTAGCTCAGTTCTCCCCTCTTAATTGATCTGTTCAAAATTTCAGTCTTCATACCATCTCTTAATGTTTGTAAATTTTTTTCACACCTTATGCCAAAGTTCTCCCTGTCAACTTTTATCTCTATTAAACAGGTAGTTCTCAAATTTGGCACTCCACGAAAATCTTATAATTATGCTAGTACAGGTTAACTCATATTAGTTTATTGTCTTCAACCTAGCTCCCAAATAAATGGCTCCTTGACCTTCAAGATAAACTGTCATTCTCCTTTTTGTTTCCAACCTCAAGGGTCACTTCATATTTCTGATTAAGATTTCATGATGCCGGTCCAAAAGCATCCTTTTAGCACACCTAGAGTTTATCTGAAAAATAGCATTTTAACCAAAATAATTTAAATAAATATAATGCCGCTTTCCTTAATTCTCCTCCCACTGGTCGCTACTTCTGCAGTTCAGATCCAGCTGCTCTAAGCCTCTAACTACATCTGCTCAAACCTAAAGGAATATAGACCATAATCTTCCACAATAAAATTCAAGAATGATGGTTAAGGTAATTAATTTACAACTCTACTTTTTCATCATCAGACATCTCAAGGCCTGCAGCAATCTATTCACTAATCTTCACTAGTAATTTTAAAAACTCTCTATATCTTCCTTCACCTTCTAATCAAATTTAGTCAACTACAGATTTCCCAATTTTCCAACTCCATCAGAAGTGTTGGATAGTTACTTGTTAAAGCTTCCCTGCCCGACCCTTTAACAAAGGAAAACTTAAAAACTCCTCAAAGGTATGCAAGAACAGTCCTCAATCATTTTCTACGCCCTATAATTTTCTATGATCATCAGATTGCAACTACAAGAATCCATATCTTTTCATGGCGGGTGAAGATTCTTAGGAAAAAAAAAGGGGTGAACATTAATAATTTCTCAAACACAAGAACAACAGTCTACCACATTACTTAAACACATTAAAGGGAAATATGGGGCTGCACTCTGAAGCCTTGGATTCATAAATGTTCTCATTTAATGCATCCTCAAAAGCAAACAACAATATGTTATATAAACTTTTAGACAGCTTAAAATTTAAAGGATGCATTCATTTTGATTGAAATTGTCTTAATTACAACCAAGCAAAACAAAGCTAATGCTTACAAGTTAAATTTGAATAAATTGGACCCATATCGGTCAGCTAATTGAATCAACCAACTGACCACTTTCCTGCTATGGAAAGCCTACAGCCATCAAACATCCTGGATAGTATGGAAGGGTGACTTGAAAACACAAACTTGTCTCATGCAAGACTAGATCTTAAACCAAAGCCTCTCTCTCTCAAATAATTATTCTTAACAAAACTCATCATATCTAGAGTATATATTCCCATCCATTTGCAAAATTTAACTTATGCTTTTATATTGAGAAAAAAAAAGGACTTGCGAATGTAGAAAACAATGTCTAGATCTTCCTTATCTCGACAAAGAACATCAATTAGATTTTGCTATTTAATCAAAATTTATTTATTTTAAATAATGATCATTCATGTTAATATCTCATAATGTTTTTGATTCTTACATCTAAAAAGAATTTGTCGTTAAAATTAGTTATGTAATTAGTTAGTATGATCCCCCCTGTCCAGCCAGATAATAACCCTCCAGTTGTTTGGGATGACACAAATAATCATCAGCCTGGTAGTTTCTCTATCCACAATTGCTATATAATGACAATATAGATTTAATTGCAACAGCCGCATGTTTGTTGATTTAAGACAGAGACCTTCTCTTTTCTAGTTTTCCTAATTATCTTGTTATCATTAAGAGTACAAGCTCTATGCAGTTAGATATCACATTTTAATCATATGCCAATCATTCAGCTATCAAACCTTGCTGTATGCACATGATTATGGTCATCTAATTTATTGTTGAATTTATCTTGGATGAGCATCTACTAGCAAATATACCAGTTGAATAGTAATAACTCACCTCCTCCAGATACCCCAATATTATGTCAATAGTAGCAAAATAGGACATGGGCTCAAATAGTGTTTAGTATCTTTGAAAGATAAGAATTCAAAAGCAATATATCATGAAACAAACAAAGGCAAATCTACACGTGCATGAGCAGATTACGCTTTGTGTCACCAATAGTCAACTTCTGAATAAATGTAAGCCAAAGTTTTATCCACCCAAAGACTGTAACTCCTTGAGTTGCAGAAACTATAGATAAAGCTATTTAAAAAAAGCATAAGTATACATAAGTGATTTCAAAAGCAATATATTATGAAACAAACGAAGGCAAGTCTACACATGCGTGAGCAGATTGCACCTTGTGTCACCAATTATCAACTTCTGAATAAATGTAAGGCAAGTTTTATGCACCCAAAAACTGTAACTCCTTGCGTTGCGGAAACCAGAGATAAAGCTACCATACTATTTAAAAATGAATAAGTATACAAAAGTGATTATAGATCCATCTTGGCAGTAAAAGGTAAAATTATATATCGCTGATTCTTCTCACAATACACTATTTATAAAAGAAACAAACAGCTCACAGTAAACTATCTATAAAGGAGATTAACAGCAGATGTACTACATTTACCATAAGATTGATAATGCCAATCCAAAGACTGACAAAAATATATTGACAAAGTGTCCCAATTAACTCACTCGATTGAAGCCAGCAATCAAAGATATCGGAACCCAACCTTGGTCATCCATATTCTGCCTCAAATATATGTCTTTACACAAGTTATCAGGACTGCAAGAAAAATGACAAAAATAAGCAGCATGAAATACCAGAACAAGGCTGAATGTTAATTAACTTTTCGACCTTCAAAGTTACCTGAAATAGTACTCTATCTGCTTCAATAACGCAGTACGCTGATAATCTGCTGCAGTAACAAACATAGTAGGGGGTACTGCAGGTGGTACTTGATGAGCAACAAACATGTTTGGTGTGGGGTGCCCGAAGTAAAACATAGGAGGAGGAAATTCTGACAAACAGTTCAAGACCATCAAAAATGATGAAACCTACCATGAGACAAGCGAGATTGCGCCACAGTGCATGTAGCTTACCGGCAAAGCCTAAGGGGCTCATAAAAGGCCGGACCTGCAGAGGGCTGATAAACGGTGCCGAAGCAGGTGAAGGTGGCCTGGGGAAAGACCGGGGATGACCCCGCTGCTGCTGTGGCGGCAGGGGCATGTGAGCATCTCTCCCACTAAAACCTCGAGGAGGATTCCAATCATAGCCCCCCCGCTCGTGATCCCTCCGACTCCCGTAGCCTCCATGGTGAGATCCACCGCCACCACTGCTGCCCCTGCGACTGCTGCCATAGCCGCGATGGTGATCCCATGCACCCTGTGACTGTGGCGTTAACCCGCTGCTCCTCCAGCCATGATCCCAGTTGCTATTGCTCCTGTTGGGATGGTCTTTGGGGGAAGGCTCTGGGCCAGACGGTTTCCCTGGGATGATCTGTGCTGTCTCCGGCGAAGCCTGTGGTGGTAAAGGCGGCGGCGGTCCACCATTGGCTGAGGAACCACTGCTACTGCCGCCGCCTGCACCACCACGCCTCATGGAATTAGGATTCGGATTGGATTTCTGGCGGACAGGGCCCGCATGGTTTGAAGTAGAATTAGGGTTCGGATGACTGGAATTTGGCTTCTGCAAAGGAGATATGATCGGAGACCCCTGATTCCAAGAAGATCAAAGTCAATAGATGGGTTTCAAGCAACACTAAAGCATGGATGTGGAATAAAAATTAAACCGTCTGCTAAATTCCTGTAATAAAAAAAAAAGCAAAAGAATCAGGGATCGCACCGGGGGAGCAGAGACCGATCCATCCGAGAGGGCCTTCAAAGAATCTGAAGACGATGATTTAGGAGAAACCCTGGTAGACTCGGAGAGAGGTGGCCAGGAGTCGGCCCCCATAACAGGGCCTGCTTCATTGGACCCATTGGGCGGCATATTCCAAGCCGGCTTCTTCCCTCGGGGAGCGTCGGCGGCGGCATTGCCGTTGCTCCCGTGGTCCGCGCTCTCGGACGGCGGCGGCGCAGACGACGAGGCCGCGTTCTCCACGGGGGAAGGGGACCGATCGGGGGGTTCCGAGGAAGAGATCGGGGCGGGCGGCGGCGGCGATGAGGGTGCCTCCGGGACGCTCTCGGGCTCGCCGCGGACAACTCGGGCCCAGGGGGAGTAGAGGCCGCCGCCGCCGCCGCTGCCGCCGCGGGCGGGGCGGGGGAAGATGCGGTTGGTGGAGGACGGGTCGGAGCCGGGCGACATCGCCAGTGACGTAAATGCTAGGGTTCCGATCGCGGGATCGGCAGGCTTCCGAAGCAAAGAAGAGATTAAAAAAGAAGAAAAAGAAAAAAAAAAAAGCGAGGTAGGAGAGAGGAAGAGGGAGGGAAGGGTTTGGCAGGGAATTAGGGGAAATTCCGGGGCTTCACTAATGTATCATCCGATTGGAGCACGAGGGAGAGGGGAGCCGAGTCTCTCTCTCTCTCTCTCTCTCTCTCTCTCGGGGTTTCTTTCTTTTGAGGCCCGAAGAAGAGGAGGTGTGGGAGAGCGTGTCCTTTTCTTTATATTGGGGAAGGGGAGCGAGGCGACGGGGTAATGCCCTTCCCCTTTCCTCCTCCGGACCCTGACCGCCCCCCTCCCCGCTTGTCTTTGTTCTACCTGGGTTAAATCACTAATATGCCCACGTTGTTCGTGGTTTGGTCGCGTACGTCGCTACTTCTTACGTTAGTTGCGTCGTTCGCTTTGGCCATGATATCACGGATAACCTCATCCCCAAATAGGAATCGCTTTTCTCTTCCGTTGGCCTGGCTTGTGTTGTCAAAAGTTGACTATTTTGAAAAAGCCAAAAGAAGCTGAAAGAGTAGGCCAGGTTCTAATCATCTTTCATTAATCACTTTTCCATGAAATTGATGTGAATTGGTCATCAAAAGATCGGCATGCTTTGCTTTGAATTTGTTGCTGGAAATTGGACCCGGGGGCAATCTTCGGTCGAGGGAGAGGGAGCGGCGAGTCACCACGGCGGGGCGGCGACCGGTCGGCGGGCGGCGTCCTCCGTCTGGTGTGGTCGGAGAGAAGGAGCAGCTGGTCCTCGTGGTGAGGCGGCGATCCGTCAGCTGGTGGCGTCCTCCGTCTGGGTGCCTGCACACGAACCGGTGGCCGGGTTTTCCGGCGCCGGCCCTCCGACGCTCAAGTCAGGGAGGGGGCAAATAGTGTGAAAAGAGAGATAAACAGTGTCTGTAGAGTGTATCCACCTTCCAACCCCCTCCTGAGAGGCCAAGGCTCCCTTTTATAGGCGGGGGTCGGTTTACCTGCGATGTAACAGGGCGAAGCCGTAGTACGGCTCGGCATGTCGTTCAGGTCGGCGCACGGTCAGGCGAATCATTGCACTAATGTCGGCGGTGAGGGCGTCGTACAATCCGAACTAGCACGCTACCGGGGCGAATTATTGCATTGATGTCGGCGGTGAGGGCGTCGTACAACCCGAACTAGCACGCTACCAGGCGAATTATTGCATTGGTGTCGGAGGTATGGCCGAGATCAGAGACTTATCATAGTCGACTAGACTCTGCTGGGCTAATTTGCCGTGGAGAGCTGAGGGTCCGTAGATGACAGGAGCCATGCGCATTAATTGTGGAGTAAGCCGGAGATCCGCATTTATTGTGGAGTAAGCCGGAGATCCGCATTTATTGTGGAGTAAGCCGGAGATCCGCATTTATTGTGGAGTAAGCCGGAGATCCGCATTAATTGTTGAGTAAGCCGGAGATCCGCATTAATTGTTGAGTGAGCCGGAGGGTTATAGCGACCATGCGCAATAAATGTCAGAGGGGCGTCAGGATATGGTCCTCGGCCGGACCTCAGAGGTGCACGGCCGTAGCAGGTGGTTGACAAGAGTAGACCTCGAACATCGGGGTTTTTCTCAGATCGGAGGTCTCGAGGTCGGTCGTCTTGAGGTCGGGCGTTCCGAGGTCGGACGCCGACTTCGGCCGTCCTGGGTCGGAGGTTGTGCAGCTTCTTAGGGGCATTTGCGTCATTTGGGAAAAAATCTTATTCCCCCCAACACTACCCCCGACTTCCGAGTTCGAGCGGCTTGTGGGCTCGGACGTAGGAAGTAAAGTCCATTATTAAAGTTAGGGGGGCGCATTTCGTCCGCGCCCTTGCGCTTCTCGGAGTTTTTATGGCGAAACCTGCGCTCTTTGGCGCCCTGAGGTTGCTTTATTCAGCGAGCTTATGATGAAGCTCGTATCGCTACGCTTCTTGAAGCGGGGGTGGCATCTCTTGAATCGCCAAGATTGCTTCGCGGCGGATTAATGATGGGGGTCCTCGAGCTCATCGAGGCGGTGTCTCGATCCCGTAATCGAGACCCCTTGCTCACCAATGAGTGTGCCGTTACAGGGTCTAAAGCGGACACGCGGCACGACCTAAGGTCGGACGCTTCCGATTTCGTGTTACTGGATCATAATTCCGGGGAGGTGGAGGCCACATCGGGGCTCCACGTGTCCCAGATCTTATTAAATGAGGGGAGCGGGGGCGGCGCCCGCTCGTTCCTCAAGACGATTTGATTCTGCGGACCCATGATGAGGCCCCGAGATCCGATGGGACAACGCTTCGATTTCGTACCCGATTTATTAATTCGGAGTGAATACGGTGCCTCGGCTTTCGAGGTCGACACGCGGCGCAACCCGGTCGGGGGATGGGGACCGACCCTGTTGATCTGGGCCGTCAGGGGGGTCTATATAAACCCCATGAATCTGCCCTAAAGGTCTTACTTGGCTGCCTCTCATTTTCGTTGTCTTCCTCCCTTGCTTTCTTCCTCAACCGAACTTCGTCGTTGGTGCCCGGAGCGATTTCCGGCGATGTCCAGTAGGTCCCTACCTTGTGATTGCTAGGGTTCCTCTTTCCTTCTTCTCCCCAGTTTTCATCCTCTGCTTTTAATTTTTATTTCGCTCTTCTGTGGGAATGGGTTTGGGTCCCGAGGAAGTAGGGTCGAGCCTGTCGGGGGAGGAGTTGGAGTTGATCCGCTCCCGGTTCTTCTTCCAGCCCGGGTTTCGCCTTGAAACTGCGGGGCCGGGGGACAGGGTGACGCAGCCGCCCCCAGGTCGGATCGCGGTCTACCGCGAGACGCTCTGGGCTGGCCTGCGTTTTCCTGTTCACGAGTTTGTGAGCGACCTGCTGGCCGAGTACCAGCTCGTCCCGGCGCAGTTGGCTCCGAACTCGTGGAGGACCATAATCGGGTTCTTGTCCCTGTGCCTCGGGCATGGGATCCCGATCTCGGTAGGCCTTTTCCGCCGGTGTTTTTTGTTAAAGAAGAACCCGGCGGACGCAGGGTGGCTATACTTCGCCTTTCGGGGCGGTATGTCACTCTTTCAGGGCGCCCCTTCCTCGATTCATGAGTGGAAGGGGAAGTTTTTCTTCCTGGCGTCCGAGGCGCCTTGGGGGTTTGACCCGACATGGGGGCACCCTCGGTTGAAGGCCCTCAACAAGCTCTCCGAGCCCTCAAGGAGGGAGCTGAGGACCCTGGACTCTGTGCGAGCCCTCGGGAGGGGCAACGACCTGACCGAGCTCCTGCGGGAGGACGCCCTAGCAAGCGTGGGTCTGAGCTCGGCGCGCCCCGAGGGTAAGGGTGGTTACGTTACTTTCTTTCCTCGTTCTTTGCTTTTATTGCCACTGGCCTAACACTTAACAAACTTTTCGATTTCAGATATTCCCCATATGCCGACTAGCAACACATCACTTTTTTCTCGCCTGAGAAGGCGAGAGGCCGAGGCCGGGGGAGCCGTGCCCCAGCCTCGGAAGAGGGCGAGGACGGACGGCGCTTCTTCGTCGGCCGGGACGAGTGGCCCCGAGGCGGGGGCCTCCACAGTTGTCCCGAGGCGGGCGCAGGTCGCCATTGTGGCGGGTCCATCGGCGGCCCCTCCTTGTCCCGCCCCAATTGCCCAGCGGGAGGGGCCGTCTGCGATCCGGCTGCAGCGCCCAGGGCCCGAGCCGACTCGGGGCCCTGAAGCGAGCGGCTCTGGGACCTCGGGCTCGGGCATGCCGGGCCCTTCCCGGGTCTTCCGGGAGGAGTCAGCCGAGCCGGGCTCCCCTATTCCCGAGGGGAGCTCGGCCATCTATGATGCCGAGGTTGCACGCTCCGTGTTGCGGCGCGCGATGCTTCCAGCGGACCGGGCCGAGTTCTGGAACATTTCGCTGGAGGAGGTCATTGGCAGTGCTTACTGCAGCACCGCCCGGGTAAGCTTCCTTCTTAATTTCCTTAAGTTACTAGCGAACTTATGTGCTTTTCAACTCACAATAGCTTCGTTTCTTTCTTTTCAGCATATTCACGAGCTCGACACCTTGGCGTTCATCGCCCATGGGTGTCGGGAAGAAGTCCGACAGCTCGGCCAGCAGCTGGAGCCGGCCAAGAAAAGAGTCGCCGAGCTGGAGGCGGCGTTGGCCGGGGCCGAGGCTCAAAGGGCGGCCACCGAGGCCGAGCGCCTTGCTATGGCGGGGGCGCTTGAAGAGGAAAGGGCTGCTCATGCCCTGACCAGGTCGGCCATGCGCGGTACGGAGGCGCGCTTGGGGGAGGTCCAGGCCGAGGTCGCGGCCCTCAAATATGAGGACGGGGTTTCCCGCCTCCGAATCGAGCAGCTTGAGGCCCGAGAGAGGAGGGCACTCGAGCGAGCTGAACATGCCGTGGAACTCTTCAAGGAGTCGCAAGAGTTCCGTGTTCGTCCTTTCCTGTCTAACTAAAAATATGCTAGACAGATCGTTGTTTAGAACCGACGGACAAAGTTTAATTTAATTTCTCTTACCTTTCCTACTCGAAGAATAGCGGTTGTAAGAGGTCGATCCACAGGGAGACGATTGGAGTTGCATAAAAATTAAAACGTTCACTTGGATTTGAAATTGATTTTTGAATGATCAAAGAAAAACATTACGTCGAGGATGTTGAATGTTTTCTAATTGAAAATAAACAAAGGGAAGAAGAAAAACTTTGCAATTGAAATTGGATGCAGAGTAGGGGTCGATTTCTAAAGACAGATTATGAATTAAAATCGCCAGTTGAACAGCAAAAATAAATTTCAGAGTTATCTTAAAACTAAAAATTTCAGAATATATAAAATAAATTACGGAGACTAAATCAAACCTAGAGCACGGATTTCATAAAAGATAGATTGTATATTAAGCAAATATTAAACCAAACCTAAAATACGGATTTCATAAAAGAAAATTGATTACAAGAACATAAAAGAAAATTCTTGAAATAAAAGGAACCAACAACTCGGCTGAACACTATAAAGAAAATATTAAAATAATATTTTCTTCTTCCTTCTTCTCGGAAAACAGGGCTTCTCCTCTGTTTTTGGACAAAAACCAGCCGACTCCTCCTTCCTTCTTCTTCTTTGGACCCGACCTCAACCGAGCTCTTCAAGCTCTCGCCCCCTCCCCCCTGGTTCTTGGCTTCAACCCCCAACCGAGCACACCCCTCTTCTTGTTCTTCTCCTCTCTTATATAGATCCCATCAGCAAGCATGTGGAGAGGATGCGAGATCGATGGGAGCTGATCATGGGTGAAGATCCGGCGCGGATGTAGGGATTGGCTGGGCGGGTCGCGGAAGGAAGGCGCGGACTTCCTTCTTCGGGCATTGCAGAATCTTCGCTGGGAGGAGGCGATGATCTGTGGATGATGAGCGCGGAAGAGCTTGGCTGGAATCGGAGGACGTGGATCCGTGGGGACCGTTGCTCCTCCTTCTGATGTGGAAGAGGTGGATGCAGAGGCGGGATGAGATGCAATGGGGACGCGCTGAAGACGCGTTTGGGCTGATCGCGAGATCTCTGGGATGCGATCATTGCTGGCACGCTGAAGAAGAAGATCACGGAGGAGCTGGGATTTCCTCTTTGGACCATGGGATGATTCGAAATAGAACTTGGAATCGCTCGAAATAGCTGGGCTGGCACGTGCTGGAATCGCCGGGATCACGGAAGAGCTGCCAGCGATGGGAGAAGAGGAGGAAACGATCACTGCTTGCTTCTTCGGGCCATGCTGGGATCACGGAAGAGGGATCGCGGGATGCTGTGGTGCTTCTGGATCACGGAAGATGGATCGGATGGCTGGGATCTGCCTTGCTGGAAGGGGGATTTTGATGATTTTGCCGGGATCACGGATGAGAGGCACGCTTGGATCTCGGGAGAAAGGAAAAGGCGGTGATGCACTGCAGGCGGCTGGAGTGGAAGATGAATCGGGAGCTGGAAGACACCAAGTTCCGTCCAATTAGTCATATATAAAAATAGTATGATATGAAATTTGGCTTGTAGACGGGTCATCTATTCTGGCTCGAGGTCAAGTGCAATTCTTTCAAGTCATGGGTCACCCAGCACCTTATAGTTATGATATAGCCAATTTAGATTTGCCCAAAATTATTTTCCAAAAGCACAAAAGAAATGGACCCGATTCGGACCCAAACCCGACTCGGATCCGAACCCGACTCGGACCCGATTTGAAGTCAAATTTGTACTCAATGTGCATTTTATCTCTGATTTATACTAATCTATGTTAAACCCAAATACAATATTAATCCAGTGAATTTATCATTATCGGTTAACAATAACACTAATTTTAGTAACATGTAGGTCGCACTTTTGTACTCTCATCACAACCCCCAACTAGCTTATTGCTAGTCTCTAGCAATTCAGTGCGAAAATGATAAAATGGGAGAGCAAAAGTGTTATTTATTAAATATCCTAAGATAAATACTCACTTTCGTAGAGCATTACGATTGCACTTAACACATGCAACAAGCCTTTAAACCCCTAGGTTACCCTAGTGGACGAGTGTTTGTCTCGTGAGGGTTTGCAGTGAAGTTACCCACAAACTTCAATCCCAAAATAAAATTTATTTTATGAAATGAAAGTCTACTTTCAAGTACATAACTGATAAGAATTTCAAAAGCACACAAGGTTTTAATTACTAAGTAGCCCAAATTCTAGGTTAGTATGCAATTTAAGTTGAAGTCATTAAGTTTTCCGTTAGGGAGTTGTAAAACTTATTTATACTTGAGTGCTCAGTGAAGTTTGGACCATGCACAAGCTAAGGTTTTGGATCTCTAAAATATCGCTAATATTAGTAGTTTCCAAGAATTGGTCGGACAAGACCTATTTGCGGATTCAAAATCATCTTTTCTGCAGGATTTCGAGAGCTGTGGATGTTTACTTTAATACCTCATGGGCTTTATCTGTAATATTCCAGTTTACTCGAATTTTTACAACGACGGCTTTCACACTATTGTCTTTCTTAAGGTCAATATACATTTTTTTTTTTCAGATTTTTTTTTGGTGTTTTTTTTTTGTTTTTTTTTTGTTTTTTTTTTTTTGCATTAAAGGGAAATGATAATGTATATATTGTGTACTTTTACTCCTGTGATGATTCCTCCATGTAGCGAGCAATTAGTCGACAATTCTCACACCAGTTGGCATGAGGTGTCGGGCATCAAGACTCCCCTACGGACCTATGCTCGGGTTCCTCATCACAAGCCCGCTGGCCTTTGACAATAGGTAGCCCTTTTCGATGTACCTGACTAAATCCACCAATTAGTTTTTTTTTTTTTTTTTTTTTGGATCAGAAAAAGATGGTTCATCAGGATTCGAGGTTGCTACCATATTCTCAACACAATGTCGAACCTATACCTTAGAAAATGCAGGCCAGATGTGTTGTGAAATTCAAAGCACTAATTAGCTTACAACTCACTAAAAGGAACTTAATAAAAAGAACTCACTTTGCACTACTTCCAACTAGTCAATGGGCTCTTAGATTTTATATACCTTGTGTGTTGTAATTAATTTTTTTTTTATTTTTTTTTTTTAATTTCAAAAAAAAAAAATTTAATTAATTTTTTTTTTTAAAAAAAAAATCCAAATGCTTAAAAATACCCCCAAACTTAAATCTAACATTGTCCTCAATGTTAAAGAAAAATTAAAGCAGTAAGAGGACAGAGGAGAAGTTACCTGATATGGGTAGGTAAATTGAAAATTGGGACAAAATCCCCCAAACCTGCATGTTAGTAATTTTTTTTTTTTTTTTTATAGAAGATATTCATATGTTGGGTTGCCTCCCAAGAGCGCTAAGTTTTATGTCTTCAGCCAGACAATTATAATTCATTCATGATACACAGGGTCGGTGAGAAGTGTCTCCTCGACTTCTGGACTCAAATACTCAAGGTATGGTTTTAAACGATGTCCATTAACTTGAAATGACCTACCATCTTTAGTATTGCATATTACTACCGCACCATGCGGATGTACTTTCTCTACCGTGTATGGGCCAGTCCAGCGGGATTTAAGTTTTCCAGGAAATAGATGTAATCGAGAATCATATAAGAGAACTTTTTGTCCTTGGTAAAACTCTTTACGAGTAATCATTTTATCATGCATGACTTTCATGCGATCCTTGTACTTCTTAACACACTCGTAAGCATCGTTCCTAATTTCTTCAAGCTCGTCAAGCTGAAGCTTTCTATGTTCTCCCGCCTTGTCGAGATCGAAATTTAAGCGTTTGATTGCCCAATAGGCCTTGTGTTCTAACTCGACAGGTAAATGGCAAGCCTTGCCATAGACAATCCTATATGGAGACATTCCAATTGGTGTTTTGTAGGCCGTACGATATGCCCACAATGCATCTGTTAACCTAAGGGACCAATCCTTTCGAGATGGATTGACAGTTTTCTCAAGGATGGTCTTGATTTCTCTGTTGGAAATCTCAACTTGTCCACTCGTTTGTGGATGATATGGTGTACCGACCTTATGGGTGATGTTGTACTTCCTAGCAAGGGCTTTAAAAATTCTATTGCAAAAATGTTTCCCCCCATCACTAATGATAGCACGAGGGGTGCCAAAGCGAGCGAAGACAGACTCCTTAAGAAACTTGATCACTACTTTGTGATCATTGGTCTTACACGCGATAGCCTCAATCCACTTAGATACATAGTCAACAGCTAGGAGTATGTACTGGTGCCCAAATGACATAGGAAAAGGACCCATAAAATCAATACCCCAAACATCAAAGATTTCTACAATTAAGATTGGGTTCAGGGGCATCTCATTTTTTCTTGAAATTTTTCCTAGTCTTTGACATCGATCACATGATTTGCAATACTCGTGTGAGTCGTGAAATAGTGTGGGCCAATAGAATCCGCACTGCAAGACCTTTGCAGCCGTCTTTTTACCACTGAAATGACCACCACAAGCGTGGTCATGACAAAAGGAAAGGACATTCCTTTGATCGTGTTCAGGGATGCATCGTCTGATGATTTGATCAGGACAGTATTTGAACAGGTATGGTTCATCCCAAAAATACCATTTTACACGAGCTAGGAAGCGAAATTTCTCTTGTTTGGTCCAAGAGCTGGGCATTTGTTCAGTAACAAGGTAGTTGACTACATCAGCATACCATGGAACATTGGTATGGAAAATCATCATTAATTGTTCATCAGGGAAGGTCTCGGACACAGGCATGGATTCTCCAGATGATTCAACAATTAATCTGGACAAGTGGTCAGCTACAACATTTTCAGATCCCTTTTTATCTCGAATTTCGAGATCAAATTCCTGGAGCAATAGGATCCAACGAATGAGCCTTGCCTTAGCATCCTTCTTTGTGAGAAGGTACTTAAGGGCGGCATGATCGGAATAAACAAGAACCTTAGATCCTATCAGGTAGGGACGAAATTTATCTAGGGCAAAAACCACTGCCAACAATTCTTTTTCAGTGGTAGAATAGTTAAGTTGGGCGTCATTCAGAGTTTTACTCGCATAATGAATCACATGGGGAAGCTTCTCTACTCGCTGACCTAAGACAGCACCTATGGCATAATCGGATGCATCACACATGATTTCAAAAGGACGATTCCAATCAGGACTCCTTATGATGGGTGCTGAAGTTAGTTCAGACTTTAGTCTTTCGAAAGCAGTTATACAAATTGGCGAAAAATTAAAAGTAGCATCTTTCGCCAACAAATCGCATAAGGGTTTCGACAATTTACTGAAATTCTTGATAAAGCGGCGGTAAAAACCCGCATGCCCTAAAAAGGATCTGACTTCCCTAACAGTTTTGGGAGGTGGCAATTTAGCAATTAATTCTACTTTGGCCTTATCCACCTCAATTCCCCTTTGTGACACAATGTGTCCTAAAACAATACCTGATTCTACCATGAAATGACACTTCTCCCAGTTAAGAACTAAGTTTTTCTGTTTACAGCGTTCTACAACAAGTGTCAAGTGGTGTAGGCATTCCTCAAAATTGGATCCAAATACAGAAAAATCATCCATGAAAACTTCTAAAAATTTCTCCACCATGTCGGAGAAAATACTCATCATACACCGTTGGAATGTAGCTGGTGCATTGCATAGCCCAAAAGGCATGCGACGATAGGCAAAAGTACCATAAGGACAGGTGAATGTGGTTTTCTCTTGATCCTCACGTGCGATAGGGACTTGGTTATATCCAGAATAACCATCGAGGAAATAGTAATGGGAGTGGCCAGCTAGCCGTTCTAGCATTTGATCGATGAAGGGTAGAGGAAAGTGGTCTTTCCTAGTCATGGCATTAAGCTTCCTATAGTCGATGCATACTCGCCATCCCGTCTGGACTCGAGTAGGGACTAACTCATTGTGATCATTTTTCACCACAGTGATGCCAGACTTTTTAGGTACGACTTGAACTGGGCTTACCCACTGACTATCAGAAATAGGATATATAATCCCTGCATCTAAAAGCTTGATGACCTCGGCTCGAACTACGTCCTTCATGATTGGATTAAGTCGCCTTTGTGGTTCTCTAGAAATTTTTGCATCTTCTTCTAGATGGATTTTATGTTGGACCACAGAAGGACTAATCCCCTTAATATCAGCTATAGACCAACCGATAGCTTCCTGATTCTTCCGAAGGATACTTAACAGCTTCTCTTCCTGTTCTTTAGTTAGATTCGATGCAATTATAACAGGTAAGGTCTTGTTTTCTCCAAGAAATGCATACTTCAAGTTTTCGGGAAGGTCTTTAAGTTCTAGTTGTGGAGGTTTGACATTGGATGACACTAGCTGAGATTCCGAAATAGGCAATGATTCAAACTTGGTGGCCCATCTGCTAGTATCCATCACTGGAATGGAATCTAACAATGCATTAACCTCTTGACTTGACACACAATCTTGACCAAAATTAGCCAAACATCTTTCTAATGGGTCAGAATAACTCGATTCTTCAAAAGAACTGCTAATTATATTCTCAATCATGTGAATTTCTTCCAAATCGTCCATCTCAGTTGAGTGACTACTACTATGAAAAACATTGAGCTGGACAGTCATGTTCCCAAAGGCTAGAGTCATTATTCTATTTCGGCAACTAATCACAGCATTTGAAGTGGCCAAAAATGGTCTACCTAGGATCACCGGGATGTGACTTTCTGGATTTTTTACTGGTTCAGTTTCAAGGACTACAAAATCCACAGGGTAGTAGAATTCATTAACTTTTACAATCACATCCTCTATAATTCCTTTGGGATACTTCACAGTCCTATCTGCTAATGACAAGGTAATATTTGTGGGTTTTAATTCCCCCAAACCTAGTTCGGTGTAGACAGAATAGGGTAATAGGTTTACACTTGCTCCTAAGTCTAATAGGGCTCTCCGAATGATGGTTTCTCCTATTTTAATTTCAACAGTGGGGCAACCAGGGTCCTTGTATTTTGGGGCAATCTGCTGTTGAATAAGAGATGAGGCTTGTGCAGCCATTACAGCTTGCCTAGGAATACTGGTTTTCCTTTTTACCGTGGTTAGGTCTTTTAAAAATTTTGTATAGGAGGGGATCTGTCTGATGGCATCTAGGAAGGGTAAATTTATCTGGACATTTTTAAAGACTTCCATGATTTCATCGTACTGAGATTTTTTCTTTGAGTCTTGTAGTCTACTAGGAAAGGGAGCCTTAGGTGTGTAAGTTTCTATTGGTTTCTCCTCTATTCCTTGTGTTCCCTGTTCTTGTGTCTTTTTCTGGGTGGGGTTTGGCTCATGCTTTTCTTCTTTTTCTTGCACAGGAAGTTGGATCTTGTTGTCCACTTGCTTGCCAGACCGTAAGGTGGTAATTGCCTGGACTTCATGGGTAGGGTTTCCATTAGAATCAATATGAAACTGGCCTCTCGGCCCTTGATTCTGTTGCCTACTAGGGTTAGGCACTGGCTGACTGGGCAATTCACCTTTCTTCCTATCCCCTAGAGAGTTGGCTATTTGGCTCAGACTAACCTCAAGTTTTGCAATCGCTTGCGCATGGAATTGGTTAGTCTGGGTTTGAGCCATGTTGGTCTGTTGTTGTTGTTGGATGAAGTCTTGTTGCTGCTTCATCATGTTAGCCATCATGGCTTCCAATGATGTAGTTTGCTGAGGGATAGGGGCACTATAAGTAGGGATAGGTGGAGCCAATGATTGGTTTATTTGTGATGGACCTATCCTGGAAAAATTCTTCTGAAAACCTGGTGGACCACCTTGATGCAGAATAGGTTCATTTTGCTTGTATGAGAAATTTGGATGGAACCTATTATCAGGGTGGTAAACTGGGCTGAATGAATTGGGAGTGGGCTTCTTGAAGGCACTATATGAGTTTAGAGCATTTGCCTGCTCAGCCTTAATGTTGGGTAAACTAGGACAGCACTCCACTAGATGCTCAGAACTATTACACAAGATACATAAACTATGTGGCTCGTGATCCACTTTCATTATGGGATTTAACTCTTTGTATGAACTCGAGCTTGTAGAAACAGTGAAAGCATCAAACTTCTTGCTTAAGTTGTTCATTCCAGTCACCAGATTGGACATGACATTTTTGAGTTCTGGGTCTGCCTTCATTTCATAATTACCTGGTTTTCTAGACCCGAACTCATCTCTATTTATTTCCTCACCATAGCTACTCCAATTTTGGGCGTTCTCGGCTAAGTCAACAAGAAATTCATAGGCTTGATCCGGGGTTTGGTTCATGAACCTACCCTTGTGCATGGACTCGATCATGTTTCTATGTGCTGGAGGTAGTCCTTTGTAAAAGAAATGTACTAGATCAGCCTTGTCAAGCCCATGGTGCGGGCACTTGACCAAAAGATCATGGAATCTTTTCCAAAGTTGAGAAAATTCCTCCTCAGATTTTCCTCTAAAAGTTCTGATGGCATCCTTAATTTTTTCAGTCTTCACCATGGGATAGAACTTAGCCATGAACTTCCTAGATAGTTGTTCCCATGATGTGATGGAATTTGAAGCTAGGGAATACAGCCATGCAGCAGCACGATCCTCTAAAGTCATGGGAAATAACCTTAATTTAATACCCTCTTCATCTAAATTTTGATTTCTAAACGTTTGACAGATTGTCAAAAATTTGTTTAGATGAATGTAGGGTTGTTCACTCTCGAACCCATGAAACTTGGGTAACATGTTTATTGTTGCAGCCCGAATCTCGAATTGGGCTGTATTATTAATTGGTAATACTATGCAAGTAGGGGGACTAGCGGATGCGGGTGCAAACAATTCATTCAGGGTTCTAATATGTTCACCCATTGTAGAGATCGACGGTTGGTTTACAGTTCGCAGGTTATGATGAAAAGTTCTGTCAATCTCAGGATCAAATGGGGTTAATTTATCCCTTAATGATCTTCTACCATGCATACATTATCAATAACTTAATTAGACTCGACTTCTAAACGAAATCCTAAAAGAGAAGGGCTAGACACAGATGACCACAATCAACACCACATAACAATTTGACCCTATTAGTCTTAGAGCTAAGTGAGGTTTAGTAGCTTCTTAAATCTAGTTGCACAGAGACTTATCAGGTTAAAAAGTTCCTGAAATTCTCTCTAGATTAGACAGCTCCTAATCTCCCTTTCAGATTAAGCTTGAGCTTACCAGTTAAGTGATCCAGTAACCAGTGACCAGGAAAGTCCCGGGGTGTGCAGTGGTGCCAGAAGGGATACACCGATACCACAATACCCGTAACAGTTCTCACTGTTGTAAAACTTTCCTAGACATCACCAATTACTAAATCCTCACTGGAGTGGCTTTCAGCCGCTTCTTTCCAAGAGCCTAATTGAGCTCGAAAACCCTAAGGCCAACGTCTAATTTGATTTTAATTTAATTTGGCTTAGGATAAGTATGCAAGGTGGTGATTTTTGGGCTAAGGACAGGTAATGACTTCCCGACCTTATCTTTTTAATGGGTTTTGCCCTTAATTTCTTTATGCAAATGCTTAATACTAAATGCAGCAAATAATCAATATTTTTTAAAGTTTATGCAATGTCATTAGGTTGTACTGATTAAATGAGCAAGCAATTTTTTTATTTTTATTTTTCTTAATTTTTTTTAATTTTATGTTGTTTTTTTTTTAATTTTTAATATAGGAATAACTTGAATGTAAACTAAAACTAATCCTTATGCGTCAGTCAATCTCCGAATGCCCGTTGAATAAGCTCTGGAGATTACTCCGTGAGGAGCCCCAATAGAGGTATAATCACCTCGGAGGATTGCACCCTATCAATTACTAGCAAAAATAATATATATTTTTTTTTGTTTTTTTTTTTAAATTTTTATTTTTAATTTACTTAACTTTTTTTTTAAAATTTTTTTTTTAATTTCAAATTTCGAATCACAGAATTCAAATTTTGAATTTAAATTTTTTGAATTTTTGAATTTTGGAAATTTTTCAATTTTTTTTTACTTTTTTAGAAAACTTTAAATTTCGAATTTCAAATTTCAGAATAACTAATAAAAAAAAACTTATAATAACTAATAATAACTACAAAATTACTTAACTAAAAATAATCAAAATAAGAAAAATTAATAAAAACAAAAACTTACTACCGGAGTGCGTTCACTCCGGGTATCCAAAATCCAATTTGATCTTCGTGATCGTTCTTGCTTCTCGATTTGCCTCCCCGGCAACGGCGCCAAAATTCTGTTCGTCCTTTTCTGTCTAACTAAAAATATGCTAGACAGATCGTTGTTTAGAACCGACGGACAAAGTTTAATTTAATTTCTCTTACCTTTCCTACTCGAAGAATAGCGGTTGTAAGAGGTCGATCCACAGGGAGACGATTGGAGTTGCATAAAAATTAAAACGTTCACTTGGATTTGAAATTGATTTTTGAATGATCAAAGAAAAACATTACGTCGAGGATGTTGAATGTTTTCTAATTGAAAATAAACAAAGGGAAGAAGAAAAACTTTGCAATTGAAATTGGATGCAGAGTAGGGCTCGATTTCTAAAGACAGATTATGAATTAAAATCGCCAGTTGAACAGCAAAAATAAATTTCAGAGTTATCTTAAAACTAAAAATTTCAGAATATATAAAATAAATTACGGAGACTAAATCAAACCTAGAGCACGGATTTCATAAAAGATAGATTGTATATTAAGCAAATATTAAACCAAACCTAAAATACGGATTTCATAAAAGAAAATTGATTACAAGAACATAAAAGAAAATTCTTGAAATAAAAGGAACCAACAACTCGGCTGAACACTATAAAGAAAATATTAAAATAATATTTTCTTCTTCCTTCTTCTCGGAAAACAGGGCTTCTCCTCTGTTTTTGGACAAAAACCAGCCGACTCCTCCTTCCTTCTTCTTCTTTGGACCCGACCTCAACCGAGCTCTTCAAGCTCTCGCCCCCTCCCCCCTGGTTCTTGGCTTCAACCCCCAACCGAGCACACCCCTCTTCTTGTTCTTCTCCTCTCTTATATAGATCCCATCAGCAAGCATGTGGAGAGGATGCGAGATCGATGGGAGCTGATCATGGGTGAAGATCCGGCGTGGATGTAGGGATTGGCTGGGCGGGTCGCGGAAGGAAGGCGCGGACTTCCTTCTTCGGGCATTGCAGAATCTTCGCTGGGAGGAGGCGATGATCTGTGGATGATGAGCGCGGAAGAGCTTGGCTGGAATCGGAGGACGTGGATCCGTGGGGACCGTTGCTCCTCCTTCTGATGTGGAAGAGGTGGATGCAGAGGCGGGATGAGATGCAATGGGGACGCGCTGAAGACGCGTTTGGGCTGATCGCGAGATCTCTGGGATGCGATCATTGCTGGCACGCTGAAGAAGAAGATCACGGAGGAGCTGGGATTTCCTCTTTGGACCATGGGATGATTCGAAATAGAACTTGGAATCGCTCGAAATAGCTGGGCTGGCACGTGCTGGAATCGCCGGGATCACGGAAGAGCTGCCAGCGACGGGAGAAGAGGAGGAAACGATCACTGCTTGCTTCTTCGGGCCATGCTGGGATCACGGAAGAGGGATCGCGGGATGCTGTGGTGCTTCTGGATCACGGAAGATGGATCGGATGGCTGGGATCTGCCTTGCTGGAAGGGGGATTTTGATGATTTTGCCGGGATCACGGATGAGAGGCACGCTTGGATCTCGGGAGAAAGGAAAAGGCGGTGATGCACTGCAGGCGGCTGGAGTGGAAGATGAATCGGGAGCTGGAAGACACCAAGTTCCGTCCAATTAGTCATATATAAAAATAGTATGATATGAAATTTGGCTTGTAGACGGGTCATCTATTCTGGCTCGAGGTCAAGTGCAATTCTTTCAAGTCATGGGTCACCCAGCACCTTATAGTTATGATATAGCCAATTTAGATTTGCCCAAAATTATTTTCCAAAAGCACAAAAGAAATGGACCCGATTCGGACCCAAACCCGACTCGGATCCGAACCCGACTCGGACCCGATTTGAAGTCAAATTTGTACTCAATGTGCATTTTATCTCTGATTTATACTAATCTATGTTAAACCCAAATACAATATTAATCCAGTGAATTTATCATTATCGGTTAACAATAACACTAATTTTAGTAACATGTAGGTCGCACTTTTGTGCTCTCATCATTCCGCGACATGTTGGAGGAGGAGACGGTGGACGGGTTCCTCCGGGGCTTCGAGAACTTCCGGCTGCAGATGCGCCGGTACTGCCCTCAGTACGACCTTTCGACGGTCCGTCCGAGGGAGGACCTGGGCTGGGGGTCCGACACAGAAGGCCTTCCTGCCATTTTGACATCCGAGGCGGGAATATACGAACAAGACCCCGCCGAGCCTTCGACGGGGGTGGCCGAGGCGGACGGCGTCATGGAGGCGGCTCCGGCGGGCGGGACGGACGCCGTCCCGGAAGCGGTACCTGAGGCCCCTGCCCCCGACCCCGAGCCTGTGCCGGCTGAAGATCCCGAGATCATCAACGTGCCAGACGACCCCCCGGACGTTGCTCCCGTCGCTTAGGACTTAGCGTATTTTTTCCTTTTTTTATTGTATCCGGGGTCGGCTTTTAAATGGTCGACCTCCAATTTTGTAATCGGCCTTCCGGCCTTTTGTCAATGAAAAAATACTTTTGTCATTCTGTGCTCATTCCACCCTTTCTTGTCGTGAATGTGGCTAGAGCCTTAGCTAATCGCCTCGACGACCTCTGACTCCGTATTTTGATTTTCGGGCTGTTTAATGAAGGTGCCCCTTCTTTCTGAGTTGTGCCTTGGCCTTCTCGGATTTCAGTCATTCCGACCAGAGGGGGCCCCGAGCTTGGGTTTCTAGCAAATTTCTCTAAGTCCCATAACTCGGATCTTTGAATCGCGAAAGTCGTCGCGTTCGGCCTTCGGAGAAATCCCAAGGCATTGAGGTCGGGCCTTAGCCCTTCAAATAAGACCGGACTAGGTCTGTGCATGCTGCTATTCGGGGAGTTTGGTCGGGTTTCTGAACTCAACTCCGAACCCCTCGTGGGGAGCGCGGGCTAATAAACAAGTTATTGCCGAATGTTTTCATAGTTATCGTTCTCGGACTCTGCCGAGGTTTCGGTAAGCAAGGCTGGGATTTCCAAAGGTTGCCTTGGTCTTTGTGTTTGGCTGGTATACTCGCGGCCGGGACCACTTCTCAGCTAAACATCGGAGTTTACGTAGGGAAACCGAGTTGGACCCTAATCTGTGGAGACTTTGTACAAATTGTGGAGGCTTGGCGGACGGAGCACGCATAATGTAGTTAGGAGGTCGGCCTTAAGCCGACCTATCGGAGAAGCCCGGCTTTGGGGCGAGATAAGACTCCAACATTGGATGAGATTCCGTCCAGCAGTACGTAGATAAAATTTGACAAAGAGGGCGTCTAGTTAGATGTACCTCTTGCATTCTCAGAGTTATGCTTCGCATGGTGGAGTAGGTTGCCTCCCTTCCTCGTCGACCTCCGGAGTCATTCTTGACTTTAAGGGGGGGCTCGGGCTTCTCACGGACCCAACGGCGCCCGTCGAGGTTGAGAGGATTTGGGGAGGCTTTATTGATTTGTAGCTCTTTGCGAGGTCAAGGGAGGTTGAGACCCAATGGTCGGACCTCGGGGCGTCCCAACCTTGGTTGAGGAGCCTTGTGTCAGGTCGGCGGGCTTGGAGACGCTTTGCTGACCTGTGATGCATCCCGAGATCGAGGGAGTTTGGGACTCTTCGGTCGATTCTCGGGGCCTCCCGACCTTAGTCGAGGGATCATTCGTCAGGTCGGTGGGTCTGGGCACGCTCTACCGACCTGCGACGCTTCCCGAGGTCGAGGAAGTCTGGTTCTTTACGGTCGACACTCGGGGCATCCCGACCTTAGTCGAGGAATCGTTCGTCAGGGGATCGGGGATCGTCGACCGCTCCCGGGGGTCCACTTTGTGGCGCCCCGGGTGGAACCACCTTTTCCACCCCTCACGGCTTCTTTCCGAGGTCGAGGGAGTCTGGTTCTCTACGGTCGACCCTCGGGGCATTCCGACCTTAGTCGAGGGATCATTCGTCAGGTCGGTGGGTCTGGGCACGCTCTACCGACCTGCGACGCTTTCCGAGGTCGAGGGAGTCTGGGACTCTACGGTCGACACTCGGGGCATCCCGACCTTAGTCGAGGAGTCGTTCGTCAGGGGATCGGGGATCGTCGACCGCTCCCGGGGGTCCACTTTGTGGCGCCCCGGGTGGAACCACCCTTTCCACCCCTCACGGCTTCTTTCCGAGGTCGAGGGAGTCTGGTTCTCTACGGTCGACCCTCGGGGCATCCCGACCTTAGTCGAGGGAACGCTCGCTTCGGGGATCGGGGATCGTCGACCGCTCTCGGGGGTCCACTTTGTGGCGCCCCGGGTGGAGCCACCCTTTCCACCCCTCACGGCTTCTTCCTGAGGTCGAGGGAGTCTGGTTCTCTACGGTCGACCCTCGGGGCATCCCGACCTTAGTCGAGGGAACGCTCGCTTCGGGGATCGGGGATCGTCGACCGCTCCCGGGGGTCCACTTTGTGGCGCCCCGGGTGGAGCCACCCTTTCCACCCCTCACGGCTTCTTCCCGAGGTCGAGGGAGTCTGGTTCTCTACGGTCGACCCTCGGGGCATCCCGACCTTAGTCGAGGGATTCTTGCGTCAAGCCGATGTTTCATCGTCCTGCGATACTTCTCGAGATCGAGGGAGTTTGGGACTCTACGGTCGAGCCTCGAGGCATCCCGATTTTGGCCGGGGAATCTGAGGATCACAGACGACCCAACGTTAGAAGAGAGTTACAGCCATCAAGATGAGAGAATTATTTGTAAAAAAGGAACTGAGTCCATTGTCCTGATTGTTTTGAACCCCTAGGGGTTTCACTGGTAGTACATTCGTAGATTCTCGGAGTTCCAGCTTTGCGGGATCAGGGTCCCCTCTAGGGACTTCAATTTGTACGCCCCTGGTCGTTGCACCCGGGCGATCTGATATGGCCCTTCCCAATTTGGGGCGAGCTTTCCTTGCTCGGTCGGTCGAGAAGCCTCGGCTCTCCTGAGGACGAGGTCCCCCACTTTGAAGAGCTTGGGCTTGACTCTGGAGTTGTAGTATTGGGCTGTTCGCTGTTGGTACCTCGCCATGCGGACCCGGGCGACCTCTCTTGTCTCTTCGACGAGGTCCAAGTTACTCTTGAGCTGGAAAGAATTGGTGTCGGGGTCGTAATACTCCACCCTTGGAGAAGGCAGGCCGATCTCCAACGGGATGACGGCCTCAGTGCCGTATGCTAGGTTGAAGGGGGTCTCTCCCGTGGGCAGTCGGAACGTGGTCCGATATGCCCAAAGGACATTGTACAAGTCCTCGACCCACTGTCCTTTGGACCGATCAAGCCTAGCCTTGAGTCCCTGCAAAATAGTGCGGTTAGTCACCTCAGTTTCCCCGTTTGTCTGGGGGTGAGCGACCGAGGTGAAACGGTGATCAATGCCGAGCTCAGAGCAAAATTCTCTGAAATAAACATTGTCAAATTATCGACCATTGTCAGATATAAGGATACGGGGTAGTCCGAATCTGCAGATTATGGACTTCCACACGAAGTCCCGCATCTTTTGCTCGGTGATCTGGGCGACGGGTTCGGCCTCGACCCATTTGGTGAAGTAGTCGATGGAGACGACCAGGAACTTTCTCTGTCCGGTGGCCAGGGGAAAGGGCCCCAGGATGTCGATCCCCCATTGGGCAAACGGCCAGGGGGCGATGATGGAGGTCAGCAAAGCTGAAGGGCGGCGCTGAATATTGGCGTTTCGTTGGCATCGATCGCACTTCCGGACGAAATCCGTTGCATCCTTCTGGAGTGTGGGCCAATAATATCCTTGCGCAGGACCTTATGGGCTAATGCCCGACCCCCCAGGTGATTTCCGCAGATCCCTTCATGGACCTCTCGGAGGGCATAGTCCGCCTCGGAGGGGCGGAGGCATCTGAGAAGGGGAGAAGTAAATGATCGCCGATAGAGTCTATTCTCGTATAAGACATACCGGGGGGCCTGGCGCTTGATTCGGCGAGCCTCCGTCTCGTCGTGAGGTAGGGTCCCGTCCTGAAGGTAGCAGACGAGCCCATCGATCCAGCTTGGCTCGGAGTCGATGCACATGGTGGGCTCGGGTTCCTCCGTGCTGGGGATCCGAAGATACTCGAGCGCTGTTCCTTTGGGAAGCTCGCTCATTGCGGGAGGTTGCCAATTTAGATAGCTGGTCTGTCCTGAGGTTCTCCGCTCTGGGAATGTACTGAATATTGAAAGAATTCAGGGCAGATATGAGCTCCCGCACCTTTTGGAGATACTTTTGCATGGATGGCTCTTTAGCTCCGAAATCTCCTTGGATCTGGTTCACTACCAGCTGGGAGTCGCTGAAGGCCGTCAGGTCTTCCACTTTTAGTTCTTTCGCCAGCTTGAGCCCGGCGATGAGAGCCTCATACTCGGCCTCATTGTTCGAGGCCGAAAATTCGAGGCGCAAAGCTTGCTCGGCCACCACTCCGTCTGGACTGGTGAGGATAAGTCCGGCCCCGCTGCCCCCCGAGGTCGAAGACCCGTCCGAGTGCAGGACCCATGGCTGCCTCGGGGCCTCCTCCATGGATTCGGGTGGCCGCTCGGGGTCGTCCGGAAGGGTGCACTCCACGATGAAGTCGGCGAGTATCTGAGCTTTGATAGCCGGCCTGGGCCGATATTCGAGGTCGAATTCCCCGAGCTCGACCGCCCATTTGGCGATCCTCCCTGCACGATCCGACCTCTGCAATATTTGCTTCATAGGCTGGTCGGTCAATATAGCTATCGTGTGGGCTTGGAAGTAAGGCCTGAGTCTCCGAGCCGAGATGATGAGAGCGAAGATGGTCTTCTCAAGTTTAGAATATCGGGTCTCAGCATCCCTGAGAACCCGGTTGATGTAATAGACCGGCTTTTGGAGCTTGTCCTCTTCCCGGACGAGGACTGAGCTCACTGCAGCTGGGGAGACGGCCAAATATAAGTAAAGGATCTCGCCTTTCTGGGGCTTGGTGAGCAGTGGGGGAGAGACCAGAAGGCTCCGAAGCTCTTCAAAGGCCTGCTGGCATTCTTCTGTCCACCGGAAGTCTTTCGGCCGTTTGAGGCTCTTGAAGAAGGGGAGGCAGCGCTCGGCTGACCGAGAGACGAACCTTCCCAGGGCGGCAACCTGCCCCGTGAGCCGTTGCACCTCCTTAACTGTCTTTGGAGGCGACATCTCTTGCAGTGCCCGGATTTTCTCCGGGTTGGCTTCAATTCCGCGCTGGGTCACTATGAAACCCAGGAACTTGCCCGAGGTGACCCCGAACGCGCACTTCGCCGGGTTAAGCTTCATTCGGTATCTCCTGAGCTTGGCGAATGTTTCGTTGAGATCGGCTATGTGGTGTTCCGCCGCTCGGCTCTTCACCAGCATGTCGTCCACATAGACTTCCATGTTCCGGCCGATCTGGTCTTTAAAAATTTGGCTGACCAGTCTCTGATAGGTGGCCCCAGCGTTTTTCAGGCCAAAGGGCATCACCTTGTAGCAGTAGGTGCCCTTGTCGGTGATGAAGGCCGTCTTTTTCTCGTCTTCTGGCGCCATTCGAATTTGATTGTACCCTGAAAAGGCGTCCATAAAAGTTAGCAGCTGGTGTCCTGAAGTGGAGTCGACGAGCTGGTCGATGCTCGGGAGGGGGAAGCTGTCTTTCGGGCAGGCCTTGTTTAGGTCGGTGTAGTCCACGCACATACGCCACTTCCCGTTGGCCTTCTTTACGAGGACTACGTTGGCGAGCCAATCCGGGTAGGAGACCTCCCGGATGAAGCCGGCCCCGAGGAGTTTGTCCACCTCCTCAGCCGCAGCTCGTTGTCGTTCCGGGGCGGAGCCTCTTTTCTTCTGCTTTACAGGCCTGCTGGTTGGCCTCACCTGGAGTCGGTGGACCATGACCTCAGGGTCAATTCCTGGCACGTCCGCAGGCGACCAGGCGAAGACGTCAGCGTTGTCCCGCAGGAAGCTGACGAGGCGATCCCTCTCGTGGGCACCGAGGCCGGAGCCGACCTGCACGGTTAGCTCGGAAAAATTTTCTTATAGTGGGATTTGAATAAGGAGCTCACCGGGCTCTACTTGCTTCTTCAAGAGGGTGTCCCTCGCATCGAGGGTTTCTATGGGCAGCGAAGGGCCCATCGGGTGGTCCGGCGCCTCGGTCGGTTGCTTTGCTGTGTGGGCTGCCATGTAGCATTGCTTGGGCGATCAGCTGGTCTCCGCGGACCTCGCCTACTCCTTGGCCGGTGGGGAACCGCACGAGCAAATGGCGAGTTGAAACCACGGCTCGAAGGGCGTTTAGCCCAGGGCGCCCAAGGATGGCGTTATAGACCGAGGGCAGACGGACCACCAGGAAGTCCATCCTCACGGTGCTCTCCCGGGGGGCGAGGCCGACTGTGACAAGGAAGCTAGCCTCACCTTCAACCGGGACCGCATCTCCGGTAAACGCAACCAACGGGGCATTGACTCTCCGGAAATACCCTTCTGTTACTCCCATTTTTTGGTAGGCATGATAATACAAAATGTTGGCTGAGCTTCCATTGTCAACTAGGACACGCTTTACATCAAACCTGTTTACAATCATAGAGATGACCACAGCGTCATCATGAGGGGTTTCGACCCCTTCTAAGTCCTCGTCCGAGAACGAGATGACTTCATCAGTACGTGGGCGCTTCGGGGGTGCTCCCTGGGCGGCTGTTCCTGTCGAGGCCCGCCCAATCATGTTGATGGTACCGGCGATGGGCCTGTTGTCGCCCGGATTTTCGGTTGGTGCGACATTCTCCGCCGGCCTCCTTTCCTCATGTCGGTTCCTCACGAACCGGTTGAGCACTCCCCGCCGGATGAGCGCTTCTATCTCGTCCCGGAGTTGGAAGCAGTCCTCCGTGTCGTGCCCGCGATCCCGGTGGAAGCGGCAATACTTCCTGGGATTTCGGGGGAATCCCGTGTCTCGCATGGGGGGCGGGGGTCGGAAGAAGTCCCGACCCTCGATTTCCATCAGGATTTCAGCCCGGGGAGCGTTGACGGGTGTATAGTTCTCGTACTTCTCCGGGTACGTCCGAGGCCGTGGTGGGGACCTCGGTCGAGGAGGGGTCCTCTGCTGAGGTCGCCTCTGCTGTCGGGGCGGACTTCTCAGTCTAGGGAGACTCCTCTCTCGGCGGGGAGACCGGCTCCTTTGCCGGCCGCGCTCCTCGCGGCGCTTCTTCCGCTTCTTCGAGGCGGGCTCGATTGCTCCCCGCCTGGAGGCGACTGCCTCCTCGGCCTTGGCATACTTCCGGGCTCGGGCCAACATTTCGGTGAAGTCGGCCGGGAAGCTCTTCTCTATGGAGAAGAGGAATCGGTAGGAGCGAACCGTAGTCTTCAGAGCCGACATGGCTATCGACTGGTCTAGCTCGCGAACCTCCCACGTAGCGGCGGTGAAGCGATCCAGGTACTCCTTGAGGGACTCCCCCTCTTTCTGTTTGATGTCGAGGAGGGAGTCTGACGTCCGTCGCTGGCGCCGGCTGGCAGCGAAGTTGGTAGCGAACTGCCTGCCGAGTTGCTCAAAAGAGGACACCGTATTCGGCTTCAGTCCCGAAAACCAAAGCCGAGCGGTCCCTCGGAGGGTTGCTGGGAAGGCCTTGCAGAGTATGGCCTCCGAGGACCCTTGTAGGGCCATGAGGGCCCGATAGCTCTCCAGGTGGTCGAGAGGGTCAGTCGTCCCGCTGTAGGGTTCCACTTGAGGCATTTTGAACCTCGCGGGAACCGGCTCTTCCTCGATCTAGAGGGAAAAGGGGGACTTGGTAGTGAACTCAAAGTCTCCCTCTTGTCTTGCCTTCTTGCTGTGGAGCACCGCAATCTGGCGCTCCAGATACTCAACTTTCCGGTCGAGCTCCCCCATCCGTGGGATTGTCGCTGTGGTTTGCGCCGGCTCACGGTGGTCTGGGGCTGACTCCGCCTCAGAAAGTTGGGGCCTCCGGTCGAAACCTTCTCCCGGTAACTCCCTCCAGGGAGAAGCTCGTTCTCCGTTGTTGGCTCTGGAGGAGCCATGCAAGTTTTGGCTTGGGAAAACCGGGCCGTTGGGGAGACACTCCGGCGGGGCCTGGGCCCGTGGGGGGAGCGTAGGTAAGGCTTCCTCGCGCCGCAGACCCTGAACGGCGGCGGCCAGGGCCTGGACTTGCTGTACCAGGGCGTCGAACTGTTCCGGCTGGATCTGAGGAGCTGGGTCAGCCGGAGTTGGAGAATTTTAGACAGAGTGTCCAGGGCTTTGCGGGGGACGCCGGGAGATGTTAGAGGCTCCCTTACTTCTCAACTTCACGACTGCTACTCGGGCCCTTCCTCTAGCGCCAACTGTTGCTGGAAATTGGACCCGGGGGCAATCTTCGGTCGAGGGAGAGGGAGCGGCGAGTCACCACGGCGGGGCGGCGACCGGTCGGCGGGCGGCGTCCTCCGTCTGGTGTGGTCGGAGAGAAGGAGCAGCTGGTCCTCGTGGTGAGGCGGCGATCCGTCAGCTGGTGGCGTCCTCCGTCTGGGTGCCTGCACACGAACCGGTGGCCGGGTTTTCCGGCGCCGGCCCTCCGACGCTCAAGTCAGGGAGGGGGCAAATAGTGTGAAAAGAGAGATAAACAGTGTCTGTAGAGTGTATCCACCTTCCAACCCCCTCCTGAGAGGCCAAGGCTCCCTTTTATAGGCGGGGGTCGGTTTACCTGCGATGTAACAGGGCGAAGCCGTAGTACGGCTCGGCATGTCGTTCAGGTCGGCGCACGGTCAGGCGAATCATTGCACTGATGTCGGCGGTGAGGGCGTCGTACAACCCGAACTAGCACGCTACCAGGCGAATTATTGCATTGATGTCGGCGGTGAGGGCGTCGTACAACCCGAACTAGCACGCTACCAGGCGAATTATTGCATTGGTGTCGGAGGTATGGCCGAGATCAGAGACTTATCATAGTCGACTAGACTCTGCTGGGCTAATTTGCCGTGGAGAGCTGAGGGTCCGTAGATGACAGGAGCCATGCGCATTAATTGTGGAGTAAGCCGGAGATCCGCATTTATTGTGGAGTAAGCCGGAGATCCGCATTTATTGTGGAGTAAGCCGGAGATCCGCATTTATTGTGGAGTAAGCCGGAGATCCGCATTAATTGTTGAGTAAGCCGGAGATTCGCATTAATTGTTGAGTGAGCCGGAGGGTTATAGCGGCCATGCGCAATAAATGTCAGAGGGGCGTCAGGATATGGTCCTCGGCCGGACCTCAGAGGTGCACGGCCGTAGCAGGTGGTTGACAAGAGTAGACCTCGAACATCGGGGTTTTTCTCAGATCGGAGGTCTCGAGGTCGGTCGTCTTGAGGTCGGACGTTCCGAGGTCGGACGCCGACTTCGGCCGTCCAGGGTCGGAGGTTGTGCAGCTTCTTAGGGGCATTTGCGTCATTTGGAAAAAAAATCTTATTCCCCCCAACAGAATTCATTACTACGAAATTAACGATACGAGCCATTCACTTATTATGGATTGACAAATCACGGATCCTAAACTTCAAGATATTAAGTTTGATGTTTGGTTAATATTCTCTACATTAGTAGAAGATTCTTTTACAAGTGTAGAACTTTATTTCTAGTTATATATATATATCTATGGTTAGGATGCACAAGTTTGACGAATTTGTTACTATTTAATATTTTTTATTTTCTACTTGTCGACTTGTTGGATGTTAGAAAGTTCGGCGACTTAAGTTTCCAGTAATTCTTTGGTAAAAATGAGTTTTAGAACGCTTTCATGGCAATGTTTATCTTGCTTTAATATTTCTCTTGTAATTGGTTTAAATGATGGTTAAACTCAAAAACTATACTTTTTGTTAAGATGATGAGTTCGACGGCCAGTTAAAAGCTCCACGCACATAAAGTACGTTGAAAAAATATATTATGGAATGGCTGCTTCTCTTCCAAGCACAGCAGGATTTTGTTTTTGTTCAATATTTTATGTGGAAATTGTCGGATGCTACAAAGTTTCTTGATCTTATCTTTAATTATTCCTCCAGTAAAATTTTAAGATAGTTTTGACATGACAAGATCTATACGTTAACCGGTGTGGACTACACCTTTTTCCTTTTTACTATATTATAGTAAAAATCATTTGTTATCAACTATATTTATAAGGAATTATTAAAGTTTCTTTGGTCACATTTAAATTAATTATTTTAGTTTATGATGGAGCGAGTTTGCTAGATGGCTAGACACTTCATGGGCATAATTTACTTTTCTTGAAGTCCTTAAGAAATGTAAAATATTTTAGAAACTATACTACATGTATCCACACAACTTTTTTTGCTGGTAAATATTTGAGTGCTTAACAACATTTAGTTTTTGTGAATTTTTTGGTTATTGGAAAGATATTTGCACAAAGCTTGAAGCAAATATCTAGAAGAAATAGGTTTAAGGTAGTTTTCATAATTATCCATCTTACTTCTTTAAACAAAGAATAGGAAACTTTATTCCACTATATTAACAATAAAAAAGTTATTCAATGTTGGCCGGCATAAAGTAGTTAGTTATTAAAGTTTGTTTATGAGGATAAAATCAGTAAATCCTGTCCATATGCCATGACAAATTCCAACCTAAGCTTAAGAATGATTTAGTAATATTTTTTTTTGAATTGTTGCTTTATAAGTTGCGATTTGTGAAACCATTTGATACTAGAATGTTCCTTGACCTAAGGGCTCGTTTGGTTCGCAGGAAAAGGAGGGGAGAAAGTGTGGTCAACGGAAAAGTAATGAAATGCCTCTTATTTGGTTGGAGTTTTCAAAGAAGAGAGATGGGAAAGTTGTATTCCCATGGGAATATGATTCCCACATTTCATGGGAAAGTCTTTATTAAGGGCATAATAGGAATTATACATAACTTTTCTAGGAAAGTGGATGGTCAACCAAATATAAGCACTTTGGAAATTTGTCACTTTCCCATGGTTAACCAAAACATGCCAAAAGTACTTTTCTAGGTATACTCTTCCTAGGAATCTGATTCCCAGAAATCATATTCCTAGGAGGGAAAATACTTCCCGCGAACCAAACGAGCTCTAAGATTCATATAACCTTCTGGCAGAAGCAAATTTCAAGTAGCATGCATGCTCAATGTTATCCATCTTACTTTAGCACTATAGTATATGGGTGATCTCATAGGTATTAAATCGACAAGGGCAGTGCTTGGTTATTTAGTTAGACAAATAAACCATATGTATGAGATAAGTAGCTTACTTCCTGTATAAAGGTTTGGAAAACCATTAAGCATCCAAAAGATTATAGTGTGACATATTTGCTTTTATTTATTTTAATATTATATTAGTTGTTATTTTGTGAGCTACTTGAATATTAGAAACTCCCTAGACTAAGCTTAATGTAAGTTTAAAGTAAGTTTTAAAGTAATTTCCATGAAATTATCTACCTCACTTCAAATCAAGCCTCCTATCTCTTCCTTCATTGGCCATTCCAAATCTGTCATATATTAGTGTTACGTTCAATTGACCTAGCTTTACTTTTAGGGGGGGGAGTATGTGAGAGGATCCATGCGGGCATATGTTTAGTCCCACATCGGTTATTTATCAAGAAGATTTTGGGTGCTCATACAAAACTAAAAATTTCCAAAAAATACCTTCTGACTAACTTTTTTAGGCAAGATTCTGAGTTGTTACAGCAACAATAGCGTAGCCTAAGCAATTGCTACCTTAATTGGAATTGCTTAGTACCATATGAAAGATGATCTAGCATCTACTCCTATAATGCTTGAATCTCATATGCTAGTATTGATCCCGAGAAAATGTTAATAGCAGGATACATCCTCTTTTACCTTGTAATGTGAACATGCAATCATTAAGAGTTTGGTAAGTTTTTAATTTGGCATTAAAAAAAGGTTGCAGAAATTGATGGACTCGAAACTCATCCCTCTTCTATGATTTTTGGCATATCTATATACTTATCCCTATCAAAACTTTGGCATCATAATTAAAGCCCTCACTTAGGCAACCTTTACAAACGCAGCCGCTTGAAAAAAAAATAAAGCAAGGAGTGGATGGTGATATAGGAAAATTGAGGAGGGGTAAATCAGATAGGTGGAAACGGTAAGACCGGCCAAGGCTGGCCATGTGGTATTTGCATGGCTTCATGCACGAAAGAAAGAGAGTGACATAACCCCCAGCAATAACAGGGGGATCAGAGTAAGCATCCTATCACATCCCATGGAATGGAAGAGCCCTTTGAAGGAATCCAGCATGCCATTCTAGCTGACCATCACAAATTTCACCTCTCCATCCCTCATCCTCTTCAGGAAATACATCTACCTCGAAGCTGGCTCCAGAAGGATGGAGGACCACCTATTTCTTGTTTCTCCGAATTAAGCAATCCAAAGGGGTTCATAAATGAGAGTTTCCAAAGACATATGAGCTTAATATATGTGTGTGTGTGTGTGTGTATATATATATATATATATATATATATATATATATATATATATATATATATATATATAGATAGAGAGAGAGAGAGAGAGAGAGAGAGAGAGAGAGAGAGAGAGAGAGAGAGAGAGAGAGAGAGAGAGAGAGAGAGAGAGAGAGGGAGGATACAAAGGAAGAGAGATGGCTAACAATCAATGCTATAGCTAACCTAACTGGCAGGTATGCTCCACTTTTTAAATGTTGCAGTTTTAAATATTGTCACGATGCTTCAAGGCATTAGAAACTTCACATGTAAGTCGGTAGGCACGCTGCATGGAGCGGAAATTATAGAGCTTCTGATGGGTTAGAACATGGACCTGGGGGCCCTTTTAACGTCCGAAACAACATTGCCGTTGGGCTTCATTGTGCAGCCCAATATTGGCTACGGGCCGGGGCTCGTTAACCCAAAGAAAATCACAACTTGATCCAAGGTTACGATCTCCAAAACCCCAAAGAAGAGGAAAAGAGAAAGGTGCTGCATGCATGATAACTTGATGAGACGCGTGCATTTAGGGATAAGTGATTGTATTATTTTTGCTCGCTATGTTTTGGGAAGTGTTGGTGTTATCTCTTCCCTTGCCGTTGGGACTATTGGGGTATGAGAATCCGTATGAACGTGTGTTTAGTTCCGCATTGGTTATTCACTAAAAAGATTTTAGCTAGTTATATATGATTAAGAAATTCAAACAATACATTTCAATTAGTCTTCTTGAGTAAGGTCATGGGTTGTGACAAATGGTATCATAGCCAATTCGGCCCATAGCCTATGTAAACTAGGGAACATCGCGTGATGCTTGCGATTAGATTTGAATAGATTTGAGCCCTTAGTTTTTACTGGAAAGATCTTGAGTAATTATACTAGACTAAGGAATTCAAAAAATATCTTTTGCTAGCCTTTTTGGATGAGGTCCTGAATTGTAACATAGGGTGATACTCTGGATGAAGTTCTAAGAATATGAGATCAAGAACATAAGAAAATCTTGTTTATTTTCTTTTAAAATTTGTTGAAGAAGCTCAAGCCAAACAGGGATAAGTGCGTCCCCAAGTACATAAGTTCAGGTCAAATTAATCCCCAAGATAAGTGCGCCCATTGATGGAGTCTTATTGAGCACTGGCTATGGAAAGCCCTTTACACTCTTCTTACGTTCTGCATGCAACACATGCTGAGAGCCTTTTCAGCAGTTGGTTTCCACTAGAAAACCTTGAGCCAAAAGCATCGATCAGGGAAGCATAGAGACTCGAGTACATCCCACAAAGGACTGCTGCTCCAAAGTTCAAAATGGATCGCGGTCACACCACCATGAAAAGGTTCAAGAAGGGAAATTTTGACTGGTTTTTCTTGTTTTATGAGGAATAAAATGGAGAAGAAGGAGAGAAGTAATAACGGAGCTCTCGTTCTCAGCTAGAAGATGATAATCTCTCTCCAAGAGTAGGTGGGAAAAGGTTCTCCTTCACTAACAATCGAAGATGGGAGTGGCATAACGTTATGGTGTGGCAACTCTGCATGGAGAGAGAGTACTCAAATTACCAAGAAGACCAGGTAACTTGAGGACAAAGCAGCAATTTTAATACGTAGGTTCTGTTTTGGTAGATCTTCGACATATCCGTAATCAGTACAGAGCTCCGGAGTGCATGAGAGAGAGTTATCCATACGTAGCGGGTGCTGGGCGCAAACCGCATTCTACTCGAGAAAGACTGGACTTCGGTAATTAAGTAAATTTGGAATCCAGAGCTCGATGTGAGATCCAGCTTATTGATCCGCAATATCCACGGACTCTTGGACGAGGACGGACTATCGTGGACTAGACATGCCTACAGAAAGGCGAACAACACGGCTGATTGGGTAGCTTGATTCATGGCCCACCACTCTAGAGGTTTTATCTGGGGGACTACGTGTCGGTGTCTCAACTTCTATGTTATATTTTTTTTTCTGATTTTGTAGGCTTCACCCATCTGCGGCAGGTGTGAATTGCCGTTGCAGTACCAAAAGAAGAAAAGAAAAAAAAACACGTTCTATTTTAAGGAAAGGTGGAAGGGTGCAGTCAAATAGATTTAACAATATATGAGCCTAGGCTTTGCGTGACAATATAGACAGCAACCCAAAGGTACACACAAATAGAGCAAAAAGATGTTCGAGCCGAAATCACCCAACTTCGCACCAGGTCGGACCAAGTCCATCCCAAAAACCAGCATAACTGTTGCTGCGACCATTTCCTGCGAGGCCCAGCACTTGGCCAAACCCGCCAGCCAAATCCGGATCACGCCAAGACCACTTTCGGATTTGAAACAAAGTGTTTCCAGGCACGCATACATACGAGGAGAAAGTTTTGAACCCATAGCATATATTTCAAAATATACATTATTTGAAAATTTTATAATTTAAAATATAGAAAAATCTTTTTATTTGAAACATATTAAGATTTTGAACTCTATAATTTCTATAATTTCCTCTCCTCTAATTTTTGATTCAACATTTTGTCCTCTCTTCACAATCCATCTAGCCACTTATTTCCCCATCATCGAGCGAAGCAAGTGACTTGCATATCCAAATGCTAATGGAGGGAAGTATAAGGGATGGGGAAGAGCGAAGAAAGATTATGAGATCTATAGGTAGCACTACAGATACCAAGTGCTGCAGAGAAAAATATATGATCTATATACTGCAAGTGCTCATTTATTGAGAGGTGTAAGAGGTGTAAAATTTTTGCTACAAGCCTCTGACTATCTCTCGTTCGAACCTGAGTTAGCCCTATGAGGTACATGAACAAGGTCTAAGCACATTCTAAGCCCTCGAGAGGCTTGACTAAGTCCCCATCAAAATTCGAGCCTGATTAATGTTATTTTTCAGTAGAAAGCCTGATTAAAACAACGTTTTAAATGGTTCATCATCTTTGCTTTTACGCATGGTTTCATTTTGATTCTATAGAAGTGATTTAATCCCTCTTTGCCCCCGAAAAAATGAACATTTTGGAGTCTCTCATCTATCAAACCATCTTAAAACAATCTTAAGATGTATATACATATGTATGCGCTGTATAAAAAACGGTGATAAATATAAATGACTTGTCTGAATCAAGGAAAAAAAATTAACTTGGCCATGTAAATAGTGATGAGTATATAAAATACTAACCAGTTCATGTCTTTTAATATTATGTATGTGAATATGTACAATATAGCTTACATGGCCCATTGACCCCAATTGCTAGAACCAAGCCTAAACATGTCATAAAGTGTGAGTAAGCCTACCCAAGGGTTCTTGAGCCTGACCAGTCCCAGTTCAGATATAGCTGGGCTGGCAAGGCTTACACTAGGTCGACCCAGCCCATTGAAATGCTCGATTTGCCCCCAAACTCATTTGATCTCAGCTGTTTGGACCCTCAACAGCTATAAATATTAAGTAATATACACAATGGCCGTGCCACCTTTCCAACATAAGAGGAATCTGCCATGCTTGTGCATGAGAATGCGATTATGTGCTGATGTGGCAGCATGCGGTTGGCCATGCATGGGGCTTGGGTGGGCAATTCAGAAGGCAGAGGGTCAAACACTTCCCTGCAACCACAAAGCAAATTAACATGGTCTTAACCAGGCAGGGACTGGGAGTTACTTAGATCGCAAAACTTCAAAAAAAGTAGTTTTATGGAGAATAGATCTTCTCGAGTTTTTGGTAAAACTTGTTTTACAAAGAATTTTGTTTTATGTTTAATATCTGTTTGCACACACACACAGCTAAATGATCCTTCTTCCCCCATATTTTGTTTCTGAGAAATGGTGGCTCTCAACTTGTAATAGAATAGGCATATGAAAAAGCTTAGAATCATGAAACTTGTTTTGATTAAGCTGACAGGTCATAAAGTCTTTCATACAGAATCATGATTTAAGCTTACCAGTCTTACTAAAACTCATATACGGCCTAAGAAAAGTGTACTGATTGAGATATATACTTGATATGTTCAGCTCTGCAAAGAATACATCCCATTTGGCTGACTCAGATAACTCTTCTTCTGTAAAGAACAGGGCTAAGAATTTGCATTGATAAAAACTTTATTGTATCTCTTTTGGTACTGCAAAGGATCTTTCTACATTACTTGAAAAAATAAAAAACGAACAGTGAAAACAAATTACATGAAATAGCTAGCATCAGACCGAAATTCACCATCTTTATCCTCAACCATGCCAAACAGAGCCACCACACTGCATCCAAATGTCACAGAGATTCAAACTCAAGACTGCTTCCCAAGGAGGCAGGGGGTAAAAACAAGTCACAGAGTTGCTGACATCATATACACTTCCAATGTGAAAGCTGGATCCAAGACATCTAAATGATGATTAAGCCACCAACAACGAAGTGATCGTAGCCGAGAGGGGTTGCCACTTTGGATTTTATTGTACCGTTCTAGAGTAAATACACTCATGAGAATCAGAAAATAAAAAAAATACAAAAAGCAGAAGAGATATCTATCGCAGCAGTTCGCAGCACTATTTGCTTCCCATAATTGAACTCATGTTTCAATTACGAGATTCTCTTTTCACGGCATGCTCACCTGAAATTTAGTTGGTAAGTGTCTATCTATGATGAACTTGCATGCATGACCAAATAGATACGCAAAATCTGGACTCAACATAATCATCAGATAGGTGTATTACATCAGAATGACAATGTGACTGTCTCAAGATTATCTTCCTTAGAAATTGAGACAAAAGGATGACATGTACATGCAATCTATCGCCCCTCAAATGACTTCATATCTAATGAAACTACGCTAAGAAATTAGAAGGCAGAAAAATTTGTGGGTTAATAGCTCTATACTAAGTAATGAAACACAAAAACAGGTCTCGGATAATAGATCGGATCTAGCTACATGATGCAGGAAGACAAGATAGATTCAAGAATGAGTCTCTGTTTCAATGTTTTTATAACTGGATGGACAGAAAGTGGCAAAGGAATTGATATAGAAGAATTAGAGCTTCAGGTGCACGTTACAGATGCTAAAATGCTTAGACAAGGGATATATTTAGTGTTTGTAAAGTTTCAATGGCGTATGGTTTGCTGATGACCTGGTGTTTTCAGATATACCTGGGTTTTAGCTGAAAGTGAACTAGAAAATGATCTAACTTGAGGGTTCTCGGCCTAATAATATAACCAAATTGGTGAATCAGCTTTATTAGTCACCATCACATCCATCCAGCTCATATCCTTCTCTAATCATGCATCATGCACCTATACCTCGTCAAGCACCAATTAGAACACACCCTTCGATTCATATAATTGGCATAGGGCCTCATTCTTCTTTCATTATTCCAATCAGCAAAACAATCATTGCATTAATCATTATCATATGCACATATAATATATATGAGTCTATCATGCCTCTCACATCTCATGCCACTTTCATACATATGGAGCTACGTTCCCTCAAAGAAGCAACCACATTACATGGTCCATATTCATGATTAAACAAATATTAAAGCTCAATTATTTGTTTAGTTATTTAGTTTTTGGCCATGGAAAGATTATCTTGACATCGTGTACCAATTAGCTAGCTAACAATGATCACAAGGTTTATTGACACTGTAGGCGCAAGCCCCACCCCAACCCCACACTCCAAAAAAAAAAAATGTTAGATACTATTTCTAATCTCATAAGATCTCTATGAAATTTGTATTATAATGTGATTGTATCTTCTCCTTGTATGTCTCAATTCATAAACATGTGTCTTTTCTTTGTTTTGATCATGAGAATATGGTCTTTCCTTAACAATGGCTGCATTAATTTTGAACAAATTAAATCGTCTCTGCCTCGAACTCTTCGAGTTGCGTAACTAGTACAAACATTCAGTTTCATACGTGATAAAGACTTTTTTTCTAGGGTTGGAGAGGCGTGGAGGGAAGGAGAAGGCTTATAGTCGTATGTAATAAGATCAATGCTACATTTGGTTATGCAAAAATCCTCCAAATTAATGAATTTATTTCTTAAATTTTAAGTCAAAAGAAGTAGAAAACGACTCTTAAATGCTATTGCTAGCACCGTAACAGGAAGAAATGAATAAACATGTGTTATTATGTGAGCATAAATTTCTCTTATTGTTTCTTCACTTGATTCTAAATGAATGTGTTTAGCTAATAAGAGAGTTGGAAGGCGCCATCACCCATGCAGATATTTTCTTAATGATTGATGGTTCCAAGCTTCCTTTTGTGGTCTTACCACAAGGTTTCATCAATCAAATTGTATTCCCTATCACTATAATTGATGGAAGGGCATTTGTTCAAAGTAATTTTATTTTTTATTTGTATTGAGCAAGCTGGAATTTGTGTCTTATATATCTAGTTAATTAAGGTTGGGGTAACATTAATGATCTGGTTCCAAGTCCCGCCTTCCCTCAATTTTTACTTTGATCCTAGTTCTCAAATATGTGTCCAGGGAATCCATATAAACCAACTTATTCTATCACCTATTTACATTAATCAAACACGAAACCATAAAAAAGATATATTGGTTTATGTCAAAGTCCAATAGGTACATTATATATAGGTTCCAAAAGTTACAGTGTGCTTTAGCAAGGCAGAAGTGATAATATAAACTAATGCAATTTGATCTAGGCTCTAATTCAAGATGAGCCTTCAATACAACCATGGGATATATTTTATGGTGGTTGCGATAAACTTAAACCATAGTAGAGATAAAGCCCATCTTAGTCTTCGTAACTAACTCTGATACTACCTCTGATAGGTGAGGCACATTATAAAAGAATATAAACCAACTTATTCTATCACCTATTTACATTAATCAAATAGGAAACCATAAAAAAGGTATACTGTTTTATGTCAAAGTCTAATAGGTACATTATATATAGGTTCCAAAAGGTACAATGTGTTTTAGCAAGGCAGAAGTGATAATATAAGCTGATGCAATTTGATGCAGACTCTGATTCAAGACAAGCTTGCAATACAATGATGGGATATATTTTATGGTGGTTGCGATAAAGTTAAATCATAGTAGAGATAATGCTCATCTTGGTCTCCATAACTGACTATGATACTACTTTTGATGGGTGAGGCACATTCCAAATTTATCTGAGAGTGCTTGTGAGGTCCTCCTCATCGAGAATACTTAGAGTTGGATTTTTGGAATAACAAGATGCTGCTCGTGGCCAGCAAGGAGCAGATTCGATTCCAAAGATCACGATGGCATTAATAATAGCTCCATCTTCATATAAGTTTTTTTGCCCCACAAAGAGATCTTCTTCAAAAGAAATGTTTGCGCATGAGAAGGTATTCTTGTTCGTGACCCTCATCACACTCAATCTTTGTTTGTTTTTATTCCACGCCAAATGAGACCCACCATCATCATTCTTGTGGTTACAATCAGATTGTTTCCAGATATCACGATAGCATCAATAGCTTCATAAGTTCTATTGTCCCATATCTGCGCATGAGAAGGTATTCCTCTTCCTGACCCTCAACACACTCAGTCTTTGAGTCTGTCTTTATTCCATGCCGGGTCTTTATTCCATGCCAAGCCGGACCCATCACCTTCCGTAAAGGTGGTCCATAACATGCATTCATTTGAAACTTGTCATGATCTGCATGCATTGTAAATATGGCTTTGCTATTTCACCCTCCTCTCGAACACGGTTCTAGCTAGTGTAATGCGTTGAAGTTGATTTTCCCCATGTTGAGAAGCCAGATGCGATTTTATGGGAAAAAAAACATGCATACGATTTGTTACAAGAATATATATAGCGATCACTTGAAGGTTCATGCGATCCAAGAGAATATTTTTTATTGTTACAACCGATGGCTCGTACAATTATGGGTCCGACGCGAAACATGGATCCATATATACATACATACATATATATATATATATATATATATATATATATTATATATATATATATATATATATATATATATGGGGATTGATAACCTACTCTCTGTTATGGTAGGTTATCAATCTACCCATTTTTCATTGGACAAAAAATACTCTTACGTTTTATAACTCTTAAGGGTATTTATGTCTTTTTACAATCCCACATTAATTCACCCTCTCAACCCCCTAGTTAATACTCTCTTCCTCTCTCTCTCATACATACATACATACATATAAATATATATATATACATATATATATGTATATATGTATATATATATACATGTATATATATAGATGTATGTATATATATAGATAGATATACGTATGTATATATACATATGTATATGCATATATATATATACACACACACATATATGCCCATGTATACATATACATATATGTGTGTGTGTGTATGCATACATATACATATATGTGTACATATATATATATATATATATATATATATATATATATATATATATATACATATATATGTGTATATATATATATATGTATACACATATATGTATACACATATATGTATACTGGGGAGAGAGAGAGAGAGAGAGGGAGAGTATTAATTAGGAGGTTGAGAGGGTGAGTTAATGTGGGAGTGTAAAAAGACATAAAATACCCTTAAGAGTTATAAAAATTAAGGGTATTTTTTGTCTACGGAAAAATGGGTAGATTGATAACCTACCATAACAGAGAGTAGGTTATCAATCCCCTATATATATATATGGGTTGGGTCGAGTCATTTTGAATCAGTTTTTTGTTTATATATAGATATATATATATATATATATATATATATATATATCCATATCTATATATAAATACACACATACATATACTTATATACATATTTATTTGTTTTAATTTGATCCGAACTTTGATTCAAGATGAACCTCCAATATCGTGATGGGATATATTTTGTGGTAGTTGCGATAAAATTAAACTATATGTAACCATCGTGGAGATAATGCTGATCTCAGTCTCCGCAACTGACTCTGATTCTTCATCAGGAATACTTAGATTTTTGGAAAACCAAGGTGTTACTTGTGGCCGACAAGAAGAACATTTGGATTTTCTTCTTGTGGTTGCAACCAGACTAGTTCTAGAGATCGCGATGGCATCAATGGCTTATCTTCATGTAAGCTTTGTTGCCCCATAAAGAGATCTTATATTCTTATTCAACGAAATGTTTGCGCATAAGAAGGTATTCTTGTTCTTAACCCTCATCACACTCAATCTTCGTCTTTTTTCTATTCCATGCCAAACCGGACCCGCCTATCTTCATTCTTGTGATTACAGACAGACTGGTTTCCGATATGACGACCGCATCAATGGCTTCACCTTCACGTTATAAGTGAGTTCTTCTCGAAAAGAAATATCTGCGCATGGGAATGTATTCTCGTTCTTGACCCTCATCACACTCAATCTTTGAGTCTGTTTTTATTCCATGCCAAATCGGACCCACCACCTTCCATAAACGTAGTCCATAACATGCATTCGTTTGAAACTTGTCATGCATGCACTACATGCATGGTAAACATGGCTTTGCTATTTCACCTTTTTGTCTAGCTAGAACATGGTTCTAGTGTAATGTGTTTAAAGTTGGTTCTCTGTGTGTTGAGAAGCCATGCTAACATGAAGATATTTTCAGACAAATGGTATGCTAATTATACCGTTAATAAACACACTCTTGGCATCATTCTACTCTCAACCTTATGTAACAAAATCAAGATAGAGATCTAAGGCAGCATATTTTTAAGACAAGACTTCTTCATGGTTTTTTATAAATCGACAAATTGCTATCATTAAAAAATGTCATTGCTTGCATAAATTTGCTTAAAAAGTGAAAATATTTGTAGAAAGAAAATTAACGATCATAGTTGTAGCAGTTGTCATTTGCCATCATGATAGAAAAGAATTCACCACAGTAAAAGGTTGCTATGTGCAGGAGGTGGCTTAACCAGCATAGATGTAGCATTAGGTAGCAGTGTGCACCCACTCAAAGAGGTGTTGAAGCCACTGGGTCCAAGCTTCCGAGGAGTGGGACAAAATCCCATACCATGTTCCCTGTAATCACAACCCTTTATCCGAAGTCCATGTACTTCCTGGTGGCAGATCACATGCCCATGCCTCTTGTACAGGATATAGCTGTCCCTCGCGACCCTCCAAACCGAAAAATAGGCCAAAGAAGCCAGAATGGATTCAGAGATGGTCTTTGTACTCTCTCTCTCTCGTATTCCCCACAAGGGACAAAGATTTAGGTCTGGTGTTACAATCCATGCACAGCCGCAGGATCTCGTCACGTTTGAGGCCTTGTTTTGGCTTCTAATAAATTGTGGGAATCCAAAGCTTTTTTTTTGTTTTTTTTTGATGAAAAGAATGTATCATACCAAAAAAAAAATAAGAATAATAAGTTTCGAAATGCATCAGGTGGTCCTCCTCTTCTTTAGCCATAGAGTCTTTCTACAATGGTTAGCCATATAGAATGCTATCCAATCTGCTATTCCGTTAGCTTTGCGATATGCATGCTTAGTCTGCAAGGTCATTTCATTCTTCATCATCCCCTGAATATCTTTAAAGTGGGTGGTAATCGCTCATTTTTTTGGATTCTGACAGTAGCCTAAACCCAATTTTTGGAAATGATTGATATTTGAAGCCTTTGTTAGCTCCCATTTGCAGAATGGGACGAAATATGGGACACGTGTCGCCATGAGAAGCGCATGGTAGCCGTACGCTGTGGAGCCCCGAACAGCGACGTCCCATGGTGGCGTAGATAACGAGGGTCCGATCTGGGTCCGACGAGCCCAACCGGGGCCTAAAAAGGCCGTAATCCACATTTTTTCCACGTGGCCTCTCCCGCGCCGCTCGATCGAGGCCGGGCCGTCGGGCCAACCACGAAGTCTGGCTCTTGCCTGTAACACTGCAGGCGACCGGCTTTCTGCCATGCTCATTAAATGGACAACTTTTGTAGCAAGATTACAAAAGGACCCATTCACCAACTCAAACGTGGGTTCGGCCACCAAGGTTTTCTGACAGCTGTTATAACATTAAAGTAGCGGACAGGTTACACGTTCCACTGTGCTGAGATGCGAAGTACAGATGGTGTATTTTAGCAAAAAAAAAAAGTACAGATGGTGTCATGGTGATGATCGCCCGGGTTGATCATCCAGTTTTGGTTAACACTAGATAATAATGGCGAAAAAAATCTTAATGATAGCATAGCATCCAATGTGGGAAAATACGAGACGGCAAACCGACCCCATAATTTTAAACATGAACCAAGTTGAACAATTTTAGCTCTATTCGAGAAATCGCTTACTGAGGAGAATCATCAACACGCATAGATCAGAATTGATAGTTCTAACAATCGACAACTCTGACAGTCCGCAGTCATGGCAGCTCCACACTTCGCGTCGAACCTGCATCGCACTCAGCCCAGGCGGACTGATCCTTGCATCGAGACCGTACCATCGGCCTATTGCCTGACATCATGCACGTCACATCGGCCTAGATAATGATAAGACTGGATCCATGAAACTTGAGGTATACGCATAATAAGCATTCATCATCACTTATAAAGGCCATGCTTTGCTGAAATCTCTCTTTTTTATACTGGTACTTCAGTATTATGACCTAGGCATCGGAGGGTTTCTCATTGAAACTCTCTGACGAGTAGACTTCTTGCAGGCCAGCAAGTGGAGGAAAAATTAATATTTATTATTTTATATTATTATAATATTATTATAGCAATCTATTCTGATTCTAAAACGAAAAAGTTAGAGAAAGTGGATGATTGGTTAAACAAGAGAAGAGGCCGTGAGTGACACCATGATGAGCTTGTATATATATTCAATTAAATCTTGACCGCCACAACAACATGAAGTGTATAAAGTAATATTATTGGCCGGAACTTTACAACTTTTTGGACGTACTCATGGAAATACGGCGACAGCTATAGGATACTGAAGCTAATCCATCTAATCTTGAATGGATGATGCCCCTCTTCTTCAAAGGCTATCACGAACATCTAACCAAGAGGCCGACGCTTGCTTATGTGATCTTGTTGTTGGCTAGGCAGGTTTCAAGCACAGATTCCTTGTGGTATATAATTTGGATTATTGTTGTGCGGTATTTGATGATTGCCGTCAGAAAATCGATGTGAAACTAAATACACGCCTGCAGATTCGTACATATTCTTTTTCGTTTAAGTTCTGACGTCCTCGTCAGGCTAAAGATTCAAATACATTCAAATCTAATTACAAACGCCACGATCGGCCCGAAGTCAGCTCTAATAAATCCACCTACAGTGTTCCCTAATTTAATTATATAGGTTATGGGCCGGATCTGTTCTGATATTATTTGTAACAATCCAGAAATCTCATCTAAAATAGCTAGTCGGAAAGTATTATTTGCGTTATATAAGCACCCAATATCCATCTAACGAATAATCAATACATGACTAAACATATGCTCATATGATCCTCACAATATATGATGCAAATAAGATGATTTTATATATTATATATGATGCTCGATAGTTATCCATTTTAATGATGGCCATGGTGCTAACCACGCACCGGAGAGTATTCCGAACTGGTTTTCTTTTACCCGCCAAAAGTGACCGTTGGGCTTTGTGAAGCTGGGATTGTTGGATGCCGTATCTCCCTCTCGTTCGCATCCAATGAGAAGCATGATGATGATGAGCTCCCATTCGCCTATCATCACATGGTGTCGCTGTCACGGGGCCCCCATTCTCCCCCACCTCTTCGTTTCTCTCATTATACAATTAATATGAATAACGTACGTTTTGACACTATACAAAACTATAGCATACACTCATACAGCCAACGTTATTATTATTATTATTATTATTATTATTATTATTATTATTATTATTTTCAAAGAAGCCTCTCCCATCCCTCCATATATATACCCCTCTCCCTCCCACGTTCCATGCCAAGAGAAGAGGAGAGCCCTCCAGAGGAAAGTAGAGAGAGAGAGAGGATGGTGAAGGACATGAGCGTGGAGGGGGAGGACCAGGCGGTGAAGGACTACGAGGACCCGCCGCCGAAGCCACTACTGGGGGTGGAGGAACTCTGGAAGTGGGCGCTCTACCGCGCCCTGATCGCCGAGTTCGTCGCCACCCTCCTCTTCCTCTACGTCACGATTGCTGCCGTCATCGGCTACAAGCGGCAATCGCAAGCCAACCAATGCAACGGTATCGGCTTCCTCGGCGTTGCATGGTCCTTCGGCGGCATGATCTTCATCCTCGTCTATTGCACCGCCGGCATCTCCGGTCCATCTCTCACCCCTCTGCATCACTACTTGATTTCATCTCGAACTTTGTCAACTTAATCTTCTTCTTCTTCTACTAGGTGGTCACATTAATCCGGCAGTGACGTTTGGGATGTTCTTGGCGAGGAAGGCGTCATTGATCCGAGGGGTTCTCTTCATGGTGGCTCAGTGTCTGGGGGCCATTTGTGGGGTGGGATTGGTGAAGGCATTCATGAAGCACTCCTATAACTCTCTTGGTGGTGGGGCAAACGTGGTGGCGCCGGGGTACTCCAAGGGCAGCGCCCTCGGCGCCGAGATCGTCGGCACCTTCATCCTCGTCTACACCGTCTTCTCCGCCACCGACCCAAAGCTCAAGGCCCACGATAGGCACGTTCCGGTCTGTATCTACTGCTACTCTAGTAGTTAACCAGTGTACTCATGGATGATTTCTTTATTGAAAAGATTGTGCTTTGTAGGTTTTGGCGCCTCTATCGATCGGGTTTTCCGTGTTCATGGTGCATTTAGCTACGATCCCGATCACAGGGACCGGCATTAATCCGGCGAGGAGCTTCGGTACGGCAGTTATATACAACCAGCGCAAGGCCTGGAGTGATCATGTATGTGATTTGAGTCCACACTCAAGACGGATTGCATTTAGTTCCGGAATAAATCTGGCAATAAACCTTATTCCTGCCAATTGCATTTTAAAAAGACAGGATCATAAATAAGAAAAAATTATTCCAGTCACACCGTACTTATTCTTGAAATAACAATTACAAGGGGAGTTTGGAATTAATAACTTCGTTCTTAGAACGAGACCTTCTTTTATTCCTGCCCCCATTTTTATGGATAAAAACATCACTAGCCAAGAGATATTTCAGATTTCAGAATGAATAACTATTTCTATTCCACTTTTTATTGCTCCCTGTATAACATTATGTTTTGGATTGTGATGGTGAGCAGTGGATATTTTGGGTGGGACCGATGGTGGGAGCGGCGGCCGCGGCGGCGTACCACCAGTACGTGATAAGGGCTAACGAGCGCAGCAACGCTCACAACTGACCTCTGCCTCCTCCTTTATCCTGTTCTTCTTTGGTTGTAGACGTGACTGTGAACATTATGTTGTGGGGTGTGGGGGTTCGAGTGCTTTTCTTTGTGTCATTTCGTGTTCTCTCTTTATTTATTGTGCAAGAAGGATGATGTGTGGTATTTGTTTCATTCAGTGGCGGGATTGTGGTCCTAATCAGACTATGTACTGCTTTAATTATAATATATTGTGATTTTTAACGTGCTTTTCAGACCTTTACAAGCTTTACATCTCGTGATATTGTGCAATAAAGTATTGAAGGGAGGGGAGTTTCATCTTGCTGAACGTTCCCAGACTACAAGCCAACAACTGCGAACCATTCCTTTTTTCTTTCTAGCTTTACCAACTTCTAATTAAGACCTATTCTCGAGGTAATCGTCATCTTCTTCTTTGTTCTGTTTGGAGGCAGGGAATGGGACTACTGGTGTTGGGTCCTACAACCCTAGCTTCAAGTAGTGGATGGGAAGTGGGCGTGAAGTGGGGACGGGACAGTGGAGGAGTTAAAAAACGGTGGTGAGTGTTGTTTTTATTTTGCTTGGAGATGGTGAAGGGCGCGAGATTTTATTTTGGTAACCAGAGTTTGTGATTCTCTCATGCCTGCAAAATTTGAGTTCCTCCATGCAGAGATTTGGTTGGATCTTATTTACTTCGCAGGATCTTATGCGATGGAAGATGATTAGTTTTTGTGCACAAAATGGTGACTTTGAAACAATTTCTGCAATTACTAGGTAATGATCTAGCATTAGATACGCGGATACATGAGAAGAAAGAGAAGATGAAAGGAGAGGGAGGACAGGGAGGAAAGCAAAGTGGAGAATGGCAATTTTTTTTTAAAAAAAATAATGTATATGTGCGCATGCGTAGGGGCGCGTTGATTGCATTCAGATTCGATAGATTGTATAATTGTTTCTTAATAGCAATTTGATATGTAACCCACTCACTAATAGCCATTATTCTGAAATAGATCGCATTATTCTAGAGGAGGACTCTAAAATAGTTATCTCCTGAATTTTAGCAGAAGATCAAATTCTCAATCATTCCTCGATAACAAAAACTTCGGAGACTAAAAAGCAAATATCACCTCTTATTTTATCAAGCATGTTTTTTAAAGAGGAGCGGCGGACTGGATGGCCTTCTGTGTTGCTGACTATGGTAGCTCAATACTTTTTGATGTCGTCTTCAGCATTACTCACCTATTTTTGGGATACCATTTTAACTAGTGCGCGTGGTTGCATTTGTTCTAGAACTCTCTAAAGTATTAAAAAAAAAAAGCAATGCAAAAAATAGTAATATGATATTTTATTGCAACTCTGCCCAATAAGTTTACTCTCCTTTTTTAGCTGTTTTGTAAAGCAATCTCTGCTATACGCTATACGTATATGTATATGTATGCATACTTAAGGGTCGGTTTGAGAGGTGCAAATTAAGATTGATACCATCTATACCATATCTGATGAGCCTTTATAAAGATACCCAGACCTTTTTCTTCCAATTACCATGCAGAACAATTTAGATCATGCATATAAGAATTTCTTTCATTTCCTGATATATTTTCTTGCCTTCTGTTGGATCTACACTATTGTTGCATCGAATACATTCCTCCAACGGTCCAAATTGTATCATCCTTGTACAAAATTGTAAGAACCCAGTAATGAAGTAAGCATGACATGCCATGTATTTATTTAGGCGTATTTGGTTAGACCGTGACATAAAATTGCCTAAGCAACCTTAAAAGAAACAACATTTTTTTAATTAATTTTCAAAAAGGAAATATTTGCTGAATTAACTAGTTCAATCAAGAAATACGAAGAAATCTTCAACATTATTCATACAGTATTGATGCGAAAGGAACAGAATAATGTGATAGGCCTAAATCGACTATGCCCCTCTGGAGATGGCGGATATGTGGTCCTTTCGAGTCCAAATCAATAAAAGGAACATCTAAATCGCAAGATTTACACACATTGAAATAAAGATCTATTATCAACAAAAAAAAATCTAGAAATTTAAATATTCCATATTTTGATGGTCTTTAATCTGTAGATCATGTGCATATATAAATAGCCACTTTCCAATACGCTACTATGCTAAATATTATGGTAAGTATCTAAATTTGAGAATCTACCTTATTGAGTTCATGATCTACACATGTTAGAACATATATTAATTTAAAAATCAACGTATTTTACTGTTTAATATAGTAAAATATAATCTGACTTTAACTATTCATTTGGAAACATATACGCTGGGACCACTCCATCCTGTGGAACTTGTCTCCAGTTCAAAGGTGGTATGCTTGTTCTATTATCTATTTTGATATAATTAACATGATCACTAACAACACTAAAAGAATTCCATGAGATATGGTATCCTAGTCTATGATGCTTGTTCACCTACTGGTGAGTATATACCCTCTCATGGATGGGCTGCTGCTGTTCCAAAGCACAAGCCCAAAATGGTGCAGCTTTGTTTCCCTGGGTCTGCTTCAAAAAAATTCCCATGTAGCGAATATGATTTCAACACCCATAGGACATGTGATACTCTAGAGGGAGCTCCCTTCTTCCATTCCCTTGTACTCTCTTCGGGGGTACCCTCAATCTCTTAATTTAACTATCAGTTAGGCCTTCAAGTCTATCATTTATCTTTTAATCTTTTGCTGTCACAACTGAGGACCTTCACCCACAAAAAATCTTATCGGGAAGATATTATTTAGATTCATTGGTCCTGTATAAATATCTAAGAAGCCATTTGTAACGATCTATGGCTGCATCTATAAAAAAATTAACCAAATGATGTTATTTTGGATTCTTTAGCCTTTTATAACCTACTCGGTGGCATAGCCGATGATAAAATTAAATATATATCTACACAGATCCTCACACTATAGGGTGGTTCAACATGATAAGAAGTCCATTAAGATGGAGGGCTGCCGGGAGGGCTAATTTTGGCTTGAAGGGGCAGCGATTCAAGTGGATAGAATATGAGGATAAAAGAGGCACCGCCTGAAGAATCTTGTTGTTGAGTGGAAGTGGAGGAAGAAGCTCAATGATCCGCTTTATGTTTTATGATCGTTAGTTCCAAACATGACCAAAGTTGTTATCCTCCTTTTCTCTATTCTTCTTACTTAACACTACCCTCCTTCGTTCTTTTTATAATATATATGTAGGTTTTTTATGATGGTAAGATGGATTAGGCTTTGATACTTAGAGAAGCAAGAGAGCATGTATGGAGTCGCAGAAGCAAGTGAAGGATCTGTAGACAAGCTCGAGGGCAATGGATGTAAGCAAGACGGAGGCAACAACAATAGCAACTGCCAAAAGGAGGTTCCAAATCAGACTTCTTCCCTTCTTCCATATCCGTATAAAAGTTTAGACATGGCTATTGATATAAGTTAAAAAATGAGGGAAAAAAACTTTAGACATGTACATGAGGTTAAAACTATGTGACTATACTTGTCACAATCAAAGAATCTCATCCAACAAGGCTAATTAGAAGGGTGTTATTTAAGTTTTTTGGCTTTATATAAGTATCTAAGAACTATCTAGTGCATAGCCGATGTGGGACTAAACGTGCAGCCGCACAAATCCGCACATATTTCTTCTATTTAAGCTCTGGTATGTTTACCAAGCTAAGAGTTCAGTTTTATTCAAAATCTAGATTACAAGTACCTTACCCACGATTAGTATGTAGTCAATCTCCATGAATTCGTTGTTCTAGTGTCCCTACAATCCATATAAACTATGGACCCGAATCCCGCTCTAAATACCATTTTGGTTGTTACTGGGGCAGGATCTCATCCCAAAAATGGCTTGCCTGGAAGGCTGTTATTTGTGGTCCTCTGGTCCTGGTATACAGTACTTATGATTTATCCATTCTAATAGTCGATGTGCGGGACTAAAATATATTATCCGCATAGATCCTCATAAGTACTTTCATGTTATTTTGGTTCTTAAAAAATATCATCATAATATCTTCCAGTCCCCACCAGGTTTTTTACAAAATTTGGAATCATTTATGTGTAAATGGCTTCCTTGTATGACTGTATCAGAATGTTAACTTCTTTTTTTTTTTAGACTTTCTGGTGGGTATGTTTGGTTAGTGTATCTTTGTGACCTCTCTCAAGCTTTTCTTTTCCCGCTGCTTTTGGCTCCCATTGTAAGTTTTTCCTTTCCCTCTTATGTGTGACGAATCAAACCCAATCTTGTTTCATTGAAAACCCCAGAGGGTTCTTTGGCATTAAACCATATTTTAAGGTATTTATGTTCCATTTTTCACCTGTGATATGAACTATGTAAGTATTCAATCAATCTTCACTCAATTATGCACCATGAACCATTGATGGCACCATGAGGTATCCATTAGAATGAGTTTTTTGAACAATTACACTTAGAAAGTGACAAAACAATCAATTGTTAATGGAAAAAGAAAAATGAAGAAAACTTAAGTCAGTAATCATATGAACACTTACTTGTAGATTAATATTTTGCATGCTCTAGATTCTGACGAAATTGCATTGCCCTCACTGCTATTTTGGAAACTATATGATGAAAATTATATCCTTAACACGAGGAGTTTGCAAGATCCATAGATCAGTGTTTTTTAGAAGCTAATGAGTTGAAATAAATGGCTTGCCGGCTATCTTGATCTGGCTCGAAAAAAAGTCTCAACATTAGAAGATGAAACCCATGCTGATCTGAAACTCATATCTCATGTATCAACCTCTAGAATGACAGAACTAAGAAGAGGTCATTTAGTCCCACATCGGGTGTGGGAGAACGGTATTATAGAATGCTGCGAAACTGCCTATAAAGGAGTGTACAGGGCCGTTTATTGGTCATACCTTTCTCGGGCCTTTTGGCTAAGATCAAGTGTAGGTATCTGTTCTTATCAGTTTAATATCTGATACGTGGGGCCATTGGGTCCACCCATGAATAATTAAATTTAATTTTTGTGGGGAAGGGTCCGTTCACAGTGGCTTGCCACTGGGGCCCTGTTGTCGCCCAATGCGTTGCACTACCGCACGGGACTGGCGCGCCCCTACCAAAACTTGAATCTAAACTTTTCACCTTTTCCTTTTCTTTCCCCTTTTTTTTTTTTTTTTTTTTTTTTTTTTTTTTTGTGGTAAAAATGGCATTCATAAACCTAACTCGAGTACATCTAGCCAAGCCAAAATAAAGAGTTAGAGTAATCTAGCCATATCAAAAGAGAGTAAAGAGAACAACGGGTGGGACTAACAGCTACGATCCAAGAGAAACCCCCCGAATGCCGGCAACATTGGAGCGATCCAGTCACTGCTCTGTTCGCCTCCGAATACACATGTATAGCATGAAAGCACCCACTCCTGAGCTAGTCCCTATCCAAGGATGAGTGGATGGCAATCACCGTACCTATCCACCCCAGAACCAGTCGACACCACCGAAGAGTCTCCCTCGAAGCACCGAGCACCCGAGAACCCTCTCGCAAAATATAAGCCCTCCCAAGCAGCACGCAGCTCGCCCCGACAACGGAGTCCTGAAATGCTACGACCCCCACGCTATAGTCATCCCCACAGTCTATGATCACAAATCCCACACTCCAGACACCATCCACCGACTGACTACCATCAAAATTCACCTTGAGATGACCATTATCGTGCACCGTGCAGTGTGGGTCAAACTATAGCCACTGATCCTGATAGAGTGACGGAGAGCAGAATAATTCTAGCCGTTGATCGTGCAAGGTGCTATAGCCAAAGGTGATCCCCGCGCTCTCTCATAGCAGACGTGCTTAGAGATTCCCGTGCGGATGTAAATCCGCATAGGAAAAGATGAGGTGTGCACCGAGTATACATGCGTAATGTGCGGACGCGCATGAAATTTCTACGATGAGCAAATCCGCATAGAAAAATAACGCGGACATCTCCCTCGAAATGGAGCTTAATATCGTGGAGCAATCACGGTATGCCGCCGCGTGAGCCAGCGCTCAGCTTCCCCGTTCCCGACCACTTCGCTACCACCATCAATGCCCGACGACGGCCAACTCTCGCTCAAGATTGAGAGGAATCAGGTCCATTTTTCGTACTCTCGTTTTTTTTAATTATGATATTATTCCAATTTTTTTCTCGAGAGATACAGTAGAAATATATATATATATATATATAATATACATATAATAATACTATATACAATACATATAACATATAACATATATATATACATATACATATATAATACAATATATATATATAAATACATATAATATATACATTGGCTACCACAACACAAGCGAAATTCTATTTTGAGGGCAAAGATTATTACCTCGCCGACCATGACTTCAATTCTCCTTTGCAAGAGTTATGGTTTGATTCTTTCATCGATTTTTTAAAAAAAAATTATGATATTATTTCTATCATTTTTTCTTAGAGATAGAGCAGAAATCTATTTGAGGACAAAAGATATATTACGGCTTAATTCTCTTTGCAAGGTTAGATTGGATTCGTCTATCTTTTTTAAAAAAAATATAATATATAATTATAAATTATATAATATAATATAAATATATAATATATATATATTTGGAGATAGAGCGGAAATGTTGTTTGAGGCAAAAGATTTGCCTTACCGGCCATGCGCTCAATCATCCTTTGTAAGAGTTTATGTGCCTTTGTCCTGTTCCACTATCCAGTGAAGCTATTCCTGGATAAGATGTGATTCTAATATTCTAAACTGGGAACAGGGCCAAGCTTTCCCTAGCATCCATTGCCCAATCAAACCATGCTTGCTTAGCAGATATCAAATTCCTGGAGTAGCGAACTTATTCTCCATATAGCTGTTACTCTTCATCCACTCTGTAGAGTTCGATCACGTTAAACTGACGTGCCGATTGGAGTATTAGGAAACAGGACTTCAATGGATATGATTAGCAGTCCTAAAAACATCTATCTAAAAAAGTAATATTTGGAAATCCTAACTTATATGTCAATGCTGTCCCAAATATAGTTATAATAGGAGCTATGGTGTATTTAATTTTGTGACGACTTCATGAAAAGGCCAGAAGCCTAGAAATATATAACTTTTATAGTAGGGCATTATGCCTTTCGATTAGATTTCTGTAATCGTTTAAGTTTGTTGGTGGAAGCAAAGTTTTCTATGTTCTTACATCTATTGTTGTACGTATGCATTATGATAAAATGTAATATGTCGTGCGGCTTACCTCTGCACACAAGCCATTATAATAATTGGATTAATTCCTTTTTTTTAAGCAAGTGCCTACATCTGACAAGATCTGAGAAATCCACTCATGGGTAAAACCATCCAAACTAGAACATAACCAAAACTACATCAAGTAGAAAGCTCATTGACGCAAGGCACAATGGCTCAAGTCAAATGGAGAAGAGAAATGCATGATGATAAACCAATCGAGACCATTCATCCCTCATAAAAAATTAAGAAGAAGTCACAAGACCAAACCCCGTAAGGCACCACCACCACCACCACCCATCCCTCCGGCCGCATCATTGCTCCCAGACAGCGGCGGCGGCAGCAGCAGCGCGGGGTGCGGCCGAGACTCTCTCCGCTGCTGCACCATCGGGTCGTGCTCGCACTCGCAACGTTGAGAAAATCTCATGCCACCTCTGCAGGCCCTTGATTTGCAAAGGAAATGATAGCTCGTCGCCTCAGCGAGGCTCACGCGATCGCCCGGGCGAGACCTTATGACGCCATTCCAGTCGCAGGACCTATACGCCTCCTCCACCACCTGATACACGTGTGCTGCCCTTAACATACCTGAATCTGGATGCAAAGCAATTGATGCAAGTGTTCAGAAAGAATTTGAGACTAAAGATGAGCTAAAAAGGTTATCATATATGTAGATAGAAGAGAGAAAGAAGAAAAAGAGGGGGGACAATGAGGGGTTGTGACAAGAACATCGCCGACGGTGAATTGTATACTGGGACCAGTAGGTAGTTCTGTCCATAAGTCCATCCTTCCTCGCCGCCGACCGTGTACCCGTTCTCCCGCAGGTAGTAATTGGCTGAGAAAACCAGCAAGAAGTTGCAAAGATGGTGTAATATAAGATGGGATGGATGCCATGGCTAGTGGTGGATGGAAAGGAGGAGGTAGGAAAAGTTATTTATAGCCTGGAGACAATCCAATTCCAATCTAACCCAGCGATGCAGTATTGGATAATAGTGTACTCCGTTAATATAGTTCTCGTAGTGGCAAGCATACAAGGCCTAAAGTCTACGGGTAGCAATTTCTAATGTTATTTATACGTTCCTGCCATCACAACTGGCAAGACAGATTTATGTATTGTGCTCCAGGTCAAACTCATTAGTATATCAAAGGATAAAACTCCCAGTCTGGATTTAAGCATTCTTGGCACCGGGTCTCAGTCAGATCCATGGAAAATTTGGAAAGCTAATCTCAGACGGCCTGAGCTAATGAGCATAGATGAGCTAATGAAGCAGGATCACTGCTAAACAGCCCAGACTATTGCATCATAGTAATTGGTCGGCTCTCTAACCTGAACTGCATCAATCTACCTAACACCTCGAATCAAGCAAGGAAATACATCTATATATCCCCAAACCACAGCTAGTGCAAGCTGAAATTGTCCATGAACCACTTGAATCATCTGAGACAGACCAAAAACAACAAATAGCTCTCCGCTGAGCGCAAGCTTACCCTTGTTGAAACGAATGCGGCGAAGAGGGAATTTGAGTGAGAAACAGCTCTATCAGATAAAGAGCTGCACAATGAGAGTTTAATTACCAGTTAAAATAGCATATGATCATAAGCCATTATAACGATGGATCAATAACAGTAAGACAAAGCGTCATGAGAGTATTGATCTGATAAAAATACAAGGCAATAGTATTTTTACATTCTCAATAATCTTCGAGTTGGAATCACATCCTCAGGAGCTAGCAATGGCCTGATCAGCAAGATATCATCAATCAAGTTCAGGCTCAAAATTTAGACTTGCCAAACAAGCCTAAACTTACAATACTAAAAATTTCAGTTGAGTTTTGATTTAAGCTGATATTTTGGGCCAGTCACATGTGTCAAACTACGAGATGTTGCAACTTTAAGATCCAATTCCTCGGAAGGACTGGGAGGTGCAGGTATCTTAGTCATAACAGCGTTGTGGAAGTCTGTACTGAAACAAAACAATCCAAGTCCTGCTTGCCAGTCATAGCCAACCAAAAATGTAAGAAGAAACAAATAAATCTACCAAGGCATAAACAGCTGAGCCATCAAATGAAGAAGAAAAGAAGAATCGAAGCAATCAATAATGACATTTTTCAGAGGAGGAAATGGAGTCAACCAATTGGAACTAGTCGATGATATCCTAAGCTAACCCACCACCACTAATCAAACCCTCAATGGCCAAATGGAGAAAAAAAAAAAAAGAACTATCAATAAACATCTTAAAACAAAGAAAGCTAGTTGAGCCCAACCAACTAACCCAGTCATAAACGACGGCAACTCCACCACCGTCATCATTTCATCAATAACTCAACAAACACCAAATGGCAATAGCCAAGCCAACACCCACCCATCCCCACCTCTCCGCCCTCGCCGCTGCCCCACTGCCTCCTCAGTGGCGCCGAGCCCACTCGTCCCTTGGCGGCTGCGCTTGCGCTTGCCGCTAAGCCAAACTCATCCCACCCAGCAATGGCCCTGAAGTCGCAGATGAACCAATATCCCTGCCTCTGTAGTCATCGATCATTTCCGCTGTAAGGTCTTCGTGGCCCGACTGGAATCGCATATCTAACGTTCCTCCGTCGCCTGACACACATCATGTGCCCTTTTCATACTTAAAAACTGCATCACAAAAGAACCACTGTTATAAGATCATAAGCTAAAGAAATTTCGTGGAAACATTAAGGATTTATGTGCAGACAACTATATCTAACCTAGAAAACATCGCCGATTGAGAATTGTATTCTCGACCAGGAGAATAGTTTGCCATATCCCACCGACCTCGTCGCCCACCGTGTATCGGTGCTCGACATGCGCCTGGCGACGAGACCCAGAAAGGAAGAGGCAAAGAGGTGCGCAATAGGGAGATAAGAGTCCATGGCTTTTGATGAGGGGGAAAGGAAGTTTGTTGGAAGAGTAGGTGAGCAGCTGTGAAATAAGATTCTCTTAAAGTTACATTAAATTGTTGGTGATGGCCTTAAAAGGTCCAATCTGCCGGCATGCCTGATGAAGAAAGCAACCTCATGCATCGGTCCAAAGTCCAAACATGCCTGGTGGCAAAGTCCGGGCCTTAATCATAAAGACCTTTTCCACTTTTCTGAAGGCTGAAATAATGCTGATCCATGGGAACGACTGTATCCGGAAGTGGATAGATTGGACGATCATCCTCTATCAGAACCCGTAGACTGGTCAGAAGATGGACGAATTTCAGACAGTACATGTTCCGGAAGACGACAGAGCAGAACAGATCGTTCCTTGTGCACGACATTCCGCAGAGATCCTTTGGACGTCCATAATAGATTTACCGTTCCATTGTACTTTTACTTTCTTGTGACGGAGAAGTATCATATTAGAGCTTAAAAAAAAAAAGAGAATGTTATGCCAACTGGTGAGCCCAAATGCATCAACTCCCTGCAATATAAAAAGCTCAACATATAGATGTTGCAGGAAACTTTGTTTGTCTCTTTTCATGCGCACGTTTGATGTTGCATGTGAATTGGATAAATGCAAATGGAAGAAATTCCAAACAAAAAAGAGATAGAGATATTGCTATGCAACAACCCAAAATTCAGTTTATGATAAAACTATGATCAATGCTGCATTAATTTAAATTCCTCATTGGCTCTAGATTTACATCATGGATCTTGTCATTAACCTATAAGATTTATCATAGATTAAATCTAAATACAACCAAGAATTTATATCCACATGCTTAACGACAAAATGGATATAAATTTAATTCTCTTCTGTGCATCTTGCACTACGAGGAGCTACATGCTCGGACGGCCATCATGCGGCCCATCTCAGAAGCGAGAGCTCTCGTACAATCTCTCAATTATGCATCACATATTGATAATATTAGCATTAGAGATATAAGAGGAATATAAATGGATCAAGATAAAGAGGAATAGATTTTTTTAATAATTTGAGTTTGATGTTTCCTTGTGGCATCTTTTGGCTGAGCCATCCAATTCCAGACTTTCACAAGAAATCTGGAAATGTGCCGTACACGGGCTTCCTGCTTGTGAGTATTTAAAGTTGTAACCGCTGCCATGATATGAAAAAAAGCAGTGTAAAATCTTGCGGCTTCATTGCCTTTCGAAATTTCCTTGCGGCCCTATAAAGAGGCAATTTTAATTTGCATAATTTTTTTAGAGTTAGTTCCTGGATTCCAGGGCATCAAGTACGGATCTTGTTCAAAACATAAATGCGAAAAGCCTTAATGACGTACACCAAAAAAAAAAAGCCTTATGACACATGACCTGTGCTAGGAAATTAGGAGATGGAGTTAAATTAATTGCTGGTTAATTAGCCTCATAATGTAAATCATTTTATTATTGTTTCGATATCCGATATTTTCTATCCAAAAGAATCAAAGAGATGCAGGCCCCACTGTGAGTTGGTAGAGGAATATATATATATATATATATATACGTCTTTATCTCCATGGGTAGAAAAGTTATTTTATGTTCGAACCAATAATACTATATTGGAGCAATCTTATCATTGGTCACTTTTTTTTTTTTTGGGGTATAAGAGATTCATAAAATATATTTTTATATTTTGATAATTTTAAGTAATTTTATTCAATTTTACTCTTAAAAAAAAAATCTAATGAAGAAAATCATGCAAAGCTCTCTAACGTCGCATAGTATCCAAGATCTGAAACCCAGCTTATTAGCATGCTAAGAAAATTGCTTCCTAAAGAGTATATTTAAATAAAATGTTTATATATTGAAGTGGTTTTTTTAATACTTTTTTACTTTTTCCATCTGAAATGCAAATTCAATAATAACAATAATCTTAACCAGTAAATAGACCTGCTCAAATCCCGAGCAGCCTGCCCTGAGCAGGTGCATTGGATGGGCCTGGGCTGGTTTTTCAGCCGACAGACTAGACTGAGTCTAAAAGCCATTCTTCAAATGGGCTGGGCTTGGATTTATATTGACCCATCTAACCCTGCCCAAGCCCAATTATTTAAATTAATAAATATATTAATTATAGAATATACCATAGTATTTTAAAGTTTTTTAATATTACATTTCTATTCCTAGCTCTTACATCCCTTAGGGGCTAATCCTGTTAGGCTTTGGGTTCATTCTTCATTCTCGATTAGAAAAGAAGGCGACAACTTAGGGTTAGCGCCTTCTCTCCTCAACTAACACCTCCCACCACCAGGCCAGCGCACCGCCCACCGCGAGGCTCCCATCCCTCAACTCGACAACCCCACCGGCCGTCGGCTCCTTGCCCCTCTCCTCAAGCTTGATTTTGTTGGCTGTTTTTGCACTAACCTTCACAAGCATAGCATAGCAAAGTAGTGAGCAGTGATTTGCGAAGGTAAACATTCTTCAAATCCACACAGAAAACGTTGCACTATGATTCAGTTAGTCCAACAACATTGCATTGAGCAATTTTTTTTTTTTCAAAAAAAAAGCTTTACAAGCACAATATTGGTTACATAATTTTAAAAGGGGATTCTCATGGTAAAAATTTATGCATTCATCCATTCAGCTGCCGTCACACCCGTGTTTCACCTTTTAGACTCTCTGAAAACAGTAAGCAAAAAGAAAGGCAAGGTTGATGATGTCGAAGTACAGAGCAGCCGCAGCCCGGATACATTCGTCATAGCAGCAGCGTCAGTGTCATGGATGATGTATCACGGTCGAGGAGCATTTTATCCGCCAAGCCAAACTTCTTCGGCTTTTCTCATCGATCACTTTCGGATGTCCCAAAAGAATTTTTCAATTCAGGGGCTGCTGCTTATGCTTCGTGGGACCTACCTGTGACCACTTAAACAAAATTCTTTAGGCACATCGAAATGCATATATTTACTCATATACTAGAAGAAGATGAGATAGATATATTTTACGAGGAACTATAATTGAAGCTCAGAAAGTTCAAAAGATGGGCAACTTTGACAAGTCAAAAAGCCCGAGTTCGATCCAAAAGCTAGCGTCCAGCCCGATAAACAATAAGCTCGGGCCTAAAGGAAAAGGTCGGAAGGCCGGATGGGGCCTGACAAAATGATGTAGAACTTTGGCGAACCCAGCCCACCTGATAAGCGGATCTAAATAAACAAGCTATTATGTTAAAAGTCTAGCATTTCTATTATGTCATGAAAATGTTCATCTAAGTGATGTGATAAAATACACTGCCAACCTTGTGTTTCTATAATTTTGACATGAGCTTGGATCTACTAGAATAGGTAGAACGAAATGGCAGCAAGGGAAAAAGGCAAGAAAGGACATGGGGCAAGAAAAGAAAAGGAGCCATAAATTTAAACAAAGGTTAAGCCAAATATCACAAAAGAGGTGTTGCTATCAAATTTCTCCTTGAGATGCCTCTGCTCTTCAGCAAAAAGTTTTTGGAAGAGGATATCTTCTTTGGCAAGTGGAAGAGGGCGGAGATTTCGTCTATATATACAAGATGCAACCTCCAGACAGACCGAGCACCCATAAAGAAAAACAAGAATGATTGTAACTATTGATGAATAATAGTTTCACATTAAAAGTCAAAATTTTTAGATAAGATTTTAATGTGGTATTAGATTCTACGTCTCTTTTTTTTCTTTTAGGTTCGGTCCCTCAAACTCTACACATAAGAGTGGGTATTGAAGAATAGTACGTCCACGTCAAATAGATTAAGACTCTCATGGTGCTCAGTCATCTAATAGCCCGGATTTTACATAGGATCTTAAAAGTGACAATTATTATGTCGATTTTGATAGTTAACATAGAATTAGGAGAGACAAGTTCTCATGATCTGTAGTCAACTGTTCATAGACTGAAGAAAGAAACATACATAACCAATGAATGTAGAAAGCAGCGGTGTTATATAAGAACGGTGATCTTTTTTTTGATAAAAAGGGCTCCTTATAAATTTCTTTAGGAGAAAGCAGATGAAGGTGAGCTTGTTGCTGATAGGTCACGTATTAGAGTCAAGCAATAGGTTGTGGGATATATAGAAGAAGGCCAATAAAAATTAATAAGAAGTGCTCAGAGTATTTCAGTTATTATGACATTTTAAGGGGACTTTGTCATATAACTCCAATTATTACAGCGTAACATTGCAAAGACTGAATGTCCCGGGACGTCCTCTTCTCTCTTGGGAGAAGCTCAGAGGTGTTTGAACGCGAGGGAGTTTTCTCTTCGTTTGATTGCAGATACGTTTCTTTATTCCCTCTGTTTTTCCTTCCAACGGCTCTCAATGGCGTTTACCATAAGGTGTTCTTCGCATCTAAGCAATAGTACAAGGTTTCATATGCGAATTTCCACAATTTACGTACCTAGTTTAGTTTTTATGTATTGGCTGGCCGCAGCCAATACGAGCAGGTCTAAAGTAAGCCAATTCAAGACAGCTCAACGATATCCTATTTCCCTGGCTTGTAAATGGGCTGGATCGGCCTTCGACTCAACTTGATTAGGCTCCATTTAGTCTAGTTATCAGGCCTTGTGAGTTAATTTGAGGAAGAAAAAGAAAAATTGTACGGGATTAATTCATAAAAATTTTAAGAGAAAAATAAACCATCTTGCTCGACTCTAGGTTAATGTCGTATCTAAATATTGATGGAACACTACATGGGTCCTGCTTGAAACCCGCTATAATAGCGATTTTTATTCCTAATAACGGGGTGGAGAAGAAGGACAATGATATCATTTTTTCTAACCTTGCTTGACTCCACTTAGAAACTAATATGATGCGGTCAAATATTAAATAACTTGACCTTAATTGATGCATCTTAATATAACCCAACTAAAAGATTCTCAAATTTAGGAGTTTTGTCATCATCAATCATTTTATTGTTATATTCTTTGAACATCGATCTACTATTCTTTACCGTAAAAATATTAGTCCAATAGTCTTTCTATACATACAATCTACTCTTTAGTCATGCAACAAATAATATATACGATACGTCTGTCTTATTTTTATTTCTTTTTAATTAGGATTCATCAAAATTAGAGTAGGATGGGATATAATCAGTATCCAATCTATCGACCTAATTAGTTGGTGTTATTTATATAAAAAAATTATAATTCTATTGTGGTCCTGAAATCTAAGGTCCTCGAAGGAGTAAATCCAAGAGTTATATTTTGGACAATCTGAAATCCTGAACGGGATAGAATAGGAATATAAAGTAATTCATAGCAGTGGAACCATGTCATTGCATTTATTGGTACCATTTATACTGGCTTTATTTCAGCAGCTGCCTTGCTTTTTGCCTGTTTCAAAACCAAAGGAGAATTCGTTGTATAAACTTATGCCCCTTTTCCTCTACCACAAAATCTCATTCCGGTTTATACTACACCACCCAAACCTACGGTGCGTCACATTCCCTTCCGGTACACCACGACAAAACCTAACTTCACCACGTGTCAACCCTCGACTCGCCTAGCCGTCAACTGTCCATTCTCCACATACGAACTGACCGTTTTCTTAAAACGCCCGCGAGACATATTACCCGAACCCGTCATATAAGCCGGTTTTCCCATTCGCAGGAGCACCTGGAAAAAGGAGAGAGAGCGAGGCGATGGAAGAAACCCTTCCCGAGATTCGAATCTCTCCTTCTCGTCCTCTCGATTCCTTCACCGAGACCGAGCTGTTGGCGGCGGAGCAGCTGGTCCAACTCAGCGAGAGCAGCGGCGGCGAGTCGTCATCGTCCTTGTCGTCGTCTTCTCCCCGATCCGTCAACGCGCAGCCGCCGCCGATGGCGATGGTGGCGGAGGCGGACGACGACGTGGAGGGGGAGGAGCAGGAGGATGAGATCGGTGGGGCCCCGCGGCGTCGGAGGCCGAGGTATCGCCTCATCGCCGATCTCTATGCGGCACGGCTCCGATCGACGGCGTTGAGAAGCGGACTGGAGGAAGAGCGTCAGCGCGGCGAGAAGAGGATGAAAGGAGGGAACTAGAAAGTTGGAAAGACAGTAGCCTGGTTGTATCTTTTATTCCCGCTATTTTTAGTATGTGCGAGAGTTGATGGTGTATTCTATCAACTCAGGCCAGTAGATTTTAGGCGGAAATTCTTATCGATGGGATGTTATTTGTGTCATCTTAGGTTTGTTTGTGTGTTTTAGAGATTCGACTTTGGTTTTGTTTCTCTTCTCATGCATGTGTGGACGTCTGATGTTGCATGTGATATAGTAGCCATGCAAATCTGAGAATGCACACACACACACACAGATTTATTCCGAGAGAGAGAGGGAGAGAGAGAGAGAGAGAGAGAGAGAGAGAGAGAGAGAGGGAGGGAGATATTCCTTGTCTGCAAGAACCAAAAATGATGGAAAACGATAAATAAGATCAATTTAATGCATTTGGTGCTCCATTTTCTCGAGATTAAACCATGGACAGCATTTCTACAACCAGATAATTGCCCTTGTTATAGATGTAAGAAAGATCAGTAAATAGAGGTTAGAGTGAATTAATGTTTGTTTAGTCAATGGTCAATTTCTTTAGAGTAGAAGGTTCTTTCTATTTCGATTTTTGATGCACTCCCAGAGGCTCTCTTACATTGCCGACTGAGGTCGACTAGCTTCCTGGAAATTTCTGGAATTGAGCTGTCTGGAAATTCCTGAAGGCGTATCTTTACTGCTGGCAACGGCTACCATGGTTTATGGAGAGTAGGAAGTGTTACGTAATTCCATGGTCCTATTGGTTTTTCAAAATTTTTTGCAGATGGACGAAGGAAATAACGTGTCGCATTAACTTGGAAGAGCTCTTAGTTTTCACAAGGCAAACACAAATTGTTTCTCAGAAAAGATTAATGCAAGAGCCTTGATGTCACATGATGTATAGAAAACTATTAGTTGGAAAAAATGCCCGTTATGTAAGAGCCATCCTTGCTGTAAATTGGATATTTCAAGTTTCAAGCAAAACGTTCCTAAAGCCTTCCTTTTCTTTAAGTGACTTTCTTTTTTTTAATGAGTCCGAGGCGACTAGAGTAGTATTAAGAATTTATTCCAAAGCAACATGGCTTACTTGTATAAACATGGCCATTTGAAGACCGGTAACCAAGTACGTGAAAGCACAGAGAGCATCTGAAATATATCATGTCGTACACCAGCCACCAACCCCTCAATGATTAGACTAAAGAATGCGATTTTATGCATTCATTTTTTGATATAGGCCATGCTACTGAAGGGTAAAGATTATATCTACACTCCAAAAAGGTGTAGCTGGATAGGGATTTTTAAGAAAAAAATTAAATTCAGGCAAGGGGCAAGGGTTCAGTTTCGAAGGATGGGTCTTCACTACCTTTCTCGGAAGTCTGGAATCCAACCTAGCTAGATAGCGGATGGGATGGGTATATAACAGAAGACAGGAAATGCCAAAATGGACAAGATCTGTGTCGTGCTTAACTCTGTCGCCTGCTGATCTGGTTGAAAATGGAAAAAGTTTTTAGCGATGGAATATATCCCAACCTAATTGCTAATATATAGGTTAGAGCTGACCAGGAAGGAAGCCAAGTTGGGTGATAGTTGTAAGCCTTCTTTCTATACAAAATCGGTATGCATTTTGCCATCCTTGGGGCATCTCGGCATGTCCGATGCCTGAACATACTAAGTTCTGGAAAGCTAGGTACCATTTGCACCACCTTAATTGCTTAGCCTTCCCTTATTCCCTCTAACACAACAATCACCCAGTACGAGAGAGACGAGGATGGACCCTTCACGAAATTCGAGTTCCTCCCCCCCAGGATTATTTCACGGCGGCGGAGCAGCTCGTCCAGCAGAGTCAAAGCAGCGCGCGGACTCGGCGCTCCGGCGGAACCTCTCGTCGTTGTCATCGTCGTCCTCCTCTTCTTCTTCTCCTCGATCCGTTAACACGCGGCCTCCGCCGAAGGATGTGCGGCGGAGGCGGACGAGGAGGAGGAGGAGGACGACGACGAGATTGGTGGGCCTCGCGGAGGAGGACGAGATTGGTGGGGGCCGCGGCGGAGGAGGCGCGGTACAGCCCGATCGATGATCTCTATGCGGCCACGGCTCCCATCGCCGGTGGTGTTGTGGTGAGAAGAAGCGGTATGGAAAGCAGCCAACGGAGTTGAGGAGGTGGGGGGGGGGGGGGGGGAGATAAATAATTGGAAATGAGTTTTTGATGCAAATTTTTCTAATTTCCGTGTATGGGTGAGTTGAGCGCGTCCCTTCTCAACCGCAGCAAGTTCGAGGAAAACTGTACGGCAAGTTTCAGATGGGGTTGTTTTTTTATTTCCCAGAAAAGATCGCACATATTTAGTAGGAACACATTCCATAAAATTAAAAAATAAAAAAATTGAAGGATGAGGGTATGGTCCCATAGCTATGACATAGAAATGTTAGAATGTTATAACATAGAAGACAACCTAATCTACCGTCTATTCACCTCTCTATAGACATAGGAAGCTTGGAATGCAGTACAGTCCCTAGTCAGCTGAAGATGTTCTGCAACAGAAGATGTCCACACGGTATCTTGAAGTGACCTTAAATCCATTAAATCATCATAATAGAGTCACCTTCGAGCTGAATGCGGTCCATCCCAAGGTGAGCCCGACATAGGTAATATCCTGCTAGGGTGCCCTCAACTCCGTACCGAGAATAAAGACATCAAAATGTGGCTACCACCAGTCGTCAGAAATTTAGAGTTGGGACCTCTAATCACAAATTCAACTCCATCTCTACTGCCTCCATCAAATACACTACCATTGAAATTTATCGTACGAAAGCTTGGGGGTAGGGGCTCTCATCGAATGAAAACCGTCTAGATCGCTGTAAGAGCTAAGCGGGAGTTTCAGGTGTCCCTCGCAATCACAGTGCCGCCAACGGATGATGACTGAAAGAACTTGACCACCTAAGGTAAGGCTCTGTAGACCATTAGCCTCGGATGGTGCCTTTTATTCTTGTAGACCCGAGCATTTCTATCAAGCTAGATGTGGTAGACAAGATATGCAGCCCTTACCCTCAATGAACAGTAGTAAGATTTCTTATGGTTCCTTCCACGTAAGCAAGGAAAGCAGTAACGGGGGAGGTGGATTGCTAGAAGCTCTAGTCAGGGCTAGCCATCCTCTAAATCTACCTAACCCCAAGACAACCAAATAAGGCGTGGGCCACCGTCTTCTCCTATAGACAAGAGTCTCAACCCTTTACCACATAGTACACCTTTAGTTTGAAGGCACCCCCATGATACCACCTTCCAAAGAAACAAAGCAACCTGAGGGTGAACAAAGAATTTCCAAATCCAACCACCGCCGATCTTTTGCGTGGGCTTAGCTCTATAAAGATCATAGAGGTCACTAGCCCTCACCCTTGATTTGCAAGATGTTCTCCAGACCCTTCTATCAGGGGCATCCTCCCAAGAAATAGGCATAACAAGGGCTCTCTCTATCATCTGGTCCCCAAAGATGCGTTGGACAATCGTTGCATCTCATCTCTTTTTTCCGAGGATGAACAGGTCACATACTTTGAGTCACTCAGCACTCTGCACATCAACCATGGTAGACCCTTCTTCTTCCACGTTGTTTTTCTTTTGAAAAAAAAAAGAACGAAAGTGACCCATCATGTTATAGTTATTCAAATATATATATTTTTTAAAAAAATATCCAACAATCGAACCCAAAACAGAAGAATGAACACGAGAGCAAGCTCTAGTTTATCATAATATTATGATTTGATGTCAAATTACTATGGTGCATGTAGAAGAGGGGTGTCAGTACGAAAATCTATACCTAAGAACATGTATCATTCTATTTTTTTTTGAAAATTATATTTTAATATTCTAAAATTTAAAGATGAGGTTTGACGCAAAGGATGCTCCATTACGACTTGTGCCACGACTCAAAATACAAAAATGCACACAAATAAAGTTGCATAAATTTGATGACTTTGCTTGGAGTTGTAGCTAGCCCATTTTTTCTAAAATTTGGATTTTTTTTTCTCAACTCATCCCAATAATATAGAGATAATTGTTTAACTATATGGTAAATGTTTCGAGATAAAAAAGTTTCAGATAAGACTGCATATATTTTATTATTCTGAGACCCCAAAACGATGAAAACTAGGTCAAACTTTGTTTTTTATTCTAAAATTTGGTATTTTTCCTATCTCAAGTTGTCAACTCGTCTTAATAGCATAGAATAATTGTTTAATCGTAAGGCAAGAAGTCCTTCGAGGTAAAAATACTCAATTCGTCTTTCATTGCCCGCATCCAGTTTGTTGGACGTCTTCTTTATCTCTTTCATAGCTTTAACTTGTTCGGTGTCCCTGTCTAGCTATTCCTCAAAATTTCCAGAACTATATCCCAGAATCCCTGCACAAAATAGTTTGGGCGGACGTGATTCCATGATCCGTTAAGGTATCCAATTGAAGACCAAAAAAAAAAAAAACATCATGATATATCATTCACTTCATTCCTGAAATCTAAAAAAAAACCCACAGGAGGACAGCAAAAGTAGCGGAAAACAGGTCAAAGAGGCTGTTGCTTCATAAATCCAATACAAGAATTAACTCATACATAACATCAGCCATTTTACAATTACATGATGTGACAAATATCTCATTCTGATATATTTTTCTAACAACTTTGCCAAAAGCTTATATGGTGGAATCTACGGAAGTAGGTGAGGCAGGAAGGCACGAATAAGAAAATTTGACTGATGCAACTGATTTTTTAAGCCTAAGCTCACAAATGAAATAGTTCTTATGTAGTTGCACCCGACCCAAATGACTTGACGATGCTGCTGACTCTTTGCGCAAAGGCTTTGGAGGTGATCTTCTTCCCTGGAACATGGAAGGGTTGGAGACAGCATCTACATATGCGGCATGAAATCTCCTAAAAAACTGAGCAACCATAAAGATCAGAATTAATGATCGTAACATCGATATATTGTGGCAAATTCAAAAGCTTTGTTCTCAATTATCTGGAGACTGACTGAAGAATAAAAATGGAACCTATAACCACTAGAATAGTTGAACAACTGATAATAACTGTTTAACTTTCTAAAGAGGCAATTTATATCCTATCAAAACACAGTACGTACACCAGTTTATACAAGAAGTAATAGTACATTTTCCTTGGAAATTTAGGTCCCTGTGGATGCCAATAGCTTGATGGGACAGTATACGTGTTTAGGGCCACTGCCACAATATTTAAGGACTGTTGGGAAAAATATGAAAATTAGTCTATCTATCATTTACAAGGAAATAGAGACAATCTTGCTTCTGTCCCAAGGCAAAAAAACATAGTAGCAGAACCTGTAACACAGGCCCACCGTAGAGGCATTACAAATTTTGATAACCAAAAAGAAAAGGCAGTATTATCCATGAATACAACCAAAGCCTTGCCTTATTTTAGTTCAGGGGCCGAGTTTTTACATTAATAGGCAAATAAATCTGAGCTGATTTCATTGTCTGGTCACCTTTTAATGTAATCATCAAAAGTTAGCTCCCACTCTTTTGGGCACCATAGTTGATTTTCAAATGATCAATAAAAAAATCCACATTCTTTGAGATTGTAATCTGGATTCAAGGTGACATTACCAGCACAAGGCAGCAGTCTAGATGTAACTTAAGTAAATAGAACGTTTAGATTTATATGACAGAGAGAAATTCATTCAAATATAGTTCCCCACTGGATGGAGGTTTTTCTCATCCTAAATTCTATGCCAACGCTCTGCTCACCAGCCTTCTTGCATTCTAGCTTCAAATAGAGTGAAAAAAGCCTCTGCCTCTAAAATTAGAACTTACAGTCTGCTTTATAAGTTTTGGAACTGTCTGCTTTATCAGCAACAAAAGTACTTACTTCAAATAGCAATAGAAAAAATTGCAGCCAACAGGGGTGGCATTTAAGAAGTATGGAACAAGGTAATCTTCATCACAAAATTATTTTTGCAGTCCCAATCATGGCAAGAATAGGGATTTGGTGTTTTTTAAGTAACAGTAATACTAACAGGGCCCTTTTTTAGGTAAACTCATGTTTTAAGTGAAAAATAGAAACGTTTTAGTTCAAATGAAAGAAAACCAACAAACATGCGAGGGTTTTGGGCCTTCACCCAAATTTTCCAAGCCTCTCTCTAAAGATTGGCTTTTACACTACAAAGTTTTTTGGGTGCAGCCTTGAGGCCTTTTCCTATTCTGTAAAGAACAAGAGGAGGTTCCAGTCTCAAAAGCCCACCTTTAAAACACTATCCATTACACCTACCTGCTATATGCTACCTGTTAACATGCAACTTGAAATCCACCCCAGTTCTGAACCAGATAACCACTCATAAAATGCTAAATCCTTACCAAGTATAGATGATGGTAGGGTTTCATGTCATTAAGCAATAGAATAATGAGAAGAAAATTGTCTAAATAACAAGTATTGAATTCTTAGGCTGAATAAATTTCCAGCAAAGCATCTCATGCTAGCCCCTTTTTTAAATTGTACAACATTCTTTACTGTTTATGCATTTCGCACTGAACCAACATGGTTTTTAGCTTTCATTTATTTCAAACTAATCCATATATATATATAAATATATATACCGGCCTGGGCTTGATTGCTCAAAGTTGCTGCAGATCTATACTGCAACCATTCGGTAACAGGACTATAATACTGGATCAGCAGAGTGAAATCACCCCCACAGAGCAGGTAATATTGATACCTATTTTGTCCATATATTGTATATTATTTTGCTTTTGATGTGTTTTCACTTAATGTAATTCACATTCACTGACTGGGTCGCTGGGTTTGATATGTTACACACCTATTATTGGCAGCAATATCATTTTCATATCCATTAGGTTATAGGCAGTTTGATTTGTTTGCAATGCAGCACATCTATACTGCTATGTTTCAGTAAGAAGAATAATAATAGTAGCAGGCCAATAGTATAGTAAAGAGGAAGAGACAAAAACAGCTGCAAGATCTATATTGCTTCCTTCATCTGTTTCATTGTAGCCCCTAACAATAGTTAATATTAAATTTTCAATTCCATAACGATGCCTTCTGGCATTTTGTATAGCATCTAGGGGTGCCAACTACCAACCCAGCCTTGACCGGACCTACCTAACTAGACCGTCAGGTTCACCGTTTTGGGTATGGATCAGCCAATCCCAACCCACCGTGGGTTGGCCGGGTTCAGGTCAGGGCCCCTTAACCCGTTGGGTCATGGGATGGTTATCCAAACACACACACACACAACACACACACACACACACACATATATAGAAAATTATATAACATATGAGCCATTGAGCAGAGCATAAGTCTGGCGCAATAGTAAGGTTGTTCCATGATAACCTGGAGGTCTTGAGTTCGAAATACAAAAACAACCTTTTTGCAGGCAGGGTAAGGTTGCTTACACTTGACCCAGGTCAGTTGCGGGTTGGTGGGTTGGTTGTGAGTTGGGTTCACATCAGGCATACCTTAGCCCTAAGCAGGTCGGGTAAGGTTTGGGTCAAGCCCATTGGGCTTTGATATATAGGTGAACCCGACCCAACCCACTGGTTTCCACCCCTAATTCCATCATAAGTTTGATAATATGCAATATAATACCATCTAAAACATGCTTTTGGATTAAGAAAGCAAGAAACTAAACTATTGTGATTCATGAAAAAATTGCACTCCTACTGAATGCATCCTAAATCGGTAAGCGAATCTATGATACAAAATACAAAATTACCACGGAATCTGATTGTCTGGGTTGTTTAAGTGTTTAGGTGGCAATTATACTTTTTAATGTTGTCAAACTGTTTAAATTACATACTGTATGCACAAATTTTCTGTTTCTTAAAGTATATGCACATAATTTCAATAACTAAAACTAAACACTTATAGCAAAATTTTGGCTTCACCACTAGATTAGGGCAATGCTTATTATTGTTTTACAGGGGAAAATTTTTTTCTAGTTATCCCTCATGTTTTACTTACATCAACTCAAGACTATACTTGGAAAAAAAGCTGTTCTTTATTTCTTATGATAACCAATTGGAAGGGGAGCTCTTTTTGGTCATCCTGCAATATGTACATGATAGCATGTGATGTTCCATACTTGATCTAAAGCTCTGACTTTGAAATACTTAGTAATAACATTCTTAAGTGCCATGCGACGGCTTGGCACTTGCAGAATGTGTTGTGCCATGCAGTGACATGCTAGTGCTTAGCATGCACTAGCATGCAGGGGACAAATTCCCTATGACCTGCAGGGAGTGGGCATGCAGCCATAACACATTCCGTTCTTGACACTAGCAAGATATGCAATGTAGGGCACAGGCTGGGGACACCAATCCTTGTTTTGATTACCATTCAGATAATCTTGCTACTCATATCAGCGAGCTGAATTATCTATACCAGATTAAAAAATGTTACATATCAATGCAATAGTTATGATTTTGTAAGACGAAAGAATGAAGATAGCACCCTATTCGAATTTCTGCGACTCATGAAAGCAAAAGAGACTAATCAATGAGAGTTGCTGGTAATATCCTAAGACCAAATTATCAATGGTAAGTCTACATTCATGTGAACGTCTACATTCATGTGAACGCCTTCAATCAAATTAATCAACTAAATGTGGAGTAAAGAATGCAGATCTAGTAGAGATGCAAATCTACTAAGAGATGAATATCCTTTGTAGGAAACTCTACAGTTCTTACATTCTGCATCTTTGACATCGTAGATCAATCGTCGACCATGATGAATTTGACCTTTGTTATTAGTCAGATACCCATACCTGCAAAGGGTACGATGCTCTAAGACACACATATCTGCATATCAGACTCAACAAAGAAGTGACCCCAATAGACTTACACTTTGTAATTCTCTGTTGGATACAGAAGAACCAAAGAAATGCCTCATTTAAAGTAGGTCCACTTTTCTTAGGATTATTTACTGCCACAGAAAAGGAAACAAGATAAGGCAGAAAGCTACATAAAAAATTTATATTATCTTGAGTAATATATTTAAGCAGCTATGTTCCTGTTACAACCATAAAACCAATACCAAGTGGTTGGCATAATAACCATAGTTAAAGTTGTAACCCAATCAATAACCACAAAACTACCCAAAATACTTACATAATCTACGAGATGAACACCCATAAGACAATTCAGGAAAAATGTGACACTGAATATTGATCACCAAATTTTATTGAACAAACTAGTTACAACAAATTCGCTTAGTGTGGGCTTTCATTAAAGGTAGGATATACAATAATATCAGCAACATCCACTTTAAGAGAAATGACATCTAGTAGAAAAGTAGGGAGCACAGAGAGTTAAAAACAGAAAAAAGAGTATTTGAGAGCAGTAGGAGAATTATGGAGAAAACCACAATGACCAGGGTGCATTGTGTTCCACAACCTTGAAAACATTACTGAAGAATTGGTGTAACCACTAGCAGAACTCTTCCAAACAAGAAAGACATGAGTTGCTAAAAATGCACTGGGATAAAGGATTGAAGTCGACGAATTGCTTTCCCTCCACTCTCATGTCGTAACCCCATTAATTTGAAGAACAAGTCCAGCATAATCATGATTGTTGGGATCCAAAAGCCAATCCAAGTTTGGTGGTGATTTCTGTCACCGTTTTCTCAGAAAAAAAAAGGCCAATCCAACTAGATCTTGCGGACATAATTTGTAATTGTGACCAAGCATAAAATAGCTTACAGAAAAAAATGCAAGCCATATTTTAGGGATAAGAAGGGGTAAAAAGATACTCAAGTTCAGTGATCAATGGGTCCTTAACTAGGCATGCACTAAAAGATCATTTTCTTGGCTTGGTGTAATAAAAGCACTTAAGCCTTGGCACTTCAATTCCACGTATCTAAAAATGCCAAGACTTTGGATCAATGCATACTTCATAGTGCGACATAACAATGTTTGACCATTATTTTGCTATGTAATGATGACATCACTGAATTGCACGGACCACTTGATACTTCTCATAAAATGTCATGTCCTCTACTTCCCCAACATCAATGGGCCTTTAAAAGCCAAGAGGCTAAATGGGCAAAGCTTCGTTATTTCTCTATAATTCAAGTTTTACATATTTTATTGTCAATTTGTATGTTCTGGAAAAAAATTGATTATCATTAAGTTATTTACATAACTGTAAAATAATATTTTTAACCGATCTAGCAAATAAGTTATATTTAGATACAACAATTACTCTCTTAACATTTGCAACTTACTCAAGGATAAGGAAATCAAGATCTGATATTTTCTCTATGTCCCTTCTGGATGAATTATTTGCTGCATTTGTTTCATCTGTCAGAGCCTAGTAAGAGATTATGCATATATAGATAGGTTTGTTATGAAATATCCAACTTTCAGTTATTTTTAAATCATTTAATCTTCTGAAAATATCTAGATAGTTTCCTTCTCCGTGATGCAATAACATCTATAACTCATCAAAAATTGGGGCTTTGTGTCTGTGACTTAACTCAGGCATCATAATAGAGTTGAATTTATGTTCTAGATTTTGAGTACCACATGCTATATGCAGATAACAGGCTTCACAAATCAACAAAATTCTTAATATTCCATGACTGTAAGGCACCAGTATTCCTTGTATACTAGTTAAATACTTTTAGGTAAATTCAATCCACATCGGAACACACATCAAAAATTGTAACATCTTAAATGATTCATGTGTAAAGGCATGCATCCCTAAGGAGTCCAGCAAGATGTGCAGTACTAGTCTTACAAAATTAGAGAAAGGAATATACTAACTGGACAAAAAAAAAGTGCAGTACTAGTCTTACAAAATTAGAGAAAGGAATATATTAACTGGACAAAAAAAAAATGGAATCCTTGTAACGACACTTCTCACAGAAGTGTGAGTTCTGGTAACCCACAAACAGAAGGAAAACATGTGTCCATTTTGCAATCTATGATAGAAAACCTGACACCTACATCAAGGTCTCCAAGACAACATATTTGTCCAATTATATACTTATTTGAAATCAAGGAGCAAGAAATAATATCGTAGCTGGTGAGGCAAAAATAGAACGTATCAGTTTAATCAAGAATGGAGACAATGCAATCCTTCTCTTACTATGCTCCAACTTACAGTACCTAAACCTATTAATAGATAATTGTAACAAGGACTATCTTAAATATGCAGCTTTAAAACGATGGCCATTTACTTTGAACATCAATGAAGCTCATTTTCTTTGGTTTTTGCCTCAGGCACATACACAAGCATATTTCTATCAACGATTTAAGGTTCACAAAATTAAGCATGGAGCTGCACATGCGTAACTCAAAGTTTCAGAAACTAATTGATGCAGAATAGTAAAAGGAATATAAGAGGCACTAGGAATCAATGAAACAACTACAGCAAATACGGTTTTGCTAGAAAAATTGGCTTTGATGTTGGCATCAAAGATGACCAAATTTGGGTGTATGCAATTAAGCAATATAAGAGTGTTGAAAACTTTACTCAAGGATATGATAAATGTGTCTGACATCTAAAAGAGATTATGATGAGCAAGGCTTTTCTTTTCTCACAAATGAAATAAAAACCAACAAGTAAAATTGAGGACATTTTAGATTACACCATCGGCTCTCGCCTGTTAAAACTTATAAATTGCTCTCTAGTATTTCAGAACAAAGACAATGATGCAGTCTAAATGCTCCAGCATAACAAGTAAAAAATTTGATGTGGCTTTAATCTACAGGGGGGAAAAAGGAAAGGCTAAATTATGAAGTTTTCAATATGTTGATTTGTAGGATTGCTGGAATATCCACAAAACAAAACCATTCATCCAAGAATTACTTAAACTTCTACAGAAAGTTATAATTCTGCCATTTGGTTAATGATCAAGGAATTCAGTCTCCGCATGTACAAGGAGATTTAGCGATCATGATAATAAAATTTCAAATCAGCAATATTTTGCTAACTTCCAGTCTTAACAAAGAAATTTCAAGAATCTTTGCAACATAAAAACACAAAGAACGTAAAGAAAGATCGAAGCAATGAAGGGAATAATATACTCAATTTGAACACAAAAGAAAGGGTTTTTTATTCGATCTAAGGTGAATGGGGGAAAGAGAGAGGACTTCGCTCGTCGATGACGTCGAGGGAGCAAGTGGACGATGTGGTGAAGCTTGAGCGCATCGTCGGCTTCCGTGAAGCTCTGCAGGTACAGCGGGTTGTTCTGTGCCACAGATCAGGGCCGTCAGAATACGATCAGGAGAGTAAGGGCAGGAGATGGGGAGTACGGACCTGGTGGCCCACGACGGCGACGCACACGATCATCTTCGCAGCGAACGCGGCGGCCGGACGAGCTCGGAGTCGGAGTTTTGGAATCAACGCCTTCCCCTTCGGTTCGGGGGTCGAAACAGAGTGGGAACGACTCCGATCTCCGCCGAGTAGCGAGCTCGGCTTTGGGCAGGACTTTGCCGCATCGGCCATTACAACTGCATAGCATCTTTCGCAAACGAAAATCTGACGCGTGTCAGACCACTTGCTCTAGCACGTGCTGCTTTCGAAGCTGTTTGATGTCAAATTGGGCCAGGCTTAAAATCTTGGCCCGGCCCATTGACAGCAATCAGTATGAACGTATCATGGAATGGAAGATTTATGATTGAAGTGCAAAGTCAGTTCAGTAAATTTATTAGCGACAATATCCAAGTTCAGAAATTTTAGCACATATGCCCGCTTGTACCAAAACTTTCACCACCTAAACTTTGCAGCAAGAAAGATTTTGAGCAAGGACATGGTTGAATTTTTGAAAATGAGTTGTACTGTTTTAGATTTTGCTTTCAAAAAAGTTTGCTTTAAGGACCGATTTGGTTGCCCCTTGCTAGGCATCATCTAAATTTAGTTACGCTCGGCAAGAGCTCTTTTCGGGTGTTTGGTTGGCCCGAATGGAGCTGAAATAGGTTCCAAAATGGTTGATGAAGGGAAAATTTGCTCGAAGGGAACTTGGTCCAGGATTAGGTTGAAATTGGACCGGGCAGGTTTCCACATATCTTAGGTCTACCTTGGAACCGGAATATATATATATATATATATATATATATAACTTCAGGCTAGATCTAAGCTTAAAATTTCTTGGAAAGACTCCAAGCCTGAGTAGAAGCTCGGCCTAAGCCCAATGGGCCTAAGAAAGAGAGAGAGAGAGAGGGGGAGGGGGGCGCATGGGTCTAACGGGTTACGGTTTGAGATGGGCCGGCCTAAGTGAAGCTTGAGTCAAACCTTTAGCTGGACCCGAGCTGAGCCTGATTTTTTACTTGGGTTTGAAAACCAAGTCCGAACCCAAGCTTGAATCCTTGGCCAGGCCTAAGCAACTGCAGCCAAGTGGGCTCCTGCTCAGCCCACTTATATCGACCCAAATAGGCTTTCTTATCCCTACATTCAGTTCTACAGATTTCAGTTCAATTACTTGGCTAAGGTAGGTCAGTCACTTTTGATTTAAATAACTTCAATTGCATAATACAAAGGAGAGGTTGTGAGTTGAAACATGTTAAGTTCTAAAAACATTGACCATGAGTGCTTGTCGTCAGATCCTCCTACTAGGTAACTCGAGGTATCTTTGACTGATATTTGGATTTGGTTAATAAGCTTTTATAGTTATAAAGCAAGGATCTTATCCCTTGTAAGCAATTTTTGCCTCGGTCATCAACACAAAGTAGAGATATTGGCAGGTAAAACCACCAGGGGAAAAGATTGATTTCAGCCCATTAGGGTTTACATGTGATTCGACGTCGCATGGCGCCTTGTAACTGCACACCTTGACATCTCCCCCCTACTTTACCCGAACTGTACACACTTTATCATAGCACCTTTTGTTTAATAAAACTATTTGGGGGAGAATCTTACTCCTCCATTTTCTTAAAAAAAAAAAGAAGAAGTCAACACAAAGTAATCTTTCCGTCATCAATGATTGGAAGTAATTAACATTTCAATCAAAAGTTCTCTACTTCAAAAAGTCCTAACCGCATACATTCATGCATTTGCAAGTGTGAATGGTTACACCAGAATCCATCTGATGTCTATAATCGACTAATTTCATTTGCTGCCTAGCTCCCTAGAGTCATTAATCATAAAAGGTATTATCCTCTTGCTCCATGATTAACTTTTCTACAATCTTATCCACCATTTTCTTTCTAATCCTTTGGTGCATAAAGGTAGCTATGCAATATATGGCAAGTGTGGCCCTTTTTTATCCCTTCGAGAGAAAATTATTTTTGTCACCAACACATTTTTCTATTTTTTTAATACATATCTTTCTAAATATTATAATTTATATGAATACCCTCTTAAAATTGATATTTGTATGCATACTCTTATAAAATATTTGTTCTGCATGTACACCCTTCTTTTTTTTTTCTTGCATATGTGTCTACACCATCTAATGCCATCAAAATATTAGCGGTTTAAAATTAAAAATGATCGAAATATTTTTAATCGGCAGAGATGCAAAAAAAAAATTATAAAGATATATGTGCAAATAATACTTTGCGAGAGTATTCGTGCAATTTCACATATTTTGGATGGTACACATACAAAACAAGTGTTTGATGAGGATATATGTGTGTGTGTGTGAAAATATCAATTTTAAAAGGATATTCATGTAAATTTCAATATTTAGGAGGGTATGTACGCAAAAAACTTTTTTTGTAATTATGAATTTGCACCCTAATAATTTTTCTCAAAAAATACTCTGTCTTAATAATTTTATACAAAACAAGTTTAATTGCTAAAAAAGTTTCTGAAGCTTGAAAACCGTATCATGTTAGCCTCTGTTACGGGGGGGAAAAAAAAACTAATGCATGAGGAGTCATTCCTTGTTCGCATTTCTTTGTGGCTTATTTGAACTTTTTTTATTTTGGAGTCTGGCCTTGCAAAAGATGATCAAGATCTTTCGTAGGCATGTGACAGCTCGATTGCATCTTGAAAATCCATGATCACATAAATTCACACATCTCAAAGCTTATTCGGGATGTGATCAAGCACTTGTGCATGAGTGAAATATGGAGAATGTACTTCCATTTGTCACTTGGATACATCCTTACCGATCTTTATATATATTGCCTTATTTTTTTTTTATTTCAATAATATCACCGTGCATTTAGATCCCATGCATAAAATAAAATTCACAAAGGAAATATGAAAAAGAAAACTAGTGCATGCATGAAAGTTTATGCGCAAAACAACCCAAAACTTCAACATCATCTCACAAAAAATATGGAATGCTGTCAATTGGATAGCTCTTATCATCATAGACAAGAGGCAAATTACAAAATTAAAAAGCACAAGCCATCAACATATGTGCAAGTTATTTGTTCATCAGATACAACCAATAGAGTCACCAAGCAAGTGAAAGCAGCTTGATAAATACAAAAACAAAGTGATCTTCACATCTCCCACCACCCACCCACCACAGGAAAAATACAGTGATTTGCAATGTAAAATTACTTTGAGAAACACTCATATAAGTAGGAGTCTAGCACGAATACTTGCCAAATCATTAGATGTCCTACTGCATTCGAAGTCAAGGAAGCTATGATAAATCCACAGTCTCAGTACTAGGCTTACGTCAAATGCTCTTCCAAGTCAAGGAAGCTCTTAAGCTTTAACCAACCACGACTACGTGAATCGCTTTACAATACATAGTCTGCGAGTGTGTAGAAAATGAAGTGGAAGTTTTAACCAAAAAAAAAAAAAAAAAGAAGTGGAAGCAAAGAATGATATGACACTCAATGGATATATCCATATATCCATGAATGCACGAACGAGCGACGACATGGTGGTTGGTATTCGGGGCTTCTCCTACGCCAACTTGTGAGACTGCTCCAATCCCATCGCCTCTGTCATGATAAGCTGGAGGCTTGTAGACAAAGTTTTCTAGTTAATGTACAGCCCATTTGATAGTTGAAGTTCAACCACCATTTGCTCTCTCTCTCTCTCTCTATCTATCTCTCTTAGCCTCCGGGCCTTCATTTTTTGATACAAACCTAAGTCTCCGGTTCCCCTTGGTCCAAGTCAATTATTGGCTTGGTTGCATGGTTATAAGTAAAGTAATGCTCTATTGTATAATATTATGCATGGTTATAAAGTAAAGTGATGCATGGTTATTGGCCCTGTTTGGGGAAGCTGTTGGCAGTAGAGCTGTTGGAAGTAGAGCTGTTACAAAAAGATGTTTGTTGTTTGGTAGCTATATTTTTAAAGTGCTGTGGCATTTTAACATATATTTGGTAAATAAACTGAGAAAGTACTTTTATATGACAAAATTAGCATAAAGGACATTGCATAGTATTATACAATAGAGTATAATAAAACATAACATATATTAATACATAATATACGGTATAGTATAATATTACTATAATATAAAATATTATTATTATAATATAGTAATATGACATTGCATAGCATAGCATAATGGTAATATAATTATTAGAGTAAATTAATTTTCTATAATATAACATAATATTAAATTATTTAACATAACATATTAATATATTATGGTATAATGTAATATATATATTGTATTTATAGTATAATACAATAATAAAGATATAAAATATTGTAATTATTAGTATTAATTAATTTCTCATAATATAACATAATATTAAATTATTTAAAATAACATATTAATGTATTATAATATAAATATTTACTCATTGAAATGTATTTATTTATTATCTTATTTAATTATTCATTCACTCATTCATTTATATAAATATTTATTTATGCATTTATGTATTTATTTTTTTCTTTCTTTTCTTTTCTTTTCTTATCTTTTTTTCTTTCCTTTTCTTCTTTTTTTTCCTTTTCTTTTCTTTTCTTTTTTTCTTCCCTTCTTCTCCTTCCTTCCTCTCCCCCCTTCTCCTCCCGCGCGGTCGGCAGCGCCGGAAGGGGGCCAGGCCATGGCCGGCGGCACCTGCGGCAGTCTCGACGGCTGCAGTTGGCCCCCTGGGAAGGGTTCTCCTCCCGCGTGGCCGACGGCGCCGGAGGGGGTGCGGCACTGCGGCGGCGGGGGAGAGGGAGGCACTATGGCGGGGGAGAGAGAGGGGGAGGGAGGGGCTGCGGTGGCAGAAGAGAGGGAGGGGGTGCGGCGCTGCAGCGGAGGGTGGAGGGTGGGGTGGGGGCATGGGTGGGAGAGGAACAGGCGGTGAGATGAGATTTTGGGGAGGAAATTTATTTTTAAAATGGGGGTATTTTGATCAAAAATAGAGCTTCCCGACAAAGCTGAAAACAATATTTTCGGAAAGCTCCAAATTGGAGCTTCTTCCCAAAAGCTATTTTCAGCGTTCCGCAAAAGCTGAAACAACTTTTCGAAATTTTACCAAACACCATTTTTTATCTAAAAGTACTTTTGGAGGGCCAGAAAGTACTTTTTGGCCCTCCAAAAGCTTCCCCAAATAGGGTTGATAGTTGAAGTTCAACCACCATTTGCTAGCTCTCTCTCTCTCTCTCTCTCTCTCTCTCTCTCTCTCAGTCCCCGGGCCTTCATTTTTTTGATAAAAACCTAAGTCTCGGTTCCCCTTGGTCCAAGTCAATTATTGGCTTGGTTGCATGGTTATAAAGTAAAGTGATGCATGATATAGCTTAGTCCACCCATGTACAACCAAAAAAAAAAAAGTGATATAGCTAAAGTTAGGTAGTTTGCTTGTCGCAAATTTAAGAGAACAAGACCTTTATGTCATTGTCGTTAACAGAAAGGAAGGTGAAAATGCTTTATCATACAAACGGTAAAATCCTTTTAAAGGCGTTAACTACAAATCTTAAGTAAGAAATATTTTTTTTCTTGTTGAAATTTTATGGTTTGAGGGTTGCAATTATTGGTACAATCATGTGCGACCTGCGTACTTGTCTCGTAATATTTAATTCTGGATTGCTTCGAAATCAAGCATATGGTGGTCATAACTCACAAACGAACACAAATATATAATATGTTAAATTTTTTTATATCATATATTTCTTAAGGAACAGGAACCAAATTTTATACCAGAAGAAGCAGAAGAAGAAGAAGAAAACAAGCAAATGGATATCCATTGTTTTAGAGAAGAACAAATGAATGAAATATGATCACTTTTTTACCTCGAGTGCAAAACTCACATATCAAATTGGGGTGGCAGGAAAGAAACATGCATGACCTGCTGCCACCCTATAACTTGCATTGCAAATTTATGCAAGGACGATATCCAATTTTCTTTTGTTTTGGACATGTGTAGCACTGTTGAACTCAATGGTGGAAGTAATATTCCACACCTCAGCAGAGGTAACCTATTCTCAGTTATCAAGCTTTCTTGCATGATTTACAACTCTATATGAGTGTTAGGTGGTATTTGTTGCTGGGTCACATCCCTTGTCCTATAAAAACTATACTTTCATCTTCTCCCGCATATAAAATGTTCACCATCCTATATCTTATAATTCAATCCAGCCATGAGTTTTGTCCAGATGAGGTCCAAGGCAGGTCAAATTATTTCTTTCTTTTCATTATTAAAGATGTCATGGAATTGATCTCATGGCCGATGCTTTCAATCAGTCGGTCGTCCTATCACCCATAGAACCTCACATACACTTTAAGGAATTAAAATAAACAAATAAAATCACACACAGACTTCCAAGGAACAAAACTAGTGCAACCTTGGGTCATGTAGATGGGAAAGCTTCAAGAACACTACTCCATTACCGTGAAATATTCTTGCTCACCAAACACTTTAACTAAGCCACCTTTAGTAGATTGCAACAACTCCACAGTCCACACATCTACTCTGGTCACTACTATATATACACCATCTCTTCTCACCCTTTCCACATCAAAGAAAAATTCGAAAGAGAAGTATAAGAAATGGCCGCGCTAATCTCTCCTCTTCTCATTCTCTCGCTTGTTCACGTTGGTAGTGCTCTGAGCTTAAACTACTACGCCAAGACTTGCCCGGACGTTGAGATGGCCGTAACGGAGGCCGTGAAGAAAGCAACGGATAGCGACCAAACAGTTCCTGCAGCACTGCTTCGCATGCATTTCCATGATTGTTTCATCAGAGTTCTCTTTCTCCCTCTCCTTCTCTCTTAAATTATGCTGATATTGAGCTGCCTTTGTAACTATATTCGTGTGTTATTTGTTGAAGGGTTGTGATGGTTCGGTGTTATTGAACTCGAAGGGAAATAACAAAGCAGAGAAGGATGGGCCTCCAAACATCTCACTGCATGCCTTCTATGTGATTGACAATGCTAAGGAAGCAGTGGAAGCAATGTGCCCTGGTGTGGTTTCATGTGCGGATATACTAGCCCTTGCTGCAAGAGATGCAGTGGTCCTGGTAAGTAAACCATAGGATGCGACCGTTTAGAGTCGAACGCCTCGACTGCTTAGCAACAATCAGAAACTTCCACAGTGCAGGCCGCCATCAGAAGATGGACGACTATCAAACAACACACGCCGTGTATGACATAGCACATGCTCGTTTAATGCATGTCCATCTCATGATGGTGGCCATTACTCCACACTGTAGAGGATTCATGCTTGCTTAGTGATTGAGTTAGGTCTGGTCCTAGATTTACTCATATACAAGTTATAATTGATATATTCGTGGCCAAACTTACATGAGCCCGGACCTGCACAGGACTTACTCTCTGAAAACTAATAAAGATTCCTTTGCAAACTCCTTGTTGAAGACAAAATTCCATCGTTCGGCAACGTATGCTTTTTTGACCACATATTAAATTTTAATAAAGTCCGTCTTAGCTGACCTAAGAACACATATACTTTTTTTTCATGCTTATGGAATGTGCCAAAAATTAGAAATTAATGACCATTTCTATCTATCAGCTTCTGTAAGGCTAGTAGGTCTTGATACCAAGTATGATGCCTCGCAATTTGCTTGCTATTACTCCTAATCTAAGGGTTATTAGGTTTTTAAACATGACAAAAAAAATATACAAGGCCGTGGGAAAATGTACAATGTCCCCCTTTTTTTAAAGTAATTTGGAGCTATACAATAGGGGATAGCCTTCTTTGAACATCTAAGTTAGCCTGCACCTCTATTACATGTATCTATTTTAATTTAGGAAAAGGGAGAAAAGCAGCTAATTCATCAACTTCCACAGAGACACATCCTTTGCCATTCTCAGGGTCATAGCCCCATCTACCAAAGCCTTTTCTCATTGAAATGCAAGAACACTTCGTTAATCCTTTTAACTAGGCTAATTAAGTTCTAAGAAACAAGTTTCCAAGTGAAATAAACTATTTTCTTTCTTTTTTTTCCCTCTGCAGTCTGGGGGTCCCACATGGGAGGTTCCTAAAGGAAGATTGGATGGCAGAGTTTCCAAGGCCAGTGAGACAAGTCAATTGCCAGCTCCCACCTTCAACTTCTCCCAACTGAAGCAAAGCTTCTCTCAAAGAGGCCTCTCCACAGAAGATCTGGCAGCACTCTCAGGTAATGACAAAGAATCCCAGAGTTAGGAGTACGTTTTCAGTTCCTAGTCTACAAAAGATAATCTCCATTTGTGGGAAAACTTTTCAGCTGGACTTATGGTTTCTTCGATTTAATCAATTGATAACTCCAAGTCCAACCAATTGACCAGCTCCCACAGTCCATTTGTTTTTTTTTCCTGAGCCAAAAAATCCATGTGATTGCATATAAAAGGATTGCCAGCACAACAAAAATCTAACCCAAATGATGTGCTACTTTTATTGCTCTTTTTAGATCGACATAATACAAATTCTCGCATTTTTCAGAAGTGTCTCTATGTTTTTTCAGAACAAATTTACGAGTCAATTGACAATTTCCTCATGACTAAAATACTCTTTGTGCATGTATTGTAGGTGGACACACCCTAGGGTTCTCTCATTGCTCCTCCTTCCAAAACAGAATACATAAGTTTGATGCTAGCCATGACGTCGACCCTTCGTTGAATCCTTCCTTCGCAGCAAGCCTTCAGAAGGTGTGCCCTGCTCACAACAAGGTGAAAAATGCAGGATCAACAATGGACACGACAACCACAGTATTCGACAACATTTACTACAAGCTACTACTGCAAGGGAAGAGTTTGTTCTCTTCAGACCAAGCTCTTCTAACTAATCCCAAAACCAAAGGGTTAGTTTCCAAGTATGCTAGCTCACAAGAAGCATTCAATAAACGATTTGTCAAGTCTATGATCAAAATGAGTGAAATAACGGGTGGACAAGAAGTGAGGTTGGACTGCAGGGTGGTTAGGTCACAATGAGAACTTAAAATAGCAAATGTGACGGTGATTATCGTGAACTTTGTAATTTATCATCTAGGATTTGTTTTATGCCTTTGTGTGTGCATGGAGAATAAAGAGGTGTGGAAGCAAAAGAGATTTCACCTTTGAACTGGGCTGCCTGTTGTTACCTTGTGTACGAGGGGAAAAAATCAGCAAGTGCTAGCATAAACATTAGTGAACATTGAAAGCTTGCTACTGTGATACTGTTTTTTGCACATTAATTAAATTTATCTGCTTTCTATATTCTACTTTATTCAGCATTAGTTTACGGTTTTCTCATGTTCACCACTTTGACATTTATAATGCCTGCAAATTCCTATAATGTTTTTCTGGGGCTTTGGTTTCAATTATAAGGGCCTGTTTGGCATTGATTTTATTTGTTGTTTTCTATTTTTACAAATAAAATTACATAAATTGAAAAAACATGTTTGGTACTATTGCTTTCCTTTTCTAATTTTTAAACATCATTTTTATTATTTCTAGAAAAAATAAAAGTAAGAAATCCTCACTTTCAATATATCAAAAACAAAAAACTTGTGTTTTTTACCATCACCATCAACACCGCCTCCACCACCACTGTTGCTGGCTCTACAACTATCACCATCACTGCCACCACTGTCATCACCATTGGCACCCTCGCTATCGCCGACATTGCCACACCACCATTACTATTATCGCCACCTCCACCATATCTAGTTCCTCCACCACCACCATTGTCACCATTGGTATCGCTACCATTGTTGCCTCTACCATGCCACCGCCGCTATCATCGTCGTCATCTCTACCACATCTTTGGTGCCCCTCCCATTACCATCGTCGCTGCCATTACCACCACTACCACTATATCCCTCGACCGCATAACTACAACCATCGTCGCCATACCACCACTAGACCTTCCACCAACACCATCACTACCTCCACTACCTCTATTGCAACTGCCATCATCTTCACCACCATCACTTTTGTTTTTAAAAATAATTTGATTATATCAAATATATTTATAATTTTTAAAATTTTTAAAAGATAAAAAAATTATTTTTCTATTTTTGAAATAGAAAAACAAAATTGATGCCAAACGACATCTAAACATGTAGTTGGTCCTAAGAAAATGCTTGATTGATATGCATCATCGGAGCACGTTTTCCTGGGGATTGCATTCTCCATTTGATCATGCTTGCTCCGGATATGATATGAAGATGCACAGACTCTTAAAGTGGAGACACGGACACTAGCAGAATTTATTTGAATCAAATAGTCCTCTTCAATGCTGAATTCACAAGCGCATATTACAAATATTTCCATGAAATCAAAGTTCAGTTGGCAATGAATGTCCTTAGATCACGCATACCATAGCCAGAGTACAGGAAAGTAGGAAACTTGTTACCAAATAGAAAAAATGATCAAGGCTTACTCAAACTTAAATTACACATGGTGATAGATTATACTTGAAATAAAAAAAAGTTTTGTAAGCACCAAATTTATGATCCTAAAAATAACAATTCAAAAGATATACTATTGGGAAGAAGCATACTGGACCATAAAAAATTCTGAATTTCTTCTGTTATACATCAACATTTGGAAATATCTTTGAAAAGAAAGGTAATAAAGCATTCCTATCTGAACAGATCACAATGATGGTGCGAGTAGATACGAGGAGATTGCACTAAGAGTTATCCAAAGCAAAAAATTGCAGTTTTAACTTAGCAAGAAACAAATGTCCTTTTCTGGGCAGTAGCTAGCGAAACTCTGTAATTGCTAGAGATATTGTTGGGAAGGATTTCTACAAATGGTGTAGTCGAAGGCTAGTCCTCATATGATTGAAATGATACTGAATATTCCAATTCCTCAAATCAACAGCCTGCGAAGAAGTCAGATTTTAGGCCAAAAAAGTTTATTGACTGTGTGATTCAGACAAGGTGATCATGAAATTAATGGCTAATAGACTGCTGTGTGCTTTACTGCATTTATTATTTAGAACAATTGGCTATCCTTCCTGAAGTGGATATGGCACATAACTTCATAGCAACTCTCTCTCTCTCTCATGCACGCGCAAACACACACACGTACCTTATCCTGCAAGACTACAAGACCCCAGACAACTCAATATGACAAAATACCAGAATACATTGTCAAACATTCACCAGAATTGCTGCTCATATACTCTCATGAGATCATAGAAGCTCCATAAGTGCCTTAAACCATCTAACAAAGAAAAAGAAGAAAATGAATCGAAGAGGAATCATTCTTTTGACAATAAATCCTCTGGATGAGGCTTTCGAAAGAGAAGCGAGATGCGCACTAAGTTACAGAGAGGTTGATGGAGCCAACAGTTATTTGTGAAAGCTAACATCCATTTTTCAAAGATAAATAACTTCAGCAACATCAGATGCATGCCAGACACTGTATGTCCAGAATGTAAAATGACGAAGGAAGATTTAGCACATCTAATCTTGGATCTCCAATATTGCTCGAGGCATGGAACAAGACAACCACAAAGCAAGAATAATCAATTACTACAGGACTGCTTTCAATGGATCAAACATGAGATGATAGCACTCATAAGATAGGCAATCATAGGCTATGCTGCGTAGACTCTCGAAAGAAAGAAATGAGGACATGTGCAGACAGGGCAAAAACAATTTCTAGAGGAATCTTGTTATTTAATCAGATGAGTTCTTGTCTGCTCTGAAACTGGATATCGAGAATGATATATTATAAGGATGTGGGCATACAGATTGAACTAGAAATATCTAGGCAGTATAGAACTGATACGAATGAAGGTAAAAATGCAAAACAAAATTGAGAAAGAAAGGCCAGTATGGGTAACACCAAGTTGGACAAGGACAAGGGAAATTCAGAGGGTTGAAATGCTAGCCACAACTAAAAACACCATTCTTTTTCAGCCACACATAAAGGCAACCAAAGTTGTGAATTGAATTTTATTATATAGACTCTATGGCTGGCTGATCTTGAGCTCATTTTGAGCATTTCAAATGTGCTTCGTTCACAAGGGAGAAGACATTTGCTGCAAAAGATGATGGATTTGGTTTTCTGAGATTTATTTGAGGAGCTCATGAAGAATTAAGTAGCTTATAATATTTGTCAGAGTGGAGACATCAAAAAGTTTGATTTCTGTTAGAAAGGAAATAAGCATAACAAAACATTCCAACAGAATATACAGTAGTTTAAAAAACCTCTACCAATCCATTGTAATGGAAGCCAAAAAGAGCATACCAAGAAGCAAATTTTCCATTCTCTTTTCAATCTTTGGGAACTAATTTGGATAAAACATAGGTCCAAATTGATACCATAAATTCCCAATACCAGGCAAACAATTCATCCATTCTAGGGGCAGAAAAGGAAAAAAAACACATCAAGAGCAAGAGAGAGAGATGAAGCTATGCTCATACTGGAGTTTTGACGAGCTTCCTCCTTGCCAGAAATCTGGCGATTGGCGGCGTGAGGGCGATGGTGATCGGAACCCTCACAGGAAACAGAGCCTTGTTGCAGAGGATCGCCAGTGCCAGCGCTCCACCGCTCGACGCCGCCAGCTCCGCCGTCCTGTTCCTCTTCTTCTCTTCCCCCTCTCCTGGCGGCGACGGTGGCGGCGGTGGAGCAGGGGCATCGTAGCTGTCCAACACGACGGCGGGGTCGCCGGACGGGGCGCCAGCGGAGGACGAGGCGGCGGGGTCCTTGTTGAGGAGGCCGGAGGGGAGGCCGACCTTCTGGAAGAGGGACTCGACGTCGACGTTGTTCTTGATGACGACGTAGAGGCCGGTGATGGAGGCGGCGGACACGGAGAAATGGACGCCCAGCGCCACCTTCCCGTACTTCTTCATCAGCTCCCGCATGCGCCCTGTGAACGCCATTTCCGGCAAGATTAGGGTCAGGGTTTTCGAGGAGAGAGCTCGAACGGCTAAAGCTCTATTAGGGTTTTGCCTTCCTTGGGAAAGCAGGTACTTCGCAAATTATGTTACTCCGCGGCGAGGGGCAACCATCTGTATAAGAATTAATCTGGACCGTCGGATCTCTCATGGATGGATGTGATTGTTACAGATCCCTTGCATAATAAGTTTATTGATCTAGGTTCTCCGAGTCTTCGTTCTTTCCACTAATGGAGGAAGGTCAAGAGGACGAAACCCTAGAAAGGGCTTCTCTTGAAACGGCAGAGAAGAAAGAGGAGGGGGAAGAGGAGCTTCGATCTCTCCTTCTGCCCGACATGAAGGATGTCCCTCCTACTCCTCCTTCCGCTGTCGAATCCAACTTCGTCCGATATTTCGCCGCAGGTACCTCTAAATCCTTGAAATCTCACAGAAAATGGTGGAAAATGATAAGAAAAGCCTTATTCTTTGGTTTGCTGTGATTCTTCGTATTTTCTACAGATTTTATGAAGCCTGGACATGATCAGTTTGTCTACCGCCATGCCAATGGGTGACTAAAACAAGAAACAACATCAAAATTTATTCTTGTTTCCTTTTGTGAAGCTTAATCCAGTTGCTCAATTTGTGTTTTTTTTTTTTTTTTGTTCTTTTGTGCTGTGATTGTAGGTTATGTGTAATTGGTTTGGCTCCGACTCATGTTGCCCTGAGGGAGAAGGGTGGAGTCACAGCTGTGGATTACAACGTGGGAAAATCGGACCGCAGTGAGATGAAGGTCACCGGAAAGCGAAAAAGGGTATGTGAATAATAGGATGATTGGAGACTTTTTAAAAGTTCAGATTTTAAAGCTTGCAAGGCTATCCTAATTTTCCTAATTATGTGAAAAATGTGAATGTTGATGTTGTGGTGCAGAATGCACAGCATTTTGAATCCAATTCAGCTCTATGTAAAGTTTGTGCAAATGATACATTCTACATTGGGAGGTTTGTATGGTAGAGTTTGGTTTATTTTGATGATAATGTCTTGTGTTTCAAAATGAAAAGTTTGTGATGGTGGCATTTGGCAGGTGTTGTGTGAAAGGTTCCCTTTTGGAGGTCAATGATAGGCTAATCAAGCAACCTGACCTGCTTAACTCATCGGTGCGTAAAAATCATCCTTATGCTTCTTATATCATGAAGATTGTATGGGTATGGTGGTTTAAATTTTATACAACATAGAGGTTGGAACTACTTAGTGACTCATCTAAAATTGGAGGAGAACTTATTCGGGATCTATGGGGTTAGGTGGTTTTGAAACTCCTGCAGTTTAATTTATCATTTCATTTGTGCTTCTAATGAAAAAAATGCTTTCTTTATACAAGAATTCGAGATTAAAAATTAAAAAAACCCTCATCCTTTCACTATCATTATTATGTACAAAAGCTCTGACTAAGTAGCATTTGATTAGCTTTAGTGGCAATTGATTAGCTTTAGTAGCAATTGATTAGCTTTAGCATTTGATCATCTATCTTGTAAATATGAAGATACTCAAAACATTTCCAATCGCTAACAATTCCATCAGTTAAAGTTTACTAGGAAGGTTCAAGCAAATCTTTACCAAGCATCACACGATCCAAAATATTTTAACTTTTCCTCTAAACGATTAACTCTTCCTATATTTGAATTGAATATGATCATATTTTGGTTTCCAAAGTACTTAATGACATGAAAGCAATATTTTAGTTTTAAAATATAGATTTTATTATTTTTTTTAAGTACTAGTGCAACATATTCTGTGTCATTGTTTCTTTTCCCTTTTTTTAAGGCGGCATGGTTAAGGTCATGCAACTGAGGGGGCACCCCCAGGGTCAATTTCTAGATCACTACATTTGTATTGTTTGCCACATGTGAGGCCACCCGATCTACAATATTGTTTGCCCCTCTATAGACATGAGCTGCCTTAGATGATCCCGATATAGAATTCAAATTTCCCAAGTCCTCGAGGGTAGGATGAGCGTCATCATATAAAGTCATCAGTCCTGAAATCCAACTAATTGCAGTCTTGGAATACCCCTCCAGCACAATATTGGGGACTTTGAGGACTGTGACTGCATAGGCCAGGCCTTCTCGTGCTCTTCTTAACTCTGCCAGTGGTAGGCTTGATTGATTGATGCTGCCAGTTGGTGTATTCTCAGCCAATCTGGAGCAATCTTTTTTCATTGGTGCTTTACTGTGAGAATTTCGACTGTGTTTTTTTTTTTTTGCCTCAATCTATTACACCTAGCATTATCAATTTAGATAACATACGTAAAATCATGCCCTTGAGGATTCTCTCATTGCATGTGGAACACAAGATGTTTTGATAATAATCTGTTACAGATATGAGAAGAACTGTTTTTCAGCTGGGATGCAGGGGATGAAATAGGAGTTTAATCGACTCATACACAGTTTACTTGTGATTCATGGGCATCCACTTACCCTGGTTCAATGATCTGATGCATGTTTGAAGAACATTGGTTCATAGATTAATGATGCAATTGCAGCAGCCAGAATACCATTCATATGCTGGAAGATAGTGTCTTTGTTTCCTATAGTTTTGACATGGACATTAATGTCTATTGCAATTCTAGTAACGAAAAAGGATGTTGACTTAGCAGTACAATAAGTATGCACTTCTGTTTACATCTATAATTCTAGTAATGAAAGAATGCTGACCTAGCAGTACAATAGGTACGAGCTTCTGTTTATATTTATTTGAAGTTTTGAAATGTGCAGGCATATATATGTTCCAACAGCAAAGAATGAATGCATCTAGCAGCACTTTTAGAATGCACCAATGCTGACACTATGTTTGCTAAAGTCCTCCTTTGCTTATCCATACAAATTTGTTTGTCATGCAGGCTGATAGAGAAGGATACATTGCAATTATCATGCCAAAACCAGCAGACTGGCTTAAGATCAAGGATTCATTGTTGAGCCATGAAGACTACAGGAAGTTGAGAAGTCTTTGACTCTTTGCTGATACAATGAAAGGTATGTCTTGCCTGATTTGCCTTTTCTGCAGTAGAACAGACCTTCTCTAATATGGTACTTGTTGACACAACCTCTACTTATGAACCCGTTGGTCCGTTTCTCCCAGAATCTCTTGTGCATCTTCATGCTTCCTGCTCCTTTTCTTCTACACTCTCTAGGGTTCAACTTCTGCCCGACGCTTCACCACTTGATCTCCTTGGCCGTCATCCATGGCCTTTACATGTACATTGCCACAACTCTGAATGGTCAAACCTTTGGCACCTGTCATTACCCATTTCAACCTTTCTAAACCTATGGCATGGAGCCAGTATAAGATTCCATAGATACCTTGAAAACAATGTAATTACTGTGGTTAATTGCTTTTTGGCTATTTTACTCTATGCATCTTCAAATGGGGAACAAAACTCAGGCATCACGCAACCAGCTGGATTCTATAGCCTATTCCTAAGGAGTAACAATTGCTAATTGTGGTATTAAAGTCTTAAGGGCAGTAGTTTTGAAATTGTGGTGTAGATAGAAGTTCCAAACCCATGTTAAACGATGCTCCTACTTCTGATTACCGTGCTGCTTTGAATTGTGAGCAACAAAAACATATAATATTTCCTCTCTCTCTCTCTCTCCCCCCCCAACTCTGGCTTCTATAGCTCAATGATAGTTGAATCTCATTGAGTTCATCAGTTGTGAAAGTCCATGAATCCATTAGACCATCATCTGAGCATGATGTGATGATGATGGTTGTCCGCATGGTAACTAGATGATGCTCTCGAAGAAAAATTTTACTATGATTGTTTTTCTTCCGAATGTTTCAAATTTGGTAATACTACAAACCATAAGTTACTAATATGTTTTCCAACCAAGCTTTCGTTCCAGTGTTGCAGTCTTGAGTAGCTTGACATCTTAGTGCAGGACTCCGGTCAGAAATGGAGGGAAGAGTTGGTGGATGGAGACAATTGGATTTAAGCAAGTTCTTGCAGTGGTTTAGATTTTGTTCATCATCCACTACACTGGACTATAGGCCATGTCAACACTAAAGCTCAAGGGATCACCTGCACCAAGTTACAGTAACACCATCCTCAGTCACTGGTTGATTGAGGCATCATTTGCCTCTAAAGATTCTGATCAACTTGCATCCATATGAAGGACCTGTCCAAAGAGGACGGTTACAATTCATTAGTTGTTGCTCCCCTCATTTATCTATTGTTCCAAATTCACCCCTTCTGGGGTCTGTCTATGTAGACATTTTGTTTATTTATGGGCTAAAATTCATGTATGCAGAAAGGCCAATGGTGATGGAAACTGGAGGTGACAATATATTTTGACAGATTGGGTTAGCAAACTCACGATTTAAAGCTAAAGCCATTTATGATCAAATTTAGAGAAAGAAAACAAACTCATACACAAGTCATCTGTTTTATATGAATTCATTAAAAACGAACCTTCCTAACAGAACCTGTACTGGTCAAATATATATGTTATAAAGATCAAAATGATAGAGACCAAAGAGAAGGGGATTAGTGTTGGGCAGTGAAAATTCTAATCATTTTTCTCTACACTTTTTCAGTAATATTGTTAGTTTTCACCTTTAATTATAAACTGCTCAGACTCCATAATTATTTGAGCTAAGCCTCGACTATTATCACTGTCATACGTGCTTAGGATTGAGATCTAAAGTACCTGCTCAATCCATGGAGACCCAGAGATCAGACCTGAAGTCTCACCAATTACAGAGAGCCCTTACGTGGATCTAGATTCCAGCAGCTTGGCTCATCATCAAAATTGCCACCCCATACTAACAAGTAACACCACTGAATTCATTTGACAAGCTGCAAAGTGACCATCTTGGGAGAGCTTGTCTCGGCACATATTGGCTTCTGATAAGCTATTTCTGTTTTGCTGAAGAAAATTTATCCAAGAAAAGCAAAATAATATATTATATGACATTTACTTGTGCCTGAAGCATGCAAAAAATCCACCAACACTTCAAAGGATACCAGATATCTTGAAGGACAGTTTTTAAGATAAAAGTAAGCTAGCACTTGAAAGGAACCAAAATAATCACTTAACGGACATGAAAATGAGGGGAAAAAAAGAGAGAATAACATAAACAGAAGCTTCAAAGCAATTGTTCTACTCATTTTCCAAAAAAGAAAATTACAAATAGAAAAAGCTGCATAAATTGAAGGCCCTGATTTGTCAAAATTAAAAAAAATAAAAATAAAAACAATGGCCCAATCTGTAGGAAAATGAAAGTGACGTGTCAAAGGTGCAGGCATTTGCAATGAAAGCCTTCACCCTTTCCTACAGAATCCAGTAGGAGAAACTGCCTGGTTAAATTATGACTTTTTAGGGCTCTTAACAAGGCAAACCCACATATGATTCAAACCTCTTCAAATTTGAATTTACTTTCTCTTCCGAACCCTAAAATGCATGTGACTACATGCTTGTTGCAAGATGTCTTTACCCCTGCTTGAACCATTTTAATGAGAGAAGCACCTATTATCTGCACCAAGATGAATCTTAAATAAATGTTGAGGCCTGAAGATAACTAATGGAAGTCCTACTTGCAGTGTTAACTTTTAGACTTCTGGTTATCCAGTGTAATCTCAACAAGTTGAATGTTTCCCTGCAGAGAAGCAGCCTTGCATGGTGGCATGATTGAGAAGCCATCCAGAAGTTTTGAACATTTCAATCCCCATTTTGCCATCAAGAACTCGATGAGATGATGACCACTGCAGATCAAGATCACATTCGGTTACAAAGATATAGTTACCTAGCAATGCACTCCTCCATGTAAAATTCAACACCAAAACATAAGATGAAAGAATAACCTTCGGTTATGGTATGTAGTTATAAACACAGATCCAGGGGAATTTTGCAGAAGAAAAGTAACCGTTGCAAAGAGATTGTCAAAATCTTCAACAACATTTTGATCTGTCAATCAGATAATCATATGATTGATAAGTAAACTGCATTATATTCATGTCTCTGTATCTCACCAGTTGTGTCATAGAATACATCAGCTCCAAGCACAATCTGAGGGTGCAGATCAAATATAGGGGCATCCCACTGTCCCCATGTGAGGCCCAGTATCTGCAAAACAAGAGTATAACATTATTAGAGCAAACCAAAGACCAAGTATATTGAAAATGTGGATGAATTAGCGTTGAAAGTCTACATTACAATTGACTTTATTAAGATTGCATATTTGTCTCATGTTCTTCAGCACCTGTTCATCAAAGACATCATAATCAATGAAAAAAGTATATCTAAAAGAGTTACCAAAATGAAATCAATAGATGATCAGATGATGACACCAGATACACAGATAGTGTGTTGTAATGAGCGTAAACCCAATTATTACCCATAACTTTTTCTTATGATATCTAAAATTGGTAATATATCTTCCAGAACCTAATATCCAACAAACTCATGTATTCTGAGAGCATTCAGGCCTACTTTTTTTCCTAAATTTTGCTTTAGTAACAATCAAGAACTCCCATCATAAAATATTGCACTAGCTGAAAGGTTCTGAAAGAGGATCAATATAACACATCACCAAGACACAGACCTGAAGTTATGAATCTCAAGGTGCTCACACTTGTCAACAGCAGTAGAGATATACATCCTCCTACTTAAATAATGTATTCTCAGAAACAACACAACTTTGGAAGTTGGATTTGCTGAATGCAAGCATACTGACATTTACCTTCTATTTTCTGGGTTCTCTTAACTGTTGGTAAACTACATACTCTAATCAAAACATTACCTCTACTCCTTCTGCGTTGTCTGTCAGTATGACATTTGCTCCCACCTTGGCAGCTACCAATCCAGGCAATGATGTCCCAGCACCTAGCTGCAAATAGGGGAAACATCAAAAGATTAACACTCCAAGCAGTTACTTAACTTGGTATAACCACAATCTCAAACACCATATATCACTACCATAACCTTGTCAACTGTTTTTAAATTTGCAATTAGTAAATCTAGATTTTAAGATTATATGACGTTCCCACAAGATCGAAGTTACATTAGAAAAGGACAAATTCACAAAATACATGGTAATAAACTCACATAGAAGAACTAAGTAAAACAAGAATATATGGATTTCTTATTTAACTGTAAATTAAAAATGAGTTTTATAATAACAAAACTTGTTTTGATTTCTGGGTTACACAAAACTGATATTTTTCTCAAAAAAAAAAGACAACATTAATGAAAAATACTCTTATTTTTCTTTTAGGTTATAAAAAGCTTCATATTCCAAAAGATGAAATTAATTGAACCTATGGAGTTCTTTTAAGCTTTAACCAAAGATAACTTAAATTCTTCCACTTTTACAAATGAATTTCAAGTCACAAAGCAGCTTGTAAAGAAAACTTTTAGACCATAAGGTACAAACTCAAGCAGACATGACGCGACTATCTATAAAATGATCAACCAGGCTAAAAATGTTAGCAAAATTTGTCTATGATAGCTAACAATTAATCTGCCAACACTTCTATAAATGACTTACTGGAAAGCATTAGCAGATTAATATCAGATACTTTGAGTAATTGAGACGGAAGTGGGGAAGATAATCATTAATTTTTTAAGAAAAATGCTTATAAGATTTTGTGTCCAATGAAAGAATGAACCTATCTAACAGCGGCAACTTTTGTTGGGAGGCTCTGGTGGTCAAAACTCAAAGGATATCATATGTCATCAACTCAAGGAAAGCAATGAATTTCGTGTTGCCTTATTATACTCAAACTATTATAAAAAATCTAGTGACTTTCTCGTGCATTCTGTTCAGTCAAAAGTCTTGCTTCACTGCCTATTATATAATATTCAGGGGAAAAACACAATGAGAAAGAATTTCTGTTTGATGGAGCAGATCTATTCAATCTCAACTTCTTTGTTGGTCTCTACTCAAGTAGATATGTGCACCAAGTGGAATCAAAGTAGTTTAGAACTAAAGCACAAGTACAAAGTGTTATATAAAATACTATCATAAAAACAATCATTCAGAAAACACATCCTTCCTTCAGATATAATTTGACAACAAGATTAAGATCCAAACAAAGTAAAGCTCAATCCTGAAAGACATGATTCATACATTCAAATATGTTTAAAGGAAAGTGCCGGGTGGGGGGGTGGGAAGTGGGGTACTCGAGATCTTAAAAGCCAGAATCCAAATTATAAGTTCATATTGCTCTAAGCATAAGAAACAAAAATGTAAAAGGTGAAACTACCTCAATGACAGTGTTGTTAGCAAATCGCAGTCTTTGCTGCCAAACATACTCAGCAAGAACTATGCTACATGGCCAGACAAACATTCCATAATCTTCTTGCATATTCTGTGGAAACAAAGTCAGGCTGAAATTTTTCCTTTAAACAGCAAGTTTTCTAAAAAGAAAGACAAATAAAAGATGCACAGGAAAATGCATGAGCATGCAAAAAACAAGCATTAGAAAAAGGATAATGTATCCATTCAGGCAACAGTTCAGCGATTCCAATAACTAGACAATGAGTTCAAACCCAATATGCTTGCAGCAAATTGCAACTTCATATAACTTTCTTCTTCATATGTTTTGATAGAAACATTACCCAGGCCCCTGGTGACAAACTGGTTCTCTTAAGAAGTTAGCAATCAGCACTAGAAGTCTTTCTTCTTTTCCATTCACATGAACCGGAAAAGTGGATCCCCTCGACAAATAATAAAGTGTAAAACTGTTGCACATAAAGCTTTTTTTTTTTTGTACCCCAAAAAAGAGGCAAAGCTTTAGCCTTACCAGATTTGCGAATTTATGGAATACTATCACTGCTTGAAATCTACCAAACAATTTGAAGTCTGAGTCTCCCAATACAAACTTTATATTTCCCCGACAATTATCTTCCACTTTTGATCAAGCAACTACTAAGCGAATTGACTACGGAAAACATCACATAATACAAATCGTGAGGTTATGTTATAAAGACTTACGAACTCTATTAGAAGCAAAAAACATCCAGAAGATCACTATAGCTATCAACATGTATATATGATTTGATGCTACGGTTGCCATCAACAAATTCAAAGAACGTAGGAGTGGTGAAAACGCCTACGTTATAATGATTGGTTACCTCGATGATGTCGATGTAGAAATCGTGGTCGTCTTCGGAGGAATCGCCGCCGAAATAGTGCCGGGAGATGGTGGTCATGGGGCTCACGGCGCTCGCCCCCGCGGTGGGAGACGGCGGTGGCGGGGATGAAGCTGAGGGTGAGGCGGGAGAGGCCGCATCCATGGTCGCAGTTTGCCGCGCTCGCTTGGGGCGGAGGGATGAGGGGATTCTTCTCCTGCCGCTGCGGCTGGGTGCTGCCGCCGAGCAGCCACATAAAGCCGTAAGCAGGGCAGATGGTTCCACCGAAAGCCTACCTGCTAAGCTAATTCGGCAGCAAATCCGGCCCATCCGGTTGATTTATGGCTTGCAACGGACAATTTGTGCACGGCCCATATCAACCCCCCTTTCTTTTCTCAACTTTTTTTTTTTTTTTTTTTTTTTTTTTTTTTAATAGAGCGGCGCCTTACACCACATGAGTGCAGCCAACAAAAATTAAAAAAAAGAAGCTGATAGAGAGAAGAAGGAACAGCCGCATGGTTCTCCCAAAGTAATCCTTCAAAGTGTGAGCTGCGAAGATGGCCACCCAGTCGGCCGCACTATTTGCCTTCCAGTAAATATGGGAGCCCAAAAAAGCTATACCCTCTCGCCAGTCTCCGAATGTCAATAGTGTAGTGACTGCCGCCCGTCTCTCTGTGCTGGCTTTGGCTGAATTTCTTTTGAGGCGAATACACACCAAACCCAAATCCATTACAACCCGTAAATCTTTGGGGGGGGGGGGGGGGGTGATTTTGTAGATTATTTTTGTCTTGATGTCTCTTCCTTCCCTTCTGCCTACACCTTCTCTTTCTTCTATCTCTGCAAGAAAAAATCTACAAAAATATCGAAAGAGGCCCTAATTATAGTTATCTTCTATAAAATAATAAAATAAATTTTGGACACCATTTGTTATTCCTTATATTCAAAAGTATTACTTTTTTCCAATTATACTATTTAAAAGATAATTTCCAATAATATTTGGAGGACCTATCATTATAGCAACGGACATTAGTGTACATGATATGCATGTGAAGAAAAAAAATACGGGCCTTAGCAAAAAAAAAAAAAAACAACGGAGACATAAATTTTGACCTGATTAAGTTTTTTTTTCTGTTATTATATTTTTTTAATTTTGGCTAGTGCTTGCCGACAATAGTTCGGCAACTCTCCGTGGAGGCTATCAAGCTAAAAAAATGGGTGGAGGCCGGATTGATGAGAGGCCATGGACTCCAAGCTTGGTTTACAGCAGATTCCAATCTAGCCCAACCAAGAACTTTGGGCTGGGCCAGCCCGTTAGTGGTCTCCAGTATTAGTCGCTTCTCTTCGCGTCAATTCGCTTCCTTTTTCATCAGGCCAATCTCTGCTCCTCTCGAAGCTGCTCGCGTCGTCTGCTCAATAAAAAAAGAAATCCAGAACCAAAACACCAATCATTCTAATCCTCTCTCTTTCTTTCTCTCTCTGAGAGGAAGAGAAGATAGAAGAAGAGGGGTTTCGAAATCTCTGCATGGCTCTCGCTTGCTCTCTGCCTCGCTTGCCTCTGCCTCGCCTGAACCCTGCCGATCCTTGGTCACCATCGATGCCTATAAATCGTCTTTCTTTCTCCCTCTCTTCTTCCCATCCCCCTCCTTTCTGGGCGAAGAGGGTCAACCCCTTCTCCACCTCCCGAAGAGGCCGGTGCGGAGGTATCAGCTAATCTTTCTATTTTACAGTCCATTGCATTGCCTTCTAGTACATGGGTTGGATATTAGTTTCTCTATTACTGGTATTCTTGATCCATGGATGGCTAGGCTATAGCTCGAGGGTAATCATTTTGATCATTAGTCGCTTGTGGCATGTTTAAGTTTTTGTAGTATTTCTCTCGCGCTTAAGGATTATTAGAGACTTTATTTGCTCCTTTTTTCCCCTTGTTTAATGTTGTGGTGGATGCCCAAGTTTGAGGCTTGAGGCAAAGTGTTTCTTGATTGAATCTTTGCTAGCTCTTCTGGGTGGCATTTTTGCCCCCCTTTTCCATCAAAAAGGAAAAAAAAAGGTCTTTGCTAGCCTTAATGCTATACATAACCAAGGAGTTTAGCTTTTCCTTTTTAGTGGATTATATGTATATGTATATGGATATGTATGTATATGTGTATGTGTATGTGTATGCCTATGTGTATGTATAATGTTTTCAACCGTGGCTACGATGAAGAACAGGAAAATAATGGATATAGATCTTTTAGGTGCTTCGTAATTACGGATGTTGTAATTTTAGTTGATAATGGTCCGGTAGTAGAAGATAGAGACCAATTTCTGTTAATTGTTGAGTCATGTCATAAAACACATAAACTGTCACGAGGACTTGGTATGAGTATCAGATGCTGGTATGTGTCTCAGTGTCGGATCCTTGTAATCTTTAAGAGTTTAGTCTTTTGGATCCTTACCCAAGTAGCACACCAGTACCCATTTCTGAGGGTTGAGTTGGGGGTACTTTGAGGTAGATCAAAGGGTCTTGGTAATATGGTCCATAAGTTGTCGAGTGATGGTGCTACTAGATAAAAGATAAACAAATATCAAAATGAAGCCAGATTTTTCTTATTTTACATAAGTTGTCAACTGATTGTACAGCTAGATTAAAGATATTGTCTTAGACATCTGCCAGACTACCACTGGTCAATTCAGAAAACTGTTTTTTTATTTTGTTTGTTTCAGGATATTGTCTTAGATAAGATTTGGAAATGCTTCAAGGTGGCGAGGTTTTAGAAGCAGAAGAATAATGACATTGATTTTGCTATTAAAGGTGATTGGTTAAGCGGCAATCTTAGATATATTGAATGAACAAGGAAAATGCTGATGACTGGTAGAGAAGCATTATGCTATTTATCCTTAACAACAAGAATGATGTATCCTGAGATTGCATCAAATGTTGTTTATTCATATCATGAAGTTGGTGTGGAAGATTGAACAGTGATGACCATCTTTGGAAACTGCTGTGGCATGGTACAAGATAGGTTATCCATGAAGGTACTTCTCTCATAGGAAACCGGTAGAAATTTTATGAGAAAAGAAATAATTGAAACATGGTTTTGTTGGAATGAAGGTATTGTAGATTACCATGAGGGGTAATCTAATGGGTGTCATAGAGGAAAAATTTACATGTATCCAGGAGCAGAAATTAGTTCTTTTTTTTTTCCTCTCCCTTTTTACATAGATACGGAAAGAAGAATGAGTTTGTGATTGACAGACTTATAGTTGGACAAACAAAAAGAGGGAGTCTCTGTGAATTTGATTACAGGAGCAGGGAAATAATGCTCCTAGAAGCATGTGTGTTTGAAGAAAATGCTGTTGTACTAGGTACATCATATTCCAATAATAATAGTTGTATTGCTAAGACAAATACTAGTATCTTGTTTGTATGGGGGCAATAATTGTATAAATGATCATATCAATTTATGCTTAAAGTACCTTAATCGAGCCGCAGTATTTATAATCTGTGTTATGAATTTCAGAAACCTCAGTATTGGAAACAAATTTTTCACTGAGGTGCAATACCTGAGGTAGGGCTACAGCAAGGATCGAGCTTAAGCTTTCTCGCAGTGTTTTCTGATATTCAGAAGGTATCGTGGGGTATATATACACAGATGGACTCATACATAACATGGAAGGGGAGTTCACGGATTATGCCATATGACCTGTATGGAACAAATTTGTTTGTTTTGCATTTCATCGAGTCTTGTTCTAGTTTCTGCTCTTGTTCCACTTATAGCTTTCATGAGATAGAAGTTTCAATCGGCCTCATGGAAATTGGCATGACAACTAGTAAAACTAAATCAAACGATGTTATTTTATTGCTAGAAAGAATGATGATGAAGCCCTAATCATAATTTATGCTCAAGAGACAGCCTAGCGTATCATCTAATAATTTATTTTATTATACAAAAGAATGGAGAGAGAGAGAGAGAGAGAGATGAATATATATAAGTGAATGTGAATGCTTAGAAGTTCTGTGTAATTTTTGTTGGAGCATTAGTTGGCTCTGCTGTTCGGCAGATACTTCTTTTTCTATTGCAAGATAGAAAAAGAATTTTATTTAAAGCCATTCTTTTAGAAAGATTTTTTAAAAGCCATCCTTAAAGAAAAAGTTTTTCTTTTTCAATAATAGGACTCGTTTATTCAGACCACACAGAAACATTATCATGTATCTTGTCCGTTGGAATGCAACATGTTCAGCGAGGGTATGTCCATCAAATTCACAATTGTCGTGCTTTGGGGGTGTGTGTGCCATAAACTGTCAGTGAATGAATTCCATGAGGTCCTTACCCTAGCGGTAGGATCAAGCTTAAGATGGTGTTTTTTTGGAAACTTGAACCTTACATACAAGGAGGAATGGATATACACGTGGGTCCTGTTTGGATACCTTTATAGGCCACAATGTCCTACAAGAATCAGAAATTTTTCTATGGTACTAATCACTAGGTATTTGTTCCCCTGAAGTGTGTGTAATACTATTTAAGGTGAAAAATTACTTAATAAATAGGTCATATTGTGGTAATAATGTATTTCATTTGATTGTTTTTTACATGCTCACATAAGGTCGGAGGAACCGATATCGGGCACTATACCAGTTCCTCAGCGGCTCGAGTTGATATGGGCCATGCCAGGTCTGTAACGACGAGGGCACGATACCATAGGAGAGAGGAAAAGAGAGAGAAGGAGAGAGGCTTGTGGAGGGTGGCAAATGCTGATGGAGGGCCGCGGGGGGGCAGCGGAGGCTGCGGGGGGCGAGGCCGTGGTCGGTTTTTCTGTTTCGAACGAAACAAGGATTTGGTCGCGGCTAAAAAATTTAAGAATTTTTAAGTGAAGTCCGCCACCTCTCTCTCTCCCTCTCCCTCTCCCTCCCTCACTTGCTTTCTTTTTCCTCCTTCGGCTCTGGCTCCGGCAACACATCTCGTTTCTATTGCCGAAATCGTACCAGTGAGCCACCGGTACGGCTCAGAACAGGAGGAACCATCTGGTTCGGGATGGTTCCGCTGACCTTATGCTCACATGTTACAAATATAAGCTTCATATACTTTTGGGGGGGGGGGGAGATGATATGATTGGCATTACTGTGGTGTATTCGAGCCAGTAGGGTATGGATATGGATGATCGTTATACTTCCTCCATTTCTTCTTTCTAGTTAGGTAAGTAGTTGGGATCTCTTTGCTAATCTTGTGAGTAAAGAAATAGATTACTTTGTTGTCTTTCGTCCGCCATTTCTTAGTCTAAACGGTCTAGAACATGGGATATAAGGTAGTTTAGTTCTTTTCATTTTGTTTTCTTTTCTTGTCGGTCCGTCCTTGAACATCTATTTGTTTGAAGTTGAATACCTTTATAGAGTTTGTATTAAAGCTATAAGAGATTTATGGTGGTGGTCATCTTATATCATGCTCTTGAGGTTGTTTTTGTTATTGCCATGCTTTCTGTGGTCCTCTAATTTAATGCATTTGCTCTCTAGGAGATGAATTAGACGGGATGGCTTCTGTCTGAACTCTTCTTGCCTTCTGGATTGCATTTGTTTTCTTTATACTTATTTGGTAAAGAATTTGTTTAACTGGTTAATAAATAAAATAAAGAAGAAAAAGTAGGTACCTCCAAGTGAACTGTAATGGCAAGCCCATCGATAACCTGGAATAGATGCTGGTATGGTTATATCAATGTGGTTTAAAGCTAAAACCTTCGTTTCTGACCTTTTCAGCAAGGGCAGAGATGCATGAATCTGGAAGCACTTTGGGTGTAGATGCTTTCACAATGGTCAAACATGTGCTTCTTCCAATTGCTGACCGGAACCCTTACCTCTCAGAAGGAACAAGACAGGTCCTTTCTATTTCTTGCAGTCCTTGATATACCCATCTACCATGGCATCAATGCTTGTTTAGGCAAAATATGAACAACTTTTCTTTTCTATGGATGGAGGGGAATAGGATAGCGCAGTTTAAAGGTGAAGAGGAGGGGTGGGAGGGATGGTGGATGAGGGAGGAACAAGCTGGGAGGTGAATGGGGGAGGTGGAGTGCAGAGGACAAGCAGGCTGACGAAGTGGGAAGAGGAGGAGGAGGAGGAGGAAGGGAGGTTAGGGTGGAGGACGAGAGGAAAGGGAGGGAGAGTAGGGGACCTAGGGGCAGATGTAGGAAGAGGACAAGATCTAGAGGAAGTGGATGAGAAGAGGAAGAAAAGAGGAAATCATACCTATGCTATAAATGGCTCTTCTGATTGAGATATTCCTTGAGATGGGAGGATATGGTTGAGAATGGATGATTTGGTCTTCAAGGCGGGATGTAAGATCGAAGGAAACTTATTTTCAATTTTGGGTTTTACTAGATACCTGGTTGACCTAAACACCAGTCCAACATCTGACCTAACATAAGTTTTAGAAATTCTGTTTTTGTTCTAAAATCTAGTGACCAAACGGTCCAGATATTTGAGGATAATTCTCTTGCTCGATGATACATTACCTTCCATTTTAGAGCCTTAAACATTTCTTAGCAGTTTTCTTTTTTGTGTTTTATTTTCTTTGATAAAATTTTGTCTTTTCGGCAGGCTGCAGCAACCACCACTGCTCTGGCTAAAAAGTACGGAGCAGACATCACGGTTGTTGGTATGCTTACTGAATTTTCAATTCCAACTGCTTTACTGAAAATATGCACGCGAGCTGTGTAAAATTGTTTTGGTGAGATACACCTTTGAATGAAAGAATTCATGAGATATAGAATTTGATCTTCCCTGCAGTTATTGACGATAAGCCGAAAGAGTCGATCCCAGAGCATGACACTCAATTATCTAGTATCAGAAGGCACCTTTCAGAAGGTCGGTTTTGTTTTGTCCTCCTTCCAGCAGTCAGTCAGAACCAGCATTACCTGATTGAGGTCCTTTCATTCTTTGTCAGGTGGCTTTAAGGAATTTGGTTTGATGGAGAGGCTCGGAGATGGAAAGATGCCAACTGCTATTATAGGCGAGGTTGCCGATGATTTGAACTTGGATCTAGTAGTCTTAAGCATGGAAGCAATCCATTCAAAGCATGTTGATGGAAATTTGTTGGCAGAGTTCATTCCCTGTCCTGTGTTGCTTCTGCCTCTGTAATATATGCGATCGGCGGTATGTTGTGTAAATTTTATATTTTGTAGCAGAGCCTAACTCAAGATTTTTGCCAACCGTTATCCCATCTCAGCTTCCCCCCACCATGTTTCTTTCCTGTAACCCTCCAAATGTCAACTTTCTAAAATGCAGAGCTATCTTCTGCTTGTAAACTGAGTCATAAAATCATTATCCTGGTGCAGAAACTCCAAAAAAATATAATTCTTAGTTACTTTGAAAGAGTTACAGAGAGTAATTCTATGTAAAACAGTATCAAAATTTGGTCACAGTGTCGTACTCAAGTTGCCAAGTAACATCTTAGGCTTGCAAAAAGAGCGTGTCTCAACTCTGCTTAATCTTGGTTTACATGACAAGTGCAACAACCCAGCTTGATAAACGTAAGATGCTCGCCCTTGCAGCTTGTTGAAATAAACATTTGTTTCAAAAGATTAAGTAAATCGGAAGAGGTAGATTTTTTTATATATTTTATATTTTTTTATACTTTTTTTTACATGTGGGTTGAACTTTTCTTTTGATGAATGGTCCAACATGTAAAATTTTTTAATAATAAAGTTAAAGAATGCGGAAACAAGATTCGAACTTAGAATCTCTGCTCTGATATTATATTGAAATCAGGACTTATCCCAAAAATTTAAGCTAAGAATAAGATAGATTTATTTATATATTTTATATTTACACAGCTAATTTCTCCTAAGACGTATAATATACCACGGATTAGGCTTCCTGCGTGGCCAGTCGTTATCCCGGCCATCATATCCAGCACGAGTTGCATGCAGCCAACAGCGGCCCAGTCTTCATATTCCTTGGGATATCGCGTCCAAATCTCGGCGGACCATCCATCCCTTTCACCTCCCCGCCATAACGGTCTCTATCCCGCACCGCAGCCATCAACTCATTTACCCGGCTAATCTTAGACCGTCCAATTGTTAAATCACGAAGAACACTGGAATATGACGCATGCGAGAACGGAGCATAGCGAAACTTGTGACCACCAACTCTTTCTCCTCCATTATTAGCCGTGGCACGAAACCCGTTTCTTAGGGAACTCGACTTTGCTCTTGGATGCCCAGGCGTCTCGTGTGCTACAAAATGATTGCAAGTTATAAAGAATTATTGAGGTTTGATTTATATATTCAGATTGTTAATTAAGGGATTGAAGCGTGAGTAGTTTGGATATATTGGCATCGTGGGCGCCCAGGAATAAGGGATGGACTTGTGGTTAAGTGCACTCTAAAGCGAAAGGGTGTTTCCTAGGTTGAATAGGCTCGGGTTTTATGCGAAGGACCATGACATTCTTATCAAGACAAAACCATCACGGATGCTTAGACATGCAATTTCATAAATTGTAAGGTCTACTATGCACGGATGCTACAATATTTCAATTTTGCTTCTGCTGCCTTAAATGTTTTCCTTCCAAGGATACACATTTGCAATCCTATTTTGCACACCATTTAGTTTGTATTGAAATATTGAACTATCACAACTAATAGCCTCACTTTTCCATCCAAACGCAACATGGCAAGTCATGAATGGCAGTCTTCCGCGACAATGACATGGATGACTTTTCATGGTGGAGATGAGGCATCTGGGGTTATGGAAGCAACAGACCCGTGCTGAGGTAGAGGGTCCTTGAAAATCCCCACGTCCCAGTTTTTTCTCTTCTTTCTTTTTGAGTTTAAATCTTACAGCTGGATTAATTACTCGAAACCAATCAAAGAAATACAATAGAAAACAACAAAATAGACAAAAAAAAATATTAGAAGGATATGGATCAAATGAGGGAAATTAAAATAAAATAAGTTAAAGTAAAGTAAGAAAAACTCTGCAAAAAACATAGAACTTATAATTGCATAAGTTTGACAACATAATTAAATCAATAAAATAAAAATGTCACAAGATTAAAAAAGTAAAGAAACATATTTATAAAATGAAATGATATTTGGCATATAATGAAAAATTATACACAAAGATATCACAATAAAATATTGAAAGTAGAAAACAAGAAAAACTAAATATAAGAAGTATATGAATATCAATAAAATTCCTATATTAGGGATACATGGCAACTATTTATTGGTTGCACAACTTTAGACCTCCTCCAAACATCGAACAGTGATTAGTTTTAAATGAAAACAGATTACCATCTAGTTTTTTTTGTCTTTCTTTTATTTTATGTGTGTGTGTTTTCAAGTTTTTTTTTTTAGGGGGGGGGGGGGGGTGCACTTGGTTCTTAGAGGACTTGCTGCTTTAATTATTACATGCCATTTCATATACTAATTCTTATTAATGAAAATTGGTATGCCACTAAAGTCCAAACATGACTACAATGACAGGGAAATCTTTTTAACTGGCCCCTAGTTGGCATTAGCTTAAATTGCATAAAATCTAGATTCTCTATCATGCACATTCCGCACAACGGAGAACTATGTACACTTGGATAGCTGCCACATTACTCATTTTAGAAATATAAGTTTATTGCTTATATGAAAAATGGAGAGAATTATGTTAGGATGCTAAATATGCATGTGAGGTAGAGAATTAAATTATGCAAGAGCCCCACCATTTTTAAGATGAGCGATATGGCGGCTATCTGAGCATGCATAGTTCTTTACAATGCAAAACGTGCACTGCAAGGATCCAAAGTCAAATTGTGTAATAACTATATAATATCCTTTTGGATCAATAATGTGTAAATCCTCTTCCCTTTTCTATGTGCCATGAATTCATTGGTTAGTTTCACTAGAAACTCAATAGTAAGCCTACACTTAAGATTTCCTTGTTTTGCATCTATCATCAATCCATAAGTAAGATGCACATGCTCTACAGGAACAATGCATGTTGCTTGAGTTGGTGAACCGAAATTTTCAGATATAATTCTATTAAAATCTTGAACAATATTTTTTTTCTATTTGTCATCTTAGATACATAAAATTTTCCATGTGGAGGAAAAAAAAATAAATTAATAAAGAAGTGATGTAGATATCATTAATGGGGTTATATATATCTCATAACATTTTTCACTATAAACTAATTAACCGACCATTTTTGGCATAATACTATGATTAAATGTTGGTAGTAGTATCATGCTAGCATTGGAGGTGGATGGCATGTATACCTCACGCGAGCTCCGTTTCAGACCCTATTATTAGACCTTGTTTGGCCCCTTGTAGATAATAGGGAGTATACGCACGCATGCCCTTCTGGGAAAATACATGAGGCTTGGCTCAAGATGCCTTGTAAACAATAAAGAGTATACACATGCCCTTCTTGGAAAATACATGAGGCTTGGCTCAAGAAAACTTGTAAACAATAAGGACTATACACATGCCCTTCTAGGAATATACATGAGGCTTGGTTCAAGAGGAATTGGGCTAACGGGGTGGTGATGAACCGGTGAAAGGGTAGAAGGGAAAGTGTGAGAAGGGGGAAGAGAGAAAGAGAGAAAAAAGGTGGCAAGAAGTTTAAGTTGGCGTGTGCTTGTGGCACTCTCACTCGAGGTTGGCTTGCTGGAAGATACCGCGGCAAACCGTAGGATCGAGGCGCGGCAAATCGAGGCGCGTGGGGTGGGAGCCTCCCCCTCCATGACGTGTCAACCAGAGGGCCGTGGTGTTTTTGGCCGCCTCATCTCTCTCTTCTCCCTTGCCTTATAAGAAAGAGCTATCCACCCCTCCTCCGGCCCCCATCTTCTTCATCCTTCTTAGAGAGGTCAAGACTCCTTGTATCCTCCCTCAATGGTGCAAGCTGAAGCCATGAAGCTATAAATATATTGCTTACATAACTACGTATAGATCTAATAGAAGGGGCTCGAGCAACAAGAAAAGTTCTAGCCAAAGGATCGAGGTCATTTTGTTAGACGATAAAAATATAGATGTGGACCAAGTTGATGTCGTCTTCTTCTTCAAACACCAGATGCAAGAACTCGTCATCCAGTACTGGTGAGTCCATCTACGTCCCATAATTTTCCTTCATCTTGTACCGAGTCTGTCGCATAATCTTTAGACTTCTTTTTTTTTTTTGGAGCAATTTTTTTGTGAATAAGTTACCTAGGCTACATCCAAGTTTGTTAATTTAATGCTTTTGATGGTGATGGCGCCATGATATTGATAACTCTTAAAAATTTACGGAAGATGTGATGCTCTTTTTTCATCGTGCATGAGATTTAGTAATTAAACTAAAAGAGAAATATATAATAAGGTGTCTTCCTTCTTCTGCTTCTATTTATCTTTCTCCTTTTTCACCGTGAAGATGAAAAGAAAATGTCATGAAGAAGAAAAGGAAATATAATTAGATCAAGATAAGGATTTGGAGACTGATTTCCTCCTATATATTCTCTATAGAATTATCTTTAAGTAAAAACAAACACATTTCTTGTTAACAGGAAGCCTTGTCTTCTTGCTTTTGTCTTACTTTTTCCCCAAGTAACACACTAGGCCATTTCTTATACACTACTAAAGTTATCGAAATTATCGCTTCCTTACTTCCTCATCTCTCTTCTCTTCTTCATTTCCCACAGGGGACGAGCTCGCCATGGCGACGAGCGGAGATAACAACACGGCCCACACCACCTTCAGCGTCGACGAGGAGTACTCCAACGCCTTTCGCACCAAGTCCTTCGTCGACATGTGGGCCAAAGTCCACCACCAGCTGAGGCGAACCATCTCCTCCCCCTCCCCATCCCACGGTCATCAAGAAGGCCAAGCAGAAGAGGTGAAGGATCGCCGGAGTTCCCACTCCTCTCCTCTCTCCTATCGTTGCTACGCTCACCTCTCTGAGTTCCTCCTCGAGCCCAGCCAAGAGTCGCTCCTCGCCGCCACCGCCAGTGCCGGCGATGGCGTCGCTCACTTCCACGTCCATTCTCTTCTCCTCGACTACTTCGACACCACCTATGAGGCCTGCGCCGCGTGCACGACTCTTCTCGCCTCCATCGACCGCGCTCGCTCCCACCACCGCTCCATCCGCCGCCTCCTACTGAAATTAGCCCGCGCTCGCCTTGACAGCAATTGCACCGCCTTCGCCAAGCTCAAGTCTCATGTGGAGCTCGACAACCCCCTCTCCCCTGAAAATTTGGCTCATTTCCGCCATGTGCACGCCTGCTACGGCTCGTTAGTCGACCGGCTTACGACGGCCAACCGGAGGATCGCCAGGTGGGCAAAGCTTATCCGAGCAGCGAAGAAGGCGTCCGGCGTCATCCTAATCGGCGCATGCGGGGCTGCGATGGTGGCAGCATTGGTGATCGCAGTGCATACGGTGGTCGGGATTGGACTGGCGGCGGTGGCGGCGCCGGCGGTGGTGGCAGGGCCGGGGGCGGCGGCGAGGTCGATGTGGGGGAGGATGGCAGGGAAGAGTCATCTAAAGAGAGTCGGAGCGCAGGTGGATTCAGCGGCGAAGGGGGCGTACATAGTGGGGAGGGATTTAGATACGGTGAGCCGGATGGTGCGGCGGGCGCACGACGAGGTAGAGCACGGGCGGGACGTGGCGAGGCTGGTGCTGAGGAATCGGGAGCGGCCGCTGGTGAGGGAGGCGGCGAGGGAGTTGGAGGGAGGGAAGGAAGAGCTGGCGGGGCAGCTCGACGAGCTCGAGGAGCACGTCTACTTGTGCTTGATTACTATTAATAGAAGCAGGAGGATGGTGGCGCAGGAGATGATGGGTGGAGCTGCGCCGCCACCGGCAGCAACGTCGTAGAGCTATAGATGACTCTTTCTTTTCTTCCATTTTTTCTTTCTATATCTGCTAATATAAAGTTTTACGAGGATATGGTGAGGAACTTGTTCTCTGAAGTTGCCATGCTGAGGGATCAGTCACTCTTTCATTAGGCTATATAAAATATTACCATTCTTTGAGTTGAGTTGGTCTCATTCACAGTTCTGCTGCTTGTTTTCTATCTAGCCATGGATAACGATTGAATGAGATTATTCTAGATGTATATGATATATAAAGATATGTGTGTGTGTGTGTGTGTGTGTGTGTGATTTGTTTTTTTCTTTGATTTCATGCATTGTTTACTTGAAATAAGTTTGATTTTGGTTCATCCACAATATAAATGAAAAAGAAGTTGAATGAGAAATGATTCTGCCCTCTCGGTGAAATCATAATCAGTAGTGGATTTAATAAAGATATTAGTCCTCTGTTATCACAAGAATAAGATACCTTATTCCCTTGATAACTCGTCTACAACCAAAAACTGGGCCTCTAGTGTCTGGCTTGCTTCTATATGAGTTAGTCTTTTTGGATGGATTTGCACCTTTTCACCTTGATGGAAGCTAATTCAGGTTAGGGATAAAGTCACTGTAAATGGGCTATATCATTGTGTATAGATTGAAGTGATGACGTACTAGCAAAATATGGAGATAAGGGAGTAGAAGAGAAAATCATGGAAAGAAAAAAAAGAGAGAGAAAGTAGAAGTGGTTAGGCATCGCATGGAAGTATTTATTTAAGATCCAAAATGGACTTTCAGATATCCTGTTCTTAAGTATAAAATTGCCAAGTTTTTCACCACATCTGTCATGACTACACTCTTGTGAGCATTGAGCAATCATCATCATACTTAATCCACAATGAGAAAACAGAAGAGCATAAGTCAGATACAAGGGAAAAGGATTTTTGTCTTCAAGAGAGAATAAAGATGCCTAATGTTTCAATTCGATTCCAAGAAGCCCCGCGTTAACGGAGAATGACTCCCTTATAAGATCATTTGCATCTCTTCATTCTTTCTCTTATTCCACAATCTAAACTTTCTCGGTTCAAGGATCAAACACTTAAGCCAACGAGCATGGATCGGAGCAACTCAATCCCTGGTCCAACACGTTGCTTGGAGAGCTACTGAATAGATTTCTGGGGCCTTCACCACGTCTTTTAGACTAAACGAGTGACAGCTACCAAGGATAAGAAGTCGAAAGATAGGAGGAAACTTCTAATGGCAAAATTTCAAGATCTGCCTTCCCTTTTTTCTTGTCTTCTCTTCCATACTCTTCTTCCACCGTCAGCATCAATAAATCTTTTGCTTTGCCTTCTCTATGATCATTAGGAAGTAGACTTCGTGATTGGCATATTTGTGAAGTTCGTAGTGACACTTGTGTGCAACTATGCCCTTGATAAGAGTCAAAAAGGAAAAAAATAAAAAAGGTGTTAGGATTCGCGATTATGACGGAGAAAGCGTAGTCCTTTGTTTTTGCTATCACGAAAATGTGTCTCATGTTTAAATTTTAGGTGCATCAAATACAATTTAATTTTAAAATTTCAATGTTTAGGATCTCAATCTAATCTTTTGACAGTCTAATCTTGCTCAGATGATATCACCTCTTTACCACTTGGATATATGGGGGCTGGAGTTCGACTCTCATTGGAGCCAACAACAACAAGGGAGTAATTAGATATATAGGGCACCAAAGATGGAGATTAAATCTGTTTAATCTTAGAGGAAATAAAGAAATTCAGGATCCTCTAAATGTTCCTTAGCCAGTTTTTTTGAAGTTTTTTTTTTTCTAAGATTTATTTCATGCTAGGCCATAGCTTGATCAGCATGCAATAAACATGAATGGACCGGGTTTACCTCTGTACACAAATCTATGTTTCTTTGATATGCATTTTTGTTGGGTTCTACAGAATTCTCCAACATTTGGTAATTGCCTGACATGATTCAATATTCAACCCAAATCCTATCTTTTACGAGAAAAAAAACGATGGAAGCACCACTTTACAACCTGAATCCTATTAAATAGCATTTTTATGACTCTTAGCGAACACATTTCAGATCATCAAAGCTCAAATAACTAGCATTTAAAACCCCCGTTGCCATTCCAAGTGTCTTACGCGCTCTTGCTAGTTAATACTACAAGCAACATTTAAACCATGGCACTGCTATCCTGTAACATCAATTTTCAAGCTAACATGATCACATTAACTAGCCTAACAAAGTATACATGAAATCTAATGTGCACATCTTATTTCCCAACAAAAGTATTAGTTCAAGGCCACAGAAGATGCCATTTCTAACCCAGGGAAAAAAAATGCTAACCATCCTAACAACATCATGTCGTTTGATCCTGAAAGACAGGATGTGCAAAAAATGTGCAATCAATAGGGAGAAAGTAACCAGCTGACAACTTATTTAATGATCTTTTTTTGTCCTTTTTTTTGTGTTTAAGAAATGTTGCAACATCAACGTAAATTCATCGAGAAGTATGACCAAGAAGAGGAAGAAAAAGAAAGCACAAGAAAGGGAGGAGGAAGGAGGGGGGGTGGGTTGGCGGGTTCATTCCTCTTCATCTTTGCCCTAAAAGAGAGACAGAACTATAAAAGAGAGAGAGAGAGAGAGAGAGAGAGAGAGAGAGAGAAGAAAAGCTCAGCCCCTCAACGATCCTAGCAACAAGCTTCTCCAAGCTGCTGGTATTCCAGACAATATCAGTCCTCGTCGCTACTGGCACTCAGCAACAATAGAAGATGAGCAAGAGCCTTCGCTTCTTCTCACTCACTGTTGTGGCCTGAGACCCTACATTGAAAAAAATCGACCCGAGCACCTGTGGCCATGAATTCACCTTCTATGGAAAGGATCTCAGATTCCTCTCTCTCCAAATTGCCTATATCAAAGCAGATATGGTCTATAGGATTGGCGTCCCATCTTCTAAGCTATAAAAAAAATATTTCAACGCAACACTATTAAGGATTTCACTTGTCACCCAACCGATCCCATGTAAGGCACCAATTTCCGACTATCATGGAGACTGGTGCTCTTGGCGGGGAATAGAATGATACTGGGGAATAAATATCCAATGTTAAGGACTCATTTGATTTGTAAGAAGAATTTTTTCTCACTGATTTTTTTTAAAAAAAAAAATTGATGCTGGGTATATGATGCTCTGGAAAGTGATCTTTTGCATGTTTTGTTGACTCGGAAAAATTGAGGCCATTCAAAAATGGTTTACATTTGGTTGAGCATTTACTTTTTTAAAAAAATATATAAAATATTTGTTATACCTCTAATAAAGAGAATGATCTTAGCCCATTATATCTAAAAAGCTTAAAAAGCTTAAGAGCATACTTGAAAACAAAAATATTTTAATTTTCAGCGGGTGGGCATTGGACTTTTTCGTATCCCACTTTCCTCCCCTTGTTTTCTACATCGAGTCCTGAAAGCCATCCAGCTGTAGCGCCCCATCCCTTTCTTGCAAGTTGAGAACCACAAAACTCCTCCATCTCCAAAATGTGAATATTGTTATGGATTCACATCAGGTTATTAAAGTCCTCCATGACACCAAAATATCTTGCCAAACAGTTTATAGGCCTCAGCTTAGCACTTTGTCTCTTTGGAATATTCACGAAAATCATATCCCAGAAGAAATCAATTCATGACTTGGTGGCACCTAAATGTTGACATTTGTGATGGAAAAAGCTTTTTCACCCCGAAAGGGTTATGTGTCCCCCATAAACCATCACAGATTTTGAGGTTCTGTAAATGAAAACGTTGGCATTTTAGAACCGTGTTTCGACCTATCCTAGGGAGGCTATTGAGGAAACGTCCAAGCACTCTCACAATCATGACAGCACCGTATGAATTCGTAAGAAATAAAACAGAGGGAATGGAAGAAAAATTACACAATATATGGTTCCATGATTAGGATTATAAACTAGTCTTCAAAACATTTTTCCCCACCAGAAATCTAATCTCTTTATACGGTACATGGTTCCATAATCTACAAAATTGCACAGTATATCCTAACTGCTAAGCATGGCTTGATGTGTCCTTCTAACACCAAATTCGGATTTCAGGACCTCCTCACACTACGCATGGCCCAACAGGCCCCACCATATTGGAATAACTATACATGCCTGAGAGATCTTGCAAATAGCTCGGTGCCTTTCAAAAGGTAAACCAGACAACCATACTAGGTTTTTTTTTTGATCAACTGAGTACTGCATCCAAGATGGTTTTGTCAGAAGGCCGTCCTTGGATAGGCCAAGGAGCAACTCCATCTGGCCAACCCATTTAAAGTTCTAGCAATCAATGAAAGTAGAACATACAGCTCGGATCATTGTTACAATCATGGAGGCCTAAACAATGTTTAACGTATTTGGATCCTTTGGAAATGAAGAAATCCATGAGAACTTAACGAAACAAAACAAAGCTTTGAAGGCATTCGGGGTCTAATATGCTTTGTCACCATAAATTTTAGATCAGCAACACAAATACATGCATAGATGCTGCAACAAGCATCGCAGAGTAAACCATAAAACCGTCGGACAGACTTTGGAAACATAAGAAGGGAGCCCTTTTGATGGCGAAATAAAAAAGCAGCATCCTTAGAGAATGAGAAGCCACTTTCCTTTATATAGTCCTTCTAACAAGGATCCAACCTTCACCTTCCCATGGAATAGAGGTTTCTTCAACCCAAAACGCTTCCCATTGCTTCCATTCCTTGAGCTCGGCTCCCAACCCGGAAGCCAAAGCCATGGCGTCGTGGTTCCCATAAGCTGGTGGTGCAGTTGTTCTCAAGTGCCTCATCCAATGCCAAAGGCCACCGTGATATAAATGGGAAGAGGAACGGGAGCCGAAAGAGATCGAGGGGTAGGATGGACGGCTGGCACGAGCGCAGGGATGGGCTGGTGTCGCTGTCGGCCCATTAGATTGACCTCAAGAGGAGCTGCAAAGGGAGTCGGATTGTATCAGGGAAAGCTGCCACTTGGGCTGGGCTTTTCCCAAAGGGCGAAACGGGGTACGAGCTCAGCAGAGAAAGGTCGGCGCAAGGAGGCCTCTAACTGACCACTGAAAAGTACGCGATAATCTAGGGTAGATATAGAGAGAGAGAGAGAGAGAGAGAGAGAGAGAGAGAGGGAGGAGTTACGACAGAGGCCATGTCATTGGACACTTGAATGCATGGGTAATTAGTGGGTGGAGTAATCTAGGCATGCAAGGCGATGGAGCCGAGACGGTGAGTAATGACGTAGATTTGGGGGAAGGCTAGATGCTAGCTAGATTGTGGGAGTAGGTGCTAGATGCGCAGGATGCCAGGTACTGCATCAAGGGGAGGAAAAAAAAAAAAATCTTTTGGATGGTGGAGAGCTTGTACGATCAGTTTATGTTGGAAGCCCGGAGCGAGGAGAGGGTCACTCTTAGCTATATCTGTGTCCTTTCCTCCTCGCAACTTGTGATTTGATTCATTCTTTTGATCTATAAATAATTTATATTAAATAAATTTAAATTTAATATAAATAAATTTGGATCTGATCAAACTATCTAAAATAAGTTGGATTTAGATTTAAATTTTTAACTTATTCAATCTATGTTTATCTGTTTAATACTTGGATTGTATCCATCTAACCTGTTTAAAATTAATTTGTTTGGAACTTATTGGTGACATGTTTAACTCAATCCGCTTAATCTATTTAATTTATTTAAATTTATTGAGTTTATTAAAAATCTATCTTATCCATTTAATCTGTTTAATTTAATTTAATATATTTAATAAATAAATTATGTGGATCAAGTCGGATTACCTGTTTAATGAACAAGTAAAATTTAGATTTGAAATTTTAATCTATTTAATAAGTAGATCAAGTTTAGATTAATGAATTTTGATCCGATCTGTATCTAATCCAATTCGTATCTAACAGACTCAATGCAATTGCCAGCCTCTATTTCAATTCATGCACCACACACACAAAAAAAGAAAAGAAAAAGAAAACACCCTCATTAACTTGCAAAACTTTATACACTTTCTTAATTTCTGTTAAGCAATATTAATAAGAGCAGAAAAAATACACAATTAGATCTTTTCCTAGTTAAAAGAAAAGTAAATTAAATACATAAGTTCAAAACTTAGGAGAATAGTCGAGAACAAAAATCAATTAAGAAAATAGTGTTTAGCTATGTTGCCCCGAAAAGTCACCAAATATGGTGTCACCGGGGAATAACTATTTCCTCTAGCACCATCCTCCTCGCACTGTTGATGTTAAGGAAGCACAGGCAGACATGTTCCTCCAACTCTGCCAACTGTTCCATGAACCGACCCTCACTGAGTTGCAGCTCCCTCACCACCTCTCTTAGCATCATCCATCCTCCTTCCATGTCTTCCTCCTCCATGAACAACCTGATCACATCCCTCCCATGCTCAACCTCATCATGCAGCCTCCTCACCATCCTGCTCATGGTGTCGAAGCCCCGGTCAAGTGCAAACGCCCCTCGCGCCGCTGCGTCGAGCTGAGATCCCTCTCGAGCCACCGATCCTTCTTCTCCAACCACAACATTCTCCACCATGGCGATGACACCGCATGTCGCGGCCGACCCGATCCCGACTCCCAAGTTCATACACCTCAGACGCCGCATGAGCTTCCGGTGGGCCGACACCAGCTGCCTCGCCATCGATCCATATGCTTCGTGAATTCTTTCGAATCGAGTAGGATTGGGTCCCGAGAAGGGGTTGTCGAGCTTGGAGAAGAGCACAAGGTTGGATGCCATGGAGTGGTGCTGGTCCTCGGTGCATTGGCTGGCGGTGGCGAGTTCAAGGACTCTTCGGAGGATGCGGTGGTCGGCGCGGGCTTGATCGATGGATTCGATGAGGGAGCCGCATAAGTTGCAGGCGTGGAGGCTGGCGTCGAAGTAGTCGAGGAGGAGGGAGGGGAGGTGGGTGGTGCAGTGGATGATGGAGGACAGGACTTCTTGCTTGGGCTCCAGGAGGTGAGTGTAGTCTTGGTTCCTTGATTTCCTCTTGGAGCTGGTGGTTTTGAGGTGTTTTTGGACTTGGGTACAGATGTCCGTGTAGGACTTGCTCCTGAACGCTCCCCTGTACTCCTCTTTCACGGCTAAGTGGACGCTCTTAATTGGGTCGGCATGGCGAGTTTTTGGCGATTCATCTGGAGGCACTATTAGCATCAGGAAAGAGAGAGATCCATGTAATTAGAACTGGATGAAAGAATCAACTAACTAATGTCAGTTGCATGCATGCATGCATCTCCTCTACGTTAATTTATTTTGTTATAATCAAAAAAAAACTAGTTTATATTACGGTAACATTAACATCTGAGCTATGTTAACTTATTTTGTTATAGTAAAAAAAAAAAACTAGTCTATGTTACTATAACATTAACATATATATATATATATATCGAGAGAGGGATGGCTGCATGAAGATCTCACCACTAAAACAAATATGAGGAAGAAGGGCAGAACCGGAGAGAAACGACTTGATCTTAGGCCACATCTTTCTATCTTTCAGTGATCCAAATTGCTAAGATCTTTGGAGACCATCAAGACTCAGGTAATAATGGACAATTATATAACACAACACTGCTTGTTCCCTATGGGGGAGGGAGGAGAACTTACATTGGCAGAGGGAAGAAACCCAACCTCAGAAGATATTCGTCCCTCTTCCCCCTAACCGCAAACATACCAGTGACGCAGGTTAGGTCAGGGCGTACCGCCCGCCAGCTGTAGGGCCGTCATTAATTTATTAAAAAAGTTTGGACCGTTCGATTTGTGTACGGTCAAATCGTAGGGCGATCCCATCCTTCGGTACGCCCTCTTCCCGTGTGACGCCAGCTTCTGAAGGGAATCAAAGGCTTTAGGTAAAGGGAATGGGGGAAGTCCGGCCCGCGTTGGGCCCCTGGAATTCGTGTGGTGACGCTGGTGCAAATCCTCTTACAACTTCATGAGTCGTAGGAGATTTTTATACTCTAAAAGTTTTCCTTTGCAAGCAATATTTCTAGGGAATATGTTCTCCTAGACACACACATGTACATGGGCACGCATGCACATACGTGGAAGATGCTAGCATTCTAAAATTTATAGCAAGCTATCCTTAATGGAATTAAAGGAGGTTTTTTAGTTGTTTTGGTTGTCATGCTTTGAATGAGCTCTCCTTCCTTACAGGAGACACTTTGTTGGGACTGAAAAAAATTAGTTGGGCATCAGTTAAAGGTGTTAACCTTCTTTATACTAAAAAGATATGCATTTAATCTAGGGGTGCAATCGAGCCAAGGCGAACCGAGTAGCTAGAGACTCAAGCTCGACTCAATTCAAAATACTAGGACTTAAGACTTGACTCAAAGCCGAAGCCTTAATTATATCTCAAGCTGGACCTCGACTCGATGGAAAAGAAAGAAATATTTGAGATTAACTCGACTCAACTTAAATGTCAACCAAGTCATACTTGAGCTCGAGTTCGAGCTCAAATTCGAACCTTAGCCTGATCATAAAATATAATATATATTATAAATAAAAATATTATTATTAAAATTTAAATCAACTCAAATAAGTTCGTGAGCTTTCGAGCCAAGGATCTTGGTACTCAAGCTCGACTCGAGCTTGATAGTAGCCGAGTCGAGTCAAGCTTGGACTCAAGCTAAGCTCGAGTAGCTCGGCAGCTCAACTCATTTGCACTCCTAATGTAATATGTTAACTTTCTAGCTACTATTCATAAAAATATTATAAAACTGATATTTAACATTCTCACTAGCTTCTATAATTAGCACTAAGAAGAGAAGAAAGATACAACATAGAATGTTTAATAAAAATGTATTCCTTTACAAAAGCCTTAGTAAAAAATGTTTAGGAATAATTCATGGACTCACAACCCAAAAACCTTAAGCTACTCAGTTAGGATTATAAATCTATGTGGCACTCCTTTATTAGCTGAAGCGAGACCTTGACAATCTCTCCCAACCAACACTGTGATGTTTTCCCCATAGATTAGCTCCTATGCAAGAGAGGGGCCCATCCATGGCCCAGGTCCTATTTGATCCTGGTATCTCCTAGTGAATGATCCACAAGACTGATAAGCTTGTAATTCACATTGCGCCTGGCTTTAATACCATCTATCACAAATTTATAGTCCAAAATGCTTAAACTATTGAGTAGAGGAATGACCAACTCAGGCTTATAAACCAATCTGGCACTTTTTTATCCATCGATATGGGATTAAGATATATGTACCAAAATATATAGGACATAGGTCAGCTACTTAGCCAGCGCCCTCTCTTTCTATAAAAGGTTTTGGTTCGAACTCAAGTAGTAGTATTTTTATTATATTTTTAATGAAAAAGAAAGTAAAAATATCTAATCAAGCAAAGGATATGGCAACTTCAAACTAATGAACCTGATGCACCCTTGGTGGCTTGACGAGTAGGAATTATAATTCCTAATCGGTAATAAAGGTGACACAGTCTAACGAGAATGCGAGTCTAAATTCCAGACATTTTATGATACATTTGCACCATCATACAATATTTTTCCCAATTTTTACCTAACTACATGTTAACTATTTTTGGTTTTACTGTACCAATGGCTAGACATTACAAACCCAAACAAATTACCTTATTCTTTATTGCCCGGTTTGGCCTGAAAGTGGCCTTTGTTGGCCTCTGTTCCATGAAATATCAAGTACAATTTTAAAAAGGAACCATTGTATCTTACCCATCTCTTATTGAGTTGAGATCTTATCATATCTGTATTTGATCTAGAGAGGATTAGTTCTCCAATCACGACTGCTCATGATTGGCTCGAAGACCATGATTGAATAGTTCTCATTACATGCCGCGCCATGTATAGCATAGGACCCATTCAATCATAATCATCACACCAATCACGAACGGTCATGATTGGAGAATCGGCCCTCTACAGTTCATTTATAAATTATAGGGGATCTAGACTCTCTCCTATCAATCCTTCATTTTTTTCAGCATCCGTAGCTATAGAAATTTCTTACCAATCAAACCCTCATGGCATCACTTTACCACCCTATTGCTCAAAAAAAAGAAAAAGAAAAAACCCAGCTACCATTCACCCCAATTTTTTTGTTCCCTGAGAGAGGCTTCGGTGAAAGTAGGATGTGCTGATAGCTCTGTGGTTACACTTACCATCTTTTCCTTTATAATAAGGAGATTTTGGATTCGAGTTTTAGTGTGTTATTTCTTGAATAGTTACACTAAATAACTTTGTTAAGCGGTGCCTTATTATTATTATTCTAAAAAGAGTGAAAAAATATTTCGGTTGTCAACTATTTTGCAACTCTGACTTGCTTAATGGTATGAGTCTTGATTGATGTTATAACTCAAGTTTTCACCCCTGGAAATGGGAATTTTCCATGTGAAAATCCTGGATACGAGTTTAAAACTAGTTCAACCATATAAACTCTACTGGGACTCCCTTCTACCATAAATTTTTTTGTATCTCCTGCCTTAAATGCCATTGCCTCCCGAACGGGAACAGCGAAAGCTCCATTAATTGGCCTTTGCTTTTGGTGCACCAGGAAAGCAGTAGCTTGTTGCTTGCAGCAAGAAAGCCGTAGCTTGCGGACTGATCTCACCATTTAGATATCAACTTCCCATATGACATATCTGAGGTAGTCCAAACGTGCGAGCCGTGCTTGCTTATTAGGTGATACCAGACTCTCGGATAAGTGCAGCATAAGCTTAGAACTATCTCAAATCGGGTTAGGCAATTGAAGCCCCTAGCTGAATGAATCCAACCAGTTACCACCCCCTTTTTTTCCGAAGTGGTAAGGGAAAGCAAGGCACTTCCCTCAAATTTATTGTAAGATTGTTTACAAGTGAAAATAGCATGAAGGAGTACAAGATTGAAGATTTATTTGAGGGCGAGCATCTGTGGAGAAAAGGTGGACGTTAGCTTTCTGTGGCTATCTATCAATTTCTCTGGGCATGGATTTCCCCACGGTTTGAAGGCATGAAGAATTTTGCTGAGCACCACAGGCTCTGAGTTCCTTTCAAGGAAGATGTGAGAGCTTCCCTCGTGCCAAACAAGCCAGCAAGTCGCAATTACCAGTTAAAGGATGCATGGCGCCTCTCGTAAAGAATAGAAGATAGCAAGGAACTTCGACACAAAATGTTCTTCTAAATATTTAAACATGAGTAATTCCATTAAGTTGATCTCTTTATCCCTTTTCATTAGAAAAAGAAAACTCCTAGTAGTGGTGGAGAATTAACTAGGTGCCTCGAGAATTTTTCTAGCAAGTTGTTATCAATTGCATTGGAATAATTCAAATAATCTATATCAGGCTTAATACCCCCTCATCTATATTCTGGGTAATGTATATGGAGCATGAAATAAGCTAATAAAATAAATAATTGGCACTCGAACATACAATTTAAATCATTAAAAGAAGGCAAAAACTATAATAAAGCAATAACCAAATTAACTAAGTAAATAATTGACATAGCGGGGATTCAGACTCATGATTTCCGGTAACTTGAGCTTTGATGGCATGTAATTAACCATTAGATCAAAAATCTTAAATTATTAGAGAATAAATTAACAACATATATCAGACTCAACAACTTTAGCTTCTAATCAAATGACAATTAAATGGTTTCTCTGTTAATCCTCTAGGGAAAAATATCATACATGATGGCTCTTTCTCGTTTTCCAATGAGAGGGCTCCTTTCTGGGACGCAAGCGGTCGCATCATCATCTACCATTATGGATTTTTTTTTTTCTCGGCTGAGATTAAAATTGCTTAGGATCAAACAACCTCAGGCTGCATAGTTTAATGGTTTCAAGTCTCTCGGGGGCAGTCTGCATCCAATCCCAATTCTAAGCACTAACCGCCACACATTAGTAAGCTTCTATCATATTGGAATTATACTGCTTAGATCTGGCTGGAATTAGCTTAACTGAATAACCAGCAAAAAGCATGAGTTATGGACTAGAATCTCTTAATATATTTGTCATAAAAGTTACCTTAAGTAAAAAGAAATGTGTTGCAATTTTTGTGGGACTAGAACATAGCATGACAGCCACACAAAATTCTTTATGCATGCTAGGGACAGGGTAATTAAGTTGGCACATTCACAGCTGCAAGCTATATAAGATTCAATGTGGTTCTCCTTTTCCTCTCATACAATGAAGATTTAAGAAAATTTTTGTAGACATGATGTTGAACTAGAAGGATTCTACCTCAGGGTTTTTCTAATATATATATATATATATATATAATCTCTCGATTGGTTCTTTAACCATCTTTTCTTCTTGTGGTTGTAATTGCTGTAACTAACAATAACCAATTGGAGGTAAAGTGATCTAGCTGTTGTGTTACATAAAATGCATGTCTTGGCTTGTACCACTCAAGCTACTTTGGGCAAGTTCAAGTGAAGCCAAAATTCTAGCTCCTATTGAGATCTCTTCTTAGCTTTTTCACTGGCGATCTCGTTGGAGACTAAGAGATTAGCTCATTGAAATTTTGTTAACCTTTGTAAAAAGGTTCCTCTGGGAAACCTTAGTCAGAAATCATCTTGTCAATATCAAGGAATCAAATATATATATACTGTCAGCGAACGCCTCTAATACATCTCAATTAGCCATGAACACTTAAATATAATCTAACCTCTCAAATGTCTCATTAGGTGATTAGCTTGTTAATCTTAATAGGAAGTGTTGAGACTTGGACTATAGTATGAGTCGTAACAAATACATACAAAGAATAACCCTTAGCTCGTCTATCTGCAGGCACAGATGCACCGTCAAGTGCTAATTAAATATCAAGGCACAGCGATATACGATTACTCGTAAATAGGAAGATGTACATCATGGATCATTGAAGCACATATTCTCATTACCATGCACTTCTGGATCTTTATTTACTGAATGAAAACAATGACCTCTTAACAAGCGCGAACATGAATGTTAATCTGAAGGTTTCGATGCTTCGAGTTACAGGTTCGACTCCGGATTAGCATCACTAGGATGGCGGGCAACTCTAGCAAAATATTAAGCATGCCTCTGCCATCTTTACTCTCCAAATCTGGACCTTAGAGCTTAAACTGCAAGCGGCTAGAGAAAGTCTGACCAAATTGCCAATTTGAGGGAACAATGTCAGGAAAGACCAAGGTTTGGCCATCCGTTGTTGCGACTCTGAAGGAGAGGGACTGGCCATTAAGATAAGCGTTGGATTGCCAGTTTGCCCCCCAGTTCCTGGACATCGACAGCCAGCCAGTTTTGGAGCCTTTGACAGCCATGGATTGGATTGATCCAGCGCCCGCAACATTCGTCACAAGGACAAGTTCAAAGTAGTCCCTTCCATTAATGGCGAACCTTACTCCTCCATGCTTCTTGCATGGAACCCTACATTGTTCCTCGATGCGATTAGTCAAGCTCAATCTTGATGTCATAAAAATAAACAAAGAGAAGAAAACAACCTATGAAATTGTTTTGATTCTATGAAAATAATGGAAAAGAAATGAAAGAGAAAAAAAAAAAAGGCTTTGATGAGAAAATAAAGATATAATATTATTCTCATCAAATCTCTACAGCATTATCCTTCCTAATCAAGAAATCAGATTATAAGTTGCATGATTAAGTCAGGCCAAGGTCCATTTTTACTAGGCTAGCTAGGATCCATACTTCTAGGCAAAATTTGAACATATTCAGGGAATCAGATCTAGGACTGGTGCATAGATTTCAGAGTTGTCTTAGTTGGCAAAAGAAATAATTGTCTGCCAGTGGAACCAGCCAAAAGTATCCGATTCCGTGACATGGGATTAGATCCAGCTCATCTAGCGGATGAGACATCCCTGCCAACGAGCAAATCTAGTGGCCAAAATGTTGTCGGCTGTCTTAAGCCTGTCATCTGAAAACAAAAGTTCAGAGACCAGATGAAACAAGACAAAAAAAAAAAAAGAGAAAACAACAACCTCTGGTAGATCACCGGCACAATCCCACCGCGGTAGATGCCGATCTTCTCCCATGCAGGCTGGGCCATGTCGAAATGCTGGCGAGGCGGGTTGCACCATCCGCCATTGTCATTGGGAAGTGCGAAGTTCGGAGGGCAGAAGTTGGTGGCGGTGATGGTCACCGACAGACCTCTCCTGCACCACCGATGGTCCGCTCGGTAGTCACACATGATCTTGTAGCACTGGCCACATGCAGCCCCGTCGTCGAACAAGGCCGTGCTCAGAGCTGCGGTTCTCGTCCCGTACCCCGCAGAGTACAGGTTACCATAGCCACATGCCCCGCCTGCAAACGATCCACCGAGATTCAGTCTCGAGTGCTTGTATAAGTGCTCACAAAGTAGCGAAATGCATTAACGAAGAACAAGTTATGAGTGGAAGGAAGTAGATAGGAAGGATACCCATAGTTCCAGACGCATCGCTTCCGCCATAGAATGTCGCCGAGGCCTTGATCCACCCAGAGGGCGCAAAGCCATCGACGGTGAATACCATGCAGCTCATTGATAGCATGATCAGAAGCCCAAACTTGGCACCCATCTCCATATCTCACAGTGAGACCAAGATGGCTAAGAGGAAAAGAAGATCGAAACTGGCTCCCAAATTTAGAGGTTGCAATGGGTCTTTAAATAGGGAGGAGAAGGCACATCATTGGAGCAAGCTAGCTACCACATGTGACTGCTGCAAGAGCACCCATGACTTGTGGGTTTCTAATGGCAGTATTCTTGTCCTTATTGATCGGCCGACTCCTATCTCTGCTATCCCTGGGAGATCTTATCACTCCCATGTTCTCCTCCTTGTTGAAGGCTTTATTTTATTTTTTCTTCTCTCCTTGTTTATTTGGATGCCATGGCTGGATATGTTCCCTTGGTTCTTTTAGGGTGGTGGGAATATTAAATGAGAGGCATCACATGATCACGTGAGCCTGACCGCGGTGCACATGGACACCGAACTTTGAAGTGCTACCAACCAAGATAGATTTGGTGGCTTGGATTCAACTTTATGCTATCAGTTCCTATGAGATGAGTTCAGCTTGCTATCTAGCTTGGAAAAAAACTAAAAACTAAAATAAAAATAAGCATATAATATCTTACACTCGATGACCAAGTTTTTCGATGAGCCCAAGGGAACTATAATCGAACAGATACAAGGTTACAACATTGAGCCACAAATGAGCATGTCTACAGAGAGACGAAAGTTTGTAGACTATTTGGCAGAGTGGTCTCTGGTAAATCAAACTGGGTATTAATATGATCTAGTTTGTTATCGACTAAATATTAGGAGGGATCCGCGATATTCTCAACAGTGATCACCAAATCAATATAGGAAAGATTCTGATAAATTCATGCATGGGATGCATCCATCTGAAATTGACATGGAAATATCATGCATCTACGTACTATTAAGATTCTTTGAATTTCAAAATCCAAGCCAAAAAAGAATCTATAAAATGTGTCAATTCTAGTTGCAGTACAAGTACATATCCATGTTAATTAGCAAGATTTTTCTTTTGATCTTCATAATTCTAGCTAAAGGAAAGAATTTTCATTGACACGTGTACAAAAGGCATCAATTTAAATATATGGATCAACACCATATATACATCAATTGGTAGTGCTTTTTTCTTTTCCAAAAAAAATATTTGTACTTTTTCTGAATTTTAGAATTTGCTAATTAGTGTGCAGACAAAATGCTTTAGCTGAACATGTACTTAAAAGTATATGCAACTAAAAAAAAAAATTCTCAGAAAATAGTCATAAAACATGTACTATAAGCTTGGTGTCTTGAACTGAACTTTTATAACAGAAGGTTGGAAAGTTTGTTTTGTATCCTAAATAGATACTTGGATTGCATCATGGGGTACACAGAAATGGGTTGTCCGCAATGTCGTCATTAACTAATTTCACTAAACATAAGAAAACTTGTAGGATATGGAATTGCCTCGCCAGATTGTAGGACAAAAGGGTATAAGGAACAGCAACTGTTCAAAAGTTTAGTAGGAGCTGTTGTTCCAGTATAGCCACTGTTCAAAAATAATTGATGCATCCTACTCCAATAACAAGCTTTATATAGTAACAGTTATTTATGATGATGTCGCTACAATATTTATGATAGACATATAGTAGAAGCATGGGTGAAATATATCAGATGCATATGTTAAGATAGCACTATAATTTATAAGCAAATAGTATAAACTAGTAAACATGACATATTACTTACAAGGTTCATCATGCTTAGGGGTGAAAGTGGACTGAAAAAATTTCCGTTAGGACCTGCAACTATATCTAAATATTTGGATACGAATACAAATTTGAGTATTCAGCTAATATCGATATCCATATCCATCAAAGAAAAATAAATATGGATATAAATAGACAACAATCCGATATATACCCGATTATCTAGTTTTATGTGCAATCTATTCAATTTTATACAGTTCCCATCTTTAACTTAAACATTTATAGTGACATCTTTAATTTGATGGTTCCTAAAGTTTGACTATTTCACACACACACACACATCACTATCATTATCCAATTTGTACCTGTATTTCTTTAAAACAAATACTGAAATGAATTTTAACATCTGATTAGTATCTCTATCCTTTTTATAGTTTTCAAATAAAAACAGATATGAATATGGATCCAATCTCTATCCGATCCATTTTCATCCCTGATCATGTTCATTACAAAGATCATTATTTATGACAGACTTGAATTTTCTTTCTGGCTTAATCATATGTTTCTTTTCTATATTTTCTTCATCATTTCTTCCATCTACCTTCGCATGTAAAGAAGGCATCCAGATTCCAAGGCAACCCTTTTCCCAGTACTCTCTTGCTTCTATTCTCTTATGCACATTCCACAATTGCCAGTTTTGAATATTGTTGGAGATGTTGGAGGACCACCTCAAAACACCATAAACAATCTTCACCAATTCAACCAATCTTATCCAAAGCTATTCTTTTTATTTGTTTCATTGTTATCAAAATCTTTAGTTAGACCCTACATCAGTAAGTTCTGCATTTAGTGCATGGTTCCCTAATCCCCTACTGGCATTAAAAGTGGGAGAAGGGGAGACAGGAGAGGAGGTGCAGGTTTAAATTTTGGAAGGGAAAGGTGAGATCTTCACCTTTCTCCATCCCTTAAATCTCCATCCAGTGCATATCACCACCCATCTTACTTAAACCTTACATTGATTTAACTACCCAGAAAAATTACATTGATTCAACAAAAAGAAGAAGAAAAAAGCAACTTTTGCAGGTTAACTGGCTGAAATGTCATGCCTCCACAAAAGCCACAAAGCAGGGCCACAGTTAGTACTAGAGGCTTTATAACAAATATTTCTTTTTCTTTTCACAAGCCATTAGTTTTTTAAGTCTTTGGGTAATATCAAAGAGAGAAATAGAGGGAGTGTATGTGACTACTTGAAGAGAATGTAGGTGATGGTGCAATGAGATTGTTCACATTGTAGCAGCATATTATAGATGATATATGAAGGGTATTCTGGAATGCAAATTGGCATATAGTTTAAAACATCCAAGTTTTTTTTTTGTATAATTCATATATAAATTCTCTGTCTGTCACATTATGTATCGGTTATTACTATAATTTGCAAAGGCATCTCCTAACTTTATTTGAAGTGTATTCTAAGTCGCAGTCAGCACATGGGTCTCAGACCATTTAAGCCTTCATCTTCCCATACATGGAATGTAAAACCAGTTGCCTCTTCACGTCGCATGGAGTCAATGACAGAAGGACAGGAATTTTAGAATGCTTACTACTCAACAGGGAAGTTCTCGCTTCAGTTATTGTAATAAGCAATAAAATATGTCAACCATAAGTTCGATGAAGAAACAAGGCTTAGTAGAAGACCACAATGTGTTCTTATTTCATTTATACTTTTTGTTGTTTTTTAAGGGAAAAGGTGGCCATAGCCACCTGAATTTATCAAAATAAGAAAAGGATTACAGAGAGAATAAAGAAAGAAGAAAAGAAGAAAAGAAGTTCTTGGTCAGAGGCCAAAGGTAAAGAGAACAAACTAAGACCCAGATATTGCAACTTATGTTTGAAACTATAGAATTTGAAATTCTTTAAATTTCAATTTGGGCATAGCAATTTATTGCTTGGAATATATTTTCAGTCATTGAATAATCCCACAGGAGAACTTTCTTTGCCCAACAACACAAGATCCAATGTGACACAAGCTTAAAGAAACAAATTTTCAGTCGTCGATCCTGGATATGCTATCAAGGTCAAAGCTAAAGCTGAATTCAGATAATTATTCCTATTCCTCTCTTTAAATGCTTGGCCATTTGGTCATGTTACGTAGAATGAAAACAAATCAAGGGTGTCAAAGTTGTTTCACGACGAGAAAGGACCATGCTGCATTTTAAATAACTTCTGGAATGTATGAACTACGACACTCTACTGAAATACCTAAGAAACAGAACACCTGCAGTCCAGTCCTAGAAAGCTACATCAAATTACGCATCCATAATGTGGAGTCAAAGGTACAGCCCATGTGAAAACGTAGTGTACGATCACATAGTTTAGGACGTGCATGGTTTAAGAAACAAGATTGGATAATAATTCTTATAGTTGACAAGAAGTCACCCTGTAAATGATTAAACATACCAACTACCACCTGCTTTTATGCTTCTCATAGTCCATAAGTCACCTGTAAATGATTTAAAATCAAAGATAGCAACCACCAACTTAGTACAAACAACAAGAGATGAGCTTTTCAAACCAGAGTACACATTCTTCAATCCCGCATTGCAATATTAATTACATAAACCGTGTACAAAAGTCATAGCAAGCTGAAAAGGTTGACTTGTATACGATGACTTGAAACCCTAGTCGTGTAGCATTGAAGCATCGGTTAATTGTTTTACCCGGTTCTGCTGCATTGCCTTCGCTTTATCCCCCCTGGAGCTTGCAAGCTGAAGAAAGTTAGAAGCGCTTGCTCAGCCCAATCCAGCTCAATTGTCATAAATGTGCTTTAATAGCTGCCAGTACCACATCATGCACACCAGTATTTCAAGCCAACTGTAAAGCAGATAAACAAAACAATTGGTGGGCGCACAGTTGAATTTGATCTGATTCAGTTTCTTTATTTGCATATTGTTCATCCAATATAAGAAATTAATAGCTATAGAGGTAGTAATCATGTAACTTGAGTTTCTTTGTTTGCAGTATTCTGGATTACACCCCACTAACCATATCATTCACCAACTAATATTCTAACAAATTCAGCCAATTAAAAAAAATGACGGGACAATGAGTCATTTGCTCAAACAGAACTGTGAACACATGGTCATCAAAAAGCACTATCGGATAAAAACTTGTAATGAAGATACAAATGATTGTAATGTATTTTGGTCCTCACCATTGCTTCAACAAAAATTTAGTTTGTTGAACAGCATATGGAACCATAAAAAAGGAATAAGTCCCAACTAAAACTCATCATCCTCCTCTGCAATATGTTTAGCAAGCTCCTGCTCCTGCTGCTGCCTCTCACGTCTCTTCTCTGCACTTTCCTTCTCCCTGTGGGAGTTTGGTGGAAACTTCAGCGCTCTAACCGCTTCATTGTGCATGTTAAGGCAAAAGGCAATCCTCGAATTGAACGCAATCTGGGGTTCATTTGTGGAGTAGACATCACCAGTCTCTTTGGATAGCATCCATCCATTAGCATGATCAATTGTTGCATCAATTGCTCCATCTCGGATGGCCTTGGCTACAATGCTCTCAGCATCTGCCACTGGATTATCAGAGTCCAATCTCAACTTTCTGGCAACATCAGCCAAGGATATGGACGAGTAAGAAATGCTGACATTGCGGAGTCCAGTTCGAATCACATTATGGCGCAACCTCACAATCAAATTACGGGTCCTATCTGAACTGAAAGTGCCAGCAAATTTTTCTGCAACGGTCCTAAACAGCTCCAGATCTCCAATTCGCACAGCCTAATATCAGGAAATTAAAATATTAAAGCTATAAACATAAACTGTGACAGTTTCTGTTAATTGAGTTGACAATGACAATCTCACATTTGTAAGCTCAAAATAGGGTGTTAAAGCCTTCTTCATGCCTTTCTGCATAAAAACAGTTCTCTCAGGGATTTCCCCTAGAAGTAACCGGACTATAACAGCCCACTTGTTGCATTGGATTCGAAAACCTCGTGCTCCAACAGGCGCCTTTCGAGCAGCTTGCAGGAGGCTTTCTTTGGCATCAGTGTATTCCAACTGAATGGTCCTGATCTTTCCTACGTAAAACAGGTAGCGGCAAAACTATAGGAGAAAAACACTCGAGGTTAGAACCTGTGTTTGTTTCACAACAAGAACAATGTCACGGTAATTTTCATAAAGTCATAAGAGAAAGTATTGCCTGCTGATTGGAATGTGCTTCAAAACGCGGTGCCTTAGACCTCAGTTTCTCAGCCTGGTCATACAAGTTATAATGGAGGTAATTGCGGAGAAGCAAGTTGAGAAGTGTTTCCTGCATCTCACCAGTATTAATTGGTAAATTTCAGAATATCAATGTATAATAAAACACCTCTGTGTAAAGCAACAAACCTGACCCAGCTCATCATGCCGTAAGGTGGCCATGCGATGCAAGGCAAGGAGGGTCCTGACAAGGAAAGATCGCTGTGTAAGAAGAAGCTACAACTATTACACCAAAGCACTGAGATAGCACAATTTGAGGCATTTCATCTGTACGATGCTGTGCAGGTCATGAGAACTGCAATCTCGGATAATGTGAAAACTAACTCACCCACGAATTTCAGCTAGACTGTTTGTAAGTTCATAGCTGTAGGAATAATAAAAGTACAGCCGAGATGCTAAAATATCCACGGTTCTTCTGTTCAAATTCTTAAGGCGAGCAATACTTGCAGAGGAACAAGCTTTAGCCTGAGAGACAGAGAGGGAGAGAATAAAAAGGTAAATAACCTTTTGTCCATAACCAAAGAAATAAAAGCAAGTTACAATCTAGAAGAAAGTTACCTCTTCGTATCTCTTTTGGTCAATCAAAAATATTATCAGAAGTAAGTAACAGTAGATCTCAAGCTCTGGTAGCGAGCACTTAAAAGGAACTTGACCGGCTGAAGTTGCCGTATCCACGTCCATATCATGTTTATCTTCCTGAAATCAAAATTACAAGTCCCATATTATATCTAAGTGGAGGATTTCCATAATTGAATGAGAATTGTTCCTTAATTACAAATCTCAATGCACAATACAGTCTACCTAATTAAGACAATTAATAGATGGGGTAAAAGACCCAAGTATGCACCACATGCAAATTTTACAGCAAGGTAGCAGCACCAAATTCCAAACCAGGATCTACTGTTACAACAAAATTCATTACAAACATGAGAGGACATTGCACCATGTATAGGTGCCAGAAGAATTCTGAGCACCGCCATGTATAGGTGATAATGTAGGAATTCTGCAATAGGCGATAATGTAGGAATTCTGCAGTGATTGTGCCAGAGGAAATGGCATAAGTTAGCTCAACATTTCAACTACAAATATATCATTTTTTATTATTTATTTCAATTGATTAAGTTTATTTCTCTAATCTGGGGCTTCACACTACTTGCAATGATGTGGATATCATAATTAAAATTAAAGACTTTCCATTGTCAGCAAAAAAAGCAGAACGAGAAACCAATATAACATGAAACAATCAATAGGTACATTTGGTGAAGGAGATTTATGACTTTGAAGAGAAGATGGACAAGATGAACGAATAGAAAGAAAATTTATCAAATCCTTGAAAAACTGTTCAGATTGCTGCAACTCCAACTTTTATCATAACCAAAAGTGCCACAAAATAATGAGCTGAGGGAAGGGCAAATGAATTAATCTTACTACAAATCAAGGTCTGCAGTACCGGAATCGGCATCCATGCTGGTAAGCTTGCGGTATGGTACGGTACACCCCCATGTTGTGTCGTTCTGGCGTGAATCAACGAAAAAATTGGTAAGGGAAGAGAAGAGGAAGGAGAGAGGAAGAGAAGGAAGGAGGAAGCGGGAGAGTGCAGCAGAGAGAGGCAGAGGGAGAGGGAGACTGAGAAGTAAAGAGAGGAAAAGAGAGGGAGAGAGAGAGAAGGAAGGGGAGAGGGAGAGATGGAGGAAGGGAGGGAGGGAGGGGGAGAGGGTGGCGGTGAGTGGTGGCCGCCGAAACAAGGTCGATGGTGGGGTTCGTCCGTTAAAACAGGGTGGAGCCCCTATTTCGAAAGGAAACAAAGGCTTCGGTCCCTTTTTTATTTTTTTTGATTTTTTTAAGTGAAGTTGGTAGTAATTGCCCTATCTTAAAAAAATATAAAAAGGAGCCGAAGCCCCTGTTCCGATGCATATAGGAAAGCGGGCTTTGAAAGCCCTCTTTCCCCACTCCCTCAGCCCTATTCCGGCGGTCGCTACTCGCCGCCCTCTCCCTCCCTTCCTCCCTCTCTCGCTCTCTCTTTTCCTCTCTTTCCTTCTCCCTCTCCCCCTCCCTCACCAGTTTCTTGATTTTATTGTCAGAATCATCCTGATCTGCCACCAGTATGGTGTACACCTCAAACCAAGCGGTTCATGATGGTTCCGCCTTCCTTACTACAAATGATCAGTTATTTCACAAGGGAAAAAAAAACAGATGGTTAGATCAAGGTAATCATGACATGAAGATGAGAGAAACAATAAAAGGAATGAATATCTAAAAGATCTATGAAGCAAAAAGATCCACATGGATGAAGTTTGCAAAAGAATGAAAGCAGCTTTTCAAAAAAAAATCAGCTTATCTCAGATAAAGGAAGACTTGTACAAGATAATGAAATCAAATCTAACAGTAAACATACCATGGCATATTATGCAAGCAAGCAATTTAGTTTAGAACAAAGTGAGAAGTAGAAAAGAAAATGAAATGTAAACTCAAATGCTATGGCACATATATGATCAATTATGGTATTAATTCTGACAAGTCTTAATGAGGCCAAGCTTAGGCTTACAAAATGAGTTTCCATACCAGCACACTGTCAAATCTAAGGACCAAATATCCAACTCTGGCTCAACAAGAAGGCAGAATTCAACCACATATTAAAATAAATAATATCAACCATTCCCCAATTCCTCTCTTTCATAATGTATATAGCCCATTGCTCAACTAGATGTTGCTGCAAGATAGATGCCACTCCCATCCCCCAACCCTGGCCCCCTGTGAATGTTTTGCTTCAGAATATAGGAATTCTGCTGTGAATATTAAAATTAGTACTAATATTTGCAGTATTACTTACCATTGACTTATATCTTAATTGATATGTTTTGTGCACAATCAATTTCTCTTCTTAGGAGTTTAGTCTTTTCATATTTGGTGCAAATGACTGGAGCATTGATTGTCAAGATCCAAGGAAACATACAATGACCATAAGAATGAGAAGAATTTTTGATGATTGCTGCAAGACAGGTAATTGATAGGGTAACAAAGAGCTAATAAGATAGAATATAGGATAGGCTACAACTCAGAAGTAAACAAAAAATGCTTCATATTTATGATTTCCATTCAGATCTAGATAAGTTTCCCACATGAAGTTCTTGGATTGAACATATTGCATCCACAATAATCAGACATATGGATTTCAAGCTTATGAAGCTTATGAACATATTGCATCCACAATAATTGCATCCCAGTAAGCACATCAAATAGTGGTAGAGATGGTGGTAACAATATGAATAAGAATAACAATAAAAGTAACAATAATAAAAATCATCATAATAATATACAAATAGGTTCATCATGAGTGCTCTCTGCTGATTTAAACTACCAGTCTATTTAACAGATCACAGGGTTGTGCTCGCATGATCAATAAAATGCATATTCTAACCTTTCTAAATGTTGTTATCTTTTCAGTGGTTATCATTAAATAATTTACCAAAAATAGAGTTGAGAAAGTCTCTATTTTTTGAAAAATTCTAGTTAGTATTTTACTGAATGAGAGCAAATCATTGGTTGGGATAGTTATTGACTGGGTGGGCAGTCATAATTCCGTAGATCAATAGAGGGAAGCTAGATGTCAAAAGTCCATAAAAGAAGAATGGAGCTTTGATAGGAAAGTAGTAAAGGAGGGTAGGCCATGAGAAGCTTGGGGCAAAGAGGTAAATAGAGGAAGATATTACAATGTTATAGACACATAAGAGACATTCAATTTCAGACCAGATTTTCAGACATAAGCTTAGCAAATTATCAACTTCTATTTTCTTATCACGTCTTCTATAGATTTCTTAACATTTAACCTTTTGTTGTTCTTTAAAGCCCTAATGTTTTAACAACCTGAATCCCTCCTTCACACAATTGTAAAACCCTAACCCACAAGAACCAAATCACTGCATGAATGACCGACCAATGCTCACACTTTTACATCTTTCAACCATTGTCATCATCTTGTAGTCTCCATATTGCGGAAAACTACTGCTCCCCCCATTCAACTGACATGCAAGCAATCAAAACATAGAAAGCTTGAATTTTTTTAAGGACCATCTTGTAACAAAGCAGCAGCAACCCAATAACCAGTAACCCAATCAACAAAAAATCGTCTTAAAGATCAGAAATTGGGACAACCAAGACAGTTAGTAACAACAGATCAAGAAGGACAGGCAATGCAGAGGTATAACCTTGGGAAGGTAGGAGGAGAGCCGGGAATGAGCCTCGGAGACTGGAGGGAGGGCGAATTTGAGGAAGGAGGCGATCACTGCAGCCCGGAGCTTGCGGCGGAGCGTCATGGTGAGGCGCACGGCTCGGACGATCCGCCGGACCTCCTTGGCGTACGCCCCGCTCTCGATCAACGCTGCGATCTCCTTCAAATCTGGCACCGATTCCCGATTCAAGGCATCATCGCAACCGAGATCGAAACGAAGAAAGAGAAAAAGAAGAGAGGAAAAGTAAGGGCTTAGGATTGTAGGGTTCTTACGCTGAAGGGTGGAAGAGGTGGTGGCGGAGGAGACGGAGTTGGTGGGAGCCGCCGCCGCCGCCGCCGCCGCCGCCGCCGCCTGTAGCTCCCCCATCTCCACGTCTTGAGTCATCCTCTTCTCTCTTTTCCTCTCTTTCTCGGCGAGAGAACGGAGATTATTGATGGAAAGAGAAGGGATTTGGGGTACTTAAAAATGGACACTGGTCAGCTGCACAAGGAGAGGTGAGAATCCCATGATGACGAAAATACCCTCCCAGCTTTTTTCTTTTCCGGGTTTTACACTAAAGGGTGTCTTGTTCTTAAAAATACGTGCTTTTTTTAAAGAAAAATATTAAAGGCTAAGCTCAAGTAAATTAAAATTATTACAGGGCTAGACTACGATCAAATTACAACAATCCTCAAGGTGAAAGAGAACCAGTGGGTCCCTCTCCTCCCCCGGGCAAGCCAGAAATTAAAAAAGAAAGTTTCTGAAGGAATACTGGTTGCGAAGCTGAAGCACTTGGAATGCATGTTTACATGTTAGCCATGTTCAATTATCTATTTTTGCTATTATAATGCAAGAAATGACCGTAATCTCGACTCTTGAGTGAAATATCTACGGTTATGATTCCGAGTCATTTTATAGTATTTTGTTAAAAGATATTATACCAAAAATTATCTTGAGTTAGAAAATTCTTGTGCATTTAGTGAATAAAGTTCAAGCCACCAAAACTTCTTATCACAGGGACATAATCATGGGATCAGTAAAACATTTTTTGTTTGTTTAACTTTTTTTTTAAAAAAAAGAAGGAGCCATAAATCTATCCATTATGCATGGACCCAAGCATACCAAGGCAAAGCTTAAGAAGCCAGGGCTAACCGATCGTGCTGCCTCCCAGGTTACCCATGTAACTTCAGTTGTTTTGAAAATTACCAGATGACTGAGTGCAACTACAATACAAAAGCATGGATAGTTTTAATCCACATCATAAGAACATAAAGGTGAGCAAGGAAGTGATTAGAATAACACTCCAGACTTATGGTGGAGTAAGGTTGGTCACTTGAAGAAGAAAATAAAACAGGAAATTCAGAATATAAATAGAATATCACTAGTGCATAATTGTGTTTTAGAATGAGAGCAAATCAATGCGCAGGTAAAGGATGGGCATCAATTCATTCGCATATAGAAGATAAAAGATTTCATCACATTTTTTTGGCGAATCGGCATCTCCATTTCCATACCTAATATGTAAGTGCCGAGGAAATAAAGGTTTTAGCCGAGGGAGTCAGGTCATCAGATCACGCAGTAAAATACATAGAGCTTTCATTTGTGGGTTACATACATGCACCTGCAGTGCCAAAATAAAGAGAGCCCAAAATAAATATAATCGTGGACAAGTTTTTATGTTTGAGTAATAAATGAATCTATATGAAATGGACTCTGTTTGATAATCTCATTGAAGAGTAGCAGAACCTGCTTGTATCCACAACCTCCTGCATACCCATCAATATGGCCAGTAAAGGTGGCCAGATCCCTTCATCTCCAATGGCATCTGATCAACCAAAAAAGTTAGCCTTCCGTAATACCCACAAATCATCGCATTCCACATGATCAAATTCTTTGCAGGTGCCTGATCAAACAACCCACATGCAATCTCCAACATGTTACATTACACACACGCAACCATCAATCAAACAGTTACAAGACACCATACCAGCCTAAAGCATCTCTTGCTTTCACTACTCAACACTAAAAGAACACTATTCCTACTTTAAGAACAAAGTATCCCAAAACTTCTCATAAAATTGCAATGCAGCATTTTCAGCTCCTTGGGCAAAAATGTGAAAAGAATAACAAGTATTAGGCCCATGAGAACATTTGGCCTTGATAGCCATCACATACATGTGATAAAAAAAAAAAAATTAATGTAGATTCAGTAAATGCAAAGAAACTGCCGAGTCATGGACAAACATGACTATAAAAATAGGCAAACTCATCCATACACAACCTTGACTATAACCATCCAGCATCATCTCAGCTATTTGGAGCCAGCTCAGTAGATCCTCATTCACCAAGCATTTCTATTTACGACCATCTCTAATCCAATTTCAAGCTTTACCATGCCTGACACCTTAAATGCAACATACCTCCATTTACCTCAAATTAGACCTAAACCATGGAACTGGTGAAGAAACTAAGCATCAGAGGCACAAGATCTAACATAAAATTACTCTTGTAAACATAAAAGAAAATAAAAATGAACAGATCTTACATAATCCAATCATATCATCAATGGGTTAGCCAAATGATATGACCCACTTTGAAGTGGCAATACATTACTCCAATCTGTCTCCACCAATTTGCAAGCGAATAGCAACACCAACACCAAGCGGACAGATGTGCCAAAATTGGCAAGGTTAATACAAAAAATAAAGCAAGAAACTTATGCTGACACAAGCAAGAAGAATCAGCCTTTAAATGAAAGTTTTATTCCATTTTCTGTATACCATGCATGCCAAGACAAAAATCCCGTCTCATATAGAATGCAAAAGACAAAATGGTCATTGTAACAGCATTCTTTTTTCTACAGAACAATCTCAACAAACTTATACAGACAGCGAACATCTGGGAAAATCATTAGAAGAGACTGATAAGAGCAGTATATTTTATCAAGCTGGCCTTAGGGAAAAAAAAAGAATGCACTGCCCTATTCATCCAATCCTACAATTAGCTCAATCTTATAAGAATGGAAAATGGAACAGCTGCCCATGACAGCATAATCATGGAGACACCACTGCCAGGCCACAGCATGACAGATTATACAAACTATGGTTAATCTATTACCGAAAGACAAGATAAGCCTATATAAAGGAGTAGGCATCCAACGAGTCATAAATAAGAAATTATGCTTAAACCGAGGTCCAGTTAAGCCCCACCAGTACCCGTGTGGATTGGTCCATTTGATCTAGAATGTCGTCCCCTTCCTCGAGTTTGTCCCCTCCCACGACCACGACCTGCAACTGGATGACCGATAACAGGATGTTAGGACAAGGAAAAGCTTGCTGCCTCAATACCAGCTTACTGCTAGTGCAAGATTATATAGATATCACCCCGTCGTCCTAGCATTCACATCTATCACAGTGAAACAATCTGAAAATTTGGAGTAGCAATTTACCACAACCAAATGCCCCTGGTGCCCCTGGGGTTGGGGGGGGAGGGGGTGATGTGTTCATAATACTTGTTCAATTATTAGGTTTGGAGCCTTCCCCAGCACTATAAGTCCAATCCATCTTATACAACCAGGAGGAAGTGTGACTCAAGATACACATTTGAATGCACGTTCCATGGTATTTACACAAGAAAAGAGCTGAATCAGGGACATACCTCGGCCCTGGACAGGAAGAGGTGCCTCTCCATTATAGCCACCCATATCTTGCTGATAATCAGGCCGGCCACCATACCCACCTCCTCTGCCACGACCCCAGAAACCACGGCCCCTGCCACGGGGATAGCCACCTCTACCATACCCTCGACCTCTATTGTCCCAGCCTCCATCACCATAATCCATTGTACCATTACCTGAATAAAAATTGTAAATACAAAATATAATGGATGAAAAGATGAAAAAAGAAACCATTTTCATATCATCAAACTTACCACGAGCCCTTCCTCTACCACGACCACCACGGCCTCTACCTCGTCCAGCAGGTGAGCCCTCTGCATTGTAAATAAAATCTCAGCAAAAATGAGCTTAAAAACCATCTAAATAAACTCAGAGCAATCGCAGATTTACCTCCATCATAGTCAAATTCAACTAATGGTTTCACCTGGTCTGTGGGTAAAGGAGGTTGATACCTGGGGAGATTAATGGTAAGGTTATCGGTATTCTAAAGAATTCAACAGGAAATTTTTAACCACAGATGCAAGGAATGACTATCAAACATGAAGAGGACAAGCACGTGCAAAGTGTTAAAATATATGTTTCTTCTTATTCAAATTCGTCAGTACTTTCCCTAGAAATTCTGAGAATAATTGTAATTTAAGTAAATTCAGATAGCCATCACTTGTCGATACCTAGTAACTCATTTAAGAACTCACTCTGCTTATAAACAACTTCTGTACAATGCAAACAGGGGAAGGGGGAAGTCTTATTGGCCCCATGAGGGATAGGATTCACTTCTCTTTTACAAAGTTCTAACGATACTCTATTCATGAGAAAAATATGGTGAAGTTTATCTCTTTCATGATTCCATTTATTTGCTTTAAGCAGGTTCGGGGCCTATGAGACAGAATGAGTAAATGATATTAACTGAATTAGGATTCATGCAAAGAAAATGGAGGATTTTATTAGCCTGTCAAAGTGTATCAAGATGTTATCTCTGGTACTCAGTTCAAAATAGACCAGAAGAAATAAAGTTCATGGTCCAAACATGGTGCTGGAGATTATAAAGATAAATGAAATGTAAAGTAGAATAATTATTGAAAAGAGACTATTTGAAAGTAGCCTTGCTTGAGGGAACTCCATATGAAACACCTTGCCATCACAAGTGGACCAATATCAAGTGAAGCACACACATTATACAGAAAAGGCTCATTTGAGGCACATGTCTCATGCTCTATTCTACCCCTTTTATGTCATATTGAAATGCCAAATCAGGATGTAGTTGGATATTTTACCTTAAGCTTAACACAAACATTTTGAGGCATTGGAAGAGGAACTCTTGACATCAAAAGCAGATATTTTTACATGCTTTTTGATATCATGGAGCAGGCAGAGGATGCATTTAGATAGAAGCCTTGTAATCCATGAATATTGTGCTACCTAGACCCCTCAATTTAGCCCTAGGTACCTGCACTCGACACTTGATTATGATACTGGCATTATGCTCGAGCAAAGCTCCACAAGAAGAAATTCTTAGACATTGAAAGGACCCAAGACTTGGACACAAACCTCCAAGGTATTCTTCCCCCACTTCCAAGAAATGGTTTCAAGCAAAAAGTATTCCACAAACATATCTCCTAAAAAAAAAAAATATCATAGTTGACAGTCACTTTTTCTGCTTTCACAGGCTCATCTTACTCGTGCCAAATAGTTAAGACTAGAATCACTTCTTAATTGCATAATTCCAGCACTATTTGCAACAGAATGCAATCTAACATGATAGAATAGGAAAACATTTAATTTTTTGATGCAGGTCTTTGCGCACATGAAATCAGTATGATGCAATAGTATCGATGCTTAAAAAGAAGGCACTTTATGTTGTTTGTACAATAAGCATCACCAGGTTAGTGAGTTTATTCCTGGCAAGTGTTCATCTACACTGCAATTGTAGCCCAGTAATCCAGATTAGCAAGTTCCCTAACAGATTTTCTTTTTAGATGTCACATACTATCTGAGTAGAAAATTTACTGTTCACTTTAATTGGATTTCTTGAATGTATCATGTTCTTAAACAACGATGATCTCTAAGCGCTGGTGTCAACAAGCTCCACAACAAATGTGATACCTATACTAATTTCACTTCATAAATTAAGAAAACATATAGCACAAAAGGAAAAATGGTTTAACATCAGAATTAGTCCAACAAGTCAATCCCATCAAATGATCAATTATGCAGCTCCACTATAAGAAACAAGCGACTACAAGTGGTTTTTTACGCATTTATAGTCATGTCTTGTTAGTTTCTGCTCCCTCTTTTGCTTCCAGATTCCTGTATGTGGACCAGTAACAAGATGGCAAGTACTCTAATATAACAAAAATGGAAAACAATGAATAATAATGGGCAATCAATTTGTTACCTTGGTCAAAGACAAGATACTATATACATCAGACACCCGTAAACAAAGCCTTAAGGCATATAAATTTAGAGTAAGACGCTACTTGTCAATTTTCTGGAAATGAGAGAAGGCTACTGCAAAACATTTAAGAGGACAATTAGAAAGAAACCAAGTGCAAGCAACAAATTTTACAGAGTCATGCCTATTTCAGATTCACACATCAAAAGGAGAGGAAAAGAAATGAAGCAACAGGAATAATGCATGCAAAAGACCACATGTTTTCAATTTAAAAAAAAGTCTCTAATGCAACAAAAGAAATTTTTGAAAAAAGAAATCATACAAAATGCTCTTGATTAAAACTTGGAAATCAAAGGCGCATCATTCCCACTTAATCAAATTTTGAATGTATGCTGCAGAACCGTAGGTGGGAGAGTAGATGCTTTTCATACTCACCCAACAGAGGATGTATCAAGCTCCTTCTTAGACAAAGTTATAGCGACCAAAGACACATGCCTAGTGGTCTCGAGCCTATAAAAACATATCACTGTCAGAAACAGACTAACGAAGATTCAAAATTTAAAAAACTAGCAAGACCCTGAACTCCATGCTACACGTCCAAAAATGTCTATATGCATGCAACCTTCCATTTTCAAAATAAAGCATTAGGTCTTCTTACGGAAGTAGGCCTTCCTCTAATGGTTCCCATGTATCAGTTATGTCAGTAGATCCAATAGCAGTATTCTGATGGAGACCAATGATCCTTCTCTGCATTACCAGCATATTTACAACAATACTAAGTTAGAAGAATCACCAATCACATGATGTACTTTGGCTCTTAAGAAAAATGACCAAAGATCAATTAACTGACAGATAAAAAGAACCCTTTGAGGAAAACAGAGATGAATTTGATCATTCAAAGGAATAAGAGGAACATTTTGGTACCTTGATCAGTTCCACAATCATGACGGTTTTGTTGATAGCTCTTCCCATTGCCTTAAAGACAATTTCATTTAAACCTTTCTCCTTGAAAATGAATATAATAACAAGTCAGCACAATGCATATCACCAACAAGAAAGAATGAATTTATGTACTTGCAGCCTTGCAAAAACTAAAGAAAATACTAAGTACCCTTAGCATAATCAGTTACATGTATCTATTAGCCTGCAACTCTGCAAGTGCACAGAAAAGCAGAATCACTCTCCCTCCATGAGAATTCATGGAAGAGTTTTCTTTGGCAGATTAAAGGTGAAATTACATCTAAAGACTCCATAACCATGTAGTCATTCTCAGAGTAATGTCAGCCTGTTGTCTGTATTTCATATATAAGACTGTTGCCAGAAAAGAAAATAAGTTAATGTTACAGAGGATTATCCTATTCAATCTGTGCAGCCATATAGATGCTCATTGGGTAAAATCCAAGACCACTCATCAGATCAGATATGGTCTGGATGCCCAAAAAAGGATAACAGGAAAGACACCTGATCCAGAAATTTAGTCACAGTATGTCATATGCGTCTTTCATATGATGGGACAACAACACCTGCATAGAGAAATCGATGCCACAAAGTAATACTAAAGCATGCAAAATTTACTCTCTTTCTGTGAAATATTTCTTATCTAGGCCAATATTAAAATGATGCAAAGCAAACATGTCTAGCTCATCTCTGTAGCAGCAGTAGACTCATATTTCTCCTCTCTATGAAATTGAAGTCATAAAATTATTTTTCAATAATAAACTGACCTTTTTCTTTTGAACCTCTCTTGTCTTGGCAAAGATTTTAAAAAAAAATGACATTAAAGTTGTGAATACAGTATGTTCACTTTATTTTTAATAGCTCCTGTGACACCTTTCCTTCTCCTCAATCTTACAACAAATTTTTGTAACTATATGAATTAAAAATGCTTATGATCTTTCCTTTACTGAAAATATTGCACAGGTCAGATATCAAACTATAGGACAAGAGTGCAGAAAGTTTAATACAGTCTAGCATGGTAATCCAACGGTACAACGATGTATCTCTATACCAAATAAAAGCTGAACTTAAGAGTTTTTAAATCATCAAATACTGTTCTCATATCAGGTATCACTTTTAGGAAAATAGAAACAAACAAACTTCCCAATGAATACTTAGACATCTCGGATGCACATGGTGTCCAGGTCGTCATCTTCCACTATAGCCTGCATTGGCTTCATTCATAACAAAATGCTTTTAGCTTAAACTTTAGCTTCTCACCATTTATTTTTTTAGTGGAGTTATTAATGATTAACTGCTCTAGCCTTATCATCACCATTAAGAGCAACCATTAAGAGTAACGGTTTCCTAAACAAGCAGCAGCAATAAATCAATACTCATTTGCGGCTGCTTAACTAGGATGTTGCTTATAATATGAATGACAAGAGTGTCCCCACTTGAGAGTTGAGAGTGAACAGGGTTGCCAACTAGCATATAAATAAGTGGCACCTGAAAAAATCCTTAAATGCACCATCATAGAATTTCCTTAGATGTGCCATTATAGAATTACATGATCCTAGAGATACCCAAGTGTTTTCCACTGAAAAAAAGTTCTAATTTTGTGACTGAAACCTGGTTCTGAAAGTCAGAAATCAACTATACCATAACTTATCACTCTTAACAGCATTTCTTGAACTTGCCTCTCAGAACAAAACAATTTACCATCCCCACACTGCAAAATCTCTACGACTTATCATTCTTCACAAATTATAACTATAACCAATGGTACATCAGAGAATAAAAGTGACATAATACTATAAAAGCGTCAAAGATAGATTGGACATAAATGGCGTTCACCTGAAGTAGATTGGTGGCATAAGTGATGTAGCTGCGCATTCTCCCCTGAGTAGTAATGCGGATCTCATTCTCATTAATTGGCGTCTCCTCCCGCGGCTTCTCCACCCTCTGGTACCGGTCCATCTTTCGACCCACCCAAAATTTATCCAAAAAAAAGAGCGACCAAAAAATTAATGAAACACCCAACAACAGAGAAAAATCCAAAAAGGAGGTACTTTTATCAAAAATCAACCCTGGCTCTTTCAAAAAATCCCTATCAAGCGCAGAAAAACGCAAAAGAACAAGAAAACAAACTAAAAAAAGAACACCGCATCAAAACTCAAGCAACAGATCTACAGGAAAAGCCAAGAAAATCATATAAAATCAGATGAAATCGAGGGAGGAGCACTAAACGAGAAATTTGGGGCCGAAGGAGTGGAAGTGAAGAGGAGTGAACCAGAAAGGGATCAGATTTGCTTCATGACTGACGAGGAAAACTAGGTTTCATCGAAATGAAAATAAGAACAAATAAATTTCTTTTGGGATTTTTTTTCTTGGCTCACTAATTTTCACCTTTCGTCGCTCTTCGCGCCCCCCCCCCCCCTTCTACGGCTCGTTTCTTTCTTTTCCGCCCTGAAAAATCTCGCCCGCAACCGTCCGAGCTTCATATGAGCCGCGAGGGAGCGAACGGGTCTTTCCTGGGTAGTTCTAAATACACCCCCCCTATTGCTCAGGACACCCCCCAAAAATTAAAAAAAAATTAAATACTCTCTACACCCCCCCATTTGCTAAGGACACCCCTAAAAAATTGAAAATTCCTAAATTACCCCCACCCTCCCACCCCCACCTCCCCACCCCCCGCCTCTGCCTCCTCCTCCTCCCCCCTCCTCATCCTCCTCCTCCCCCTCCCCCTCTTCCCGCCCACCTCTGCCTCCCCCTCATCCCTCTCCCCTCCTCCTCCGCCCCGCCTCTGCCTCCTCCTCCTCCCCCCTCCTCATCCTCCTCCTCCCCCTCCCCCTCTTCCCGCCCACCTCTGCCTCCCCCTCATCCCTCTCCCCTCCTCCTCCGCCCCGCCTCTGCCTCCTCCTCCTCCCCCCCTCCTCATCCTCCTCCTCCCCCTCCCCCTCTTCCCGCCCACCTCTGCCTCCCCCTCATCCCTCTCCCCTCCTCCTCCGCCCCGCCTCTGCCTCCTCCTCCTCCCCCCCTCCTCATCCTCCTCCTCCCCCTCCCCCTCTTCCCGCCCACCTCTGCCTCCCCCTCATCCCTCTCCCCTCCTCCTCCGCCTATTCACCCTCCTCCTCCTCCTCCCTCCTCCCTCCTCCTACTCCTCCACCCCTCTACCTCCGCCCCCCATCCCCATCCCCTCTTACTCTGCATCCCCCTCCGCCTTCTCCCCCTTCTTTGCCTCCTCCTCCACCCCCTATTCCTCCCTGCTCCCATTCCTCCTCCTCCTCCTACCCCTCCTCCCCCTTCTCCTCCACCTCCCCCTCCTCCTCCTCCTCCTCCACCTCCCCCTCCTCCAACTACCCCTCCTACCCCTCCCCCCTCCGCCGCCTCCTCCCCACCCTCCTACCCCTCCTCCCCTTTCCTCCGCCGAACAGAAGGATTCTGTTCGGTTGAGGGTTGCCGAACAGAAGCCTTCTGTTCGGCACTGGATCGCCGAACAGAAGCCTTCTGTTCGGCACCGTTCAGCCGAACAGAAGCATTTTGTTCGGCGATCCAGTGCCGAACGGAGCACGAAACGGAGGAGGAGGAAGGGAGGTGTACTGAGAAAATTTCAAGGGTAATATGGTAATTACACTAAAGGTTAGTTTGGGTATTTTTTTTTAATTTTTGGGGGTGTCCTGAGCAATAGGGTGGTTCTATATACACCCCCCCTATTGCTCAGGACACCCCCCAAAAATTAAAAAAAAATTAAATACTCTCTACACCCCCCCCATTTGCTAAGGACACCCCTAAAAAATTAAAAATTCCTAAATTACCCCCCACCCTCCCCACCCCCTCACCTAAATTGCTCTCTACACCCCCCAAACCCCCCCCCCCACCCCGCTCTTCCCCTCCAAAACACCTCGCCAACGCCCAAAACCCCCCGTTCCCCCTTCTCCCTCTCGTCGCCGGCATTCTCCCGATCTCCGACCACCTCGCCGGCTTCTCCCGGAACCACCTCGCCGGCTTCTCCCGAAATTTTTTTTTTCACGGTTCGTGCTCCGTTCGGCACTGGATCGCCGAACAAAAGGCTTCTGTTCGGCTGAACAGTGCCGGACAGAAGCCTTCTGTTCGGCACTGTGCAGCCGAACAGATCTGTTCGGTTGAGGGTTGCCGAACAGAAGCCTTTTGTTCGGCGATCTAGTGCCGAACGGAGCACGAACCGTGAAAAAAAAAATTTTGGGAGAAGCCGGCGAGGTGGTTCCGGGAGAAGCCGGCGAGGTGGTCGGAGATCGGGAGAATGCCGGCGACGAGAGGGAGAAGGGGGAACGGGGGAGGAGGGGTTTAAGGGGGGTTTGAGGGGTTTTTTTTTTTTCTTTTCAAAACGAAACGGAGGAGGAGGAAGGGGGGGTGTATGAGAAAATTTCAAGGGCAATATGGTAATTACACTAAAGGTTAGTTTGGGTATTTTTTTTTTGGTTTTTGGGGGGTGTCCTGAGCAATAGGGGGGGTGTATATATAACTCCCCTGAGCAATAGGGGGGGTGTATTTAGAACTACCCGTCTTTCCTCGACTAGGGTTCGTTCAAAATGCCTAAATCGGCCCTCTAAGTGAACGGAATTACCATCAAGGCATAAATACAATCGCCTCCGTACGATGTAGATCAGCCGCGTAACGGATGGATAGTGATGAGTGATGAGATCAGGGATCCATATTTTGCTTCTTTTGGTCGGATGGGCTTGTGGCTTGGACCATGGGTTGGGTCCGATGGACCCCAAATCAACCCCAACAACCCAGGCGTTTGGGTTGGACCGGCACGTGTTAACTTTGGTTCCTTGGTACAGAATTCTTTCAAAGGTTTTGTCAACGAGATTCAAACATAGAAGACTTCAAATATCTTAAATGTTTTGGAGATAAGAAAACTTGGAAATGGAACATTGGTTGAATGCTCATTAAGATTATGTAAAATAATTGAGGAACGGTAGCTAACATTCTTTATATAACTGAGGAACGCATAAAATCTAACTTAACTATGTCTCAGTCCTATTTAGACAATCTGCCTAAGTCAAGGCATGCTCATAGATGATTATGATTTATCTGTATATTGATAGCTAAATATATGCAATATAGTGAACATAACATGTGCAGACCTTTTTTTGTAAAATAATGTATGACAATATGTTTAAATTAACATCTCACCATTATGTTTTCTTCATCTTCACAAAGAAATATGTCACCATTAGTTTTAAGATTTTGAAATGATTCATAAGTTGTATCGCACTTACAATCTTAAAGAACCATTTCTCAATTGAAAACCCAACATGGTCAATCCCCAGCAAGAAAGACTGTGTTTCTTCTTAAATTTTTAAGAGGAAAAAAAGGATAGATATCTTCCCCTACGGTCATTATCCAGATCTAAAAGTTTAGCGATGCACCACCCAAAATTTGAAACTTCAATCTCCCGTTCCACTGTGATTATGTTAATAGGTGTGGTTTACTATGTTTCGTCTCTGGAAAGACAACCGAAGGCAGATTTTGAGATGCACAGAGAGCCGTACAGTATCATCCCGTCGTAGAGATGGATGGCTGTCAAACACACGACGTGTATCATCCCTTTCTTTTGCAAGCCAAACATCCTCTCCATACACATAAACCATCAGCCCTTCACGGAGTAATTGTAATAAGCACGGAACCAAGCAATACAATAACAAAACCAAGTATAAAGGCCGGAAGCCGAGGCCCTCGGCTTGCCTTGTGCCCCAAAGATTTCAGGCACCAGGTTCAATCCAGTTGAGCCTTACAAAACTTTTTCATGGGATGTCACAATCACTACCACCGAGTGTTGCATACCAGACATTAACTATTCCATCTTGAAGAAAGATTCCCCCGTCATATAGCCCCTGCATAAATAAATGCAGATTTTTCACGAGGATCTAAAATCTTCTAAAACGTTTCCATCACCGGCAAACTGATCTTCCAGTCTTACCTTCTTTTTTTTGTTATTGGTAAGACGGCTAGAATAACGAGCCCGATCTTCCAGTCCAGCTTCAGTGAGCACATTGATGGCCCCTGCTTAACCAGTAAGCTACCAGATTTCCCATACATTAGACAAGATCAACTAAACAACTTGCACAAAAGCCCTCCAAAGATCATCAATGCCTCCAGAACTCACTCATCAAGTCGTTCTTTTGGATACAGCTGCCAGAAGGGAACAAGCCCAATAAGTAGCACATTTTTCCTTTTTTGTTTGAATAAAAGTAGGACATAGTTGGTCGACTGATAATGAAATGAAGAATATCAAAACTTCAAGCAATAGTAACCAGTAATTAAGCAGGCTCATAACATTCACTTTCTAAAACAATATTTTGCATTACATTATTCTAAATATATTCACAACAAATAACTACGACCACAATGCAACCAACTATATTAAGACCACAATGGTCAGCAAGGAATGCTGATAAGCACCAGGATTGAGCTCTAAAACAACAAAGAGAGCATTTTAGGAATCATTGTCCATAGTTCTGCTGCATGTCTCTAAATATTGTAAGATGGCAATGTAAGACATTGAAGCTGGCATTGTAAGAGACAAGAAGGGGATATAAAAAGCAAGCCCCTTCTCAGCTTACTCTCAGTAAAGCTACCCCCAAGGCTTTGGTATAGCATATTCACCTTCTAACGACTTAGCTGGTGCTTGGAAATTTTGCTTCATAGTTCTGAGGGAGCTGAAACAAGAACGCCAAAAGCTGAGTCTGGAATTCCAAGCAAATGCAGCCAAAAAGAAATGATTGTGAATGCAAGTGCATTTACCATGAACGTTGCAGTGATCATCTTCCCTGCAAACCACCTTCCATGGAGGGCACGCTGTGCATTCATGGCTGAAGTTGCACTGTCAAAACGTATATATACATGGCCAGCGCTATTTCTATTTCCAAAAAACGAACAATAAGGTGAGTTTGACAATTCAGTACGTTAGATATAACTCAAGTAAAGAAACCTCCATGTTAGACAGATAAAGTAAATTTTTAATTGGAAAACAAGTAATGGCAATGTTGAGATACAGATAATTTCCTGACAACTGGAATTTTTTGCATAGGATGTTATGGATCTGAGAGTTTCAACCACAATGAGCAATTTCACCCAACAAACTACTACAAGCATGTTAGCCACTAGCCTCTCATAGTTGTTTAGTAACTTCTAGATTTAATTAAGCTTACATTATGTTAGAAACATTTTGAACCAAACTGCGGTACTATCATTCAACTGACTGCTTTCCTCATAATATGAACATTAATTAACAGGTTAGCCCAGAGAGTTCCCAGTTATGTAAAATGTGTAAATTATATGCTGAAAGATCATGATTCAACAATCATGAATATGGCTCGGATAAGTATAATTCATACTCCTGCTTCTGGTAATGAGTTACTGAGTATACAGTTAATGCAAAAATCCCTATCAATAGTATCAATATAATCACACACAAATTTGCAAACACCAATCACTTACTTTTCTACGAAGATATGCTTTACTGTGCCAAATTTTGAACACTCATCTTGAACATCTTCTTTAATATCTAAATCAAAATCTGGTTCAGTCTGCAACATAATATACCATGTCAGCATCATGGTTCCTTAATATAATAACACAGGCAACAGAAAAGCTAAAAGGTATTGTAGGGGCAGCTAAACCAACCTCCACATTCGGATCAAACATATTCTTCAGCAGCAAACATTCACTAGGGGCACCAAGAGTTTCAGCAGGCTGTGCAGCAGTGGAAGCAACTGGAAGAGCTGAACCTGGTAAGCCTAAGACAGCAGGTAGAGAGGGCTGTAAAAGAGGAGCAACCAAGGGAGGGGCACCAAGTACTGATGCTGTTGGCACAGTCAGGGGAGAATTGACAGCAGGCGTGGCTAGTGCACCAGCAACACTGCACATAAAAATGGATAAGACATCAAATAAGTGCCCCACTAGGTCACTTTCAAGACAGCCCGTCTTCACACGTGCACACACAATCTCGTGGGCATGCAGCTGACACACACACACACACACACACAGAGAGAGAGAGAGAGAGACTGCAACTCAAGAGCGTGCAGATAAGAAACTTCAGTTTGAAACTTTGAATAGATCAAATCTGAGATATAACCACAACCTGCATACACACTAAAGCTTTATATCGTAAACATTCAAAAATTAAGTGCACAAGCTCAGTTGCATCAAACCTTGTAGCAGTTCCAGTGCGGTCCAATTTCTGCATCAGAATAGCTCTAGAGCGAGCATTTAGAGACTGCATAATAGAAAAGGCATTGGCAGGACATTAAAAACAATTAAAGCATAACAATATGCATCATGCACCTGGATGGCAAAAGTAAATAAGTAAATATGCATTCTCAATATGATCAGCATACGAAGTGGAAACTGCAGGGCAATGTAAAATACTCTTTTCAATTCTTTTTGACAGTTTTAATTTTTAACCATGTGGTCCTGGGATACAGAATAGCTCAGGAACAAGCATTGCACAGGCCAAAGTAAAACACAAACAACAGAAGATACAAAATAAGAATGCAGCCCCCAGTTATAAGCATTTGATAGGACCATGGTATCGTCCATCAAGCACTTAGTACCAACATCTTATTTCTAACGATAACAAGTTAAATGGTTATATTGCTATTTATTCTTTTGTAATATTTCCAAATTGCTTATCGTGTACTTCTTACAGTTCAACAACTATATAAGTTTGGGGCAATTTCCTTGATTACACGATAAAGATGACATCCACGAATTTCTATTTCTTAACATCATTTTAAAGATGCTTCCATAATGCCACTCCTAATCTGATTCTGCACTCGCTCCACCTTTAAGCCACTAAGATCAGGACAAGTCATTTTATACTTGCTAGGTGTGTCATCACAATTACATGCAAAAAAATATCCTAAATATTGTAACTGAACATTAGTGCAACTATTTACTTCTGCTTACTACCAATCTGCAGTTATATAAACAAATAAACAAACATGTTGGCGATACTAAATTGGAGCCACCATAACTAATTCTCATGCCAAGTACATATGAAATAGCAAATTATAATTCCTGTATGGTCCCTATCCAATAAACCAATAGCTTTTGGTGAATTAAAAGGGGGAAAAAGCATACTACAGGCTCTACATAAAGCAGATGCAATGTTCCTCATGAAATTAACACCAGTTACACTATTATGTATAATGCTTCAAGAAAATATTTTGGAGAACCTCTCTATCCTCATCTTATCCAAACTTCAGACACCTCCTGAAGTGCATTTAGCTTTCCACATCATTAGCTTGTCAATGCAGACGTCACTTTAACCAGAATTTGATCTTTTTTCTTTGCTTGCAGCATAATCTATTGTGTGCCAATTGGTAGCTGATTCTTAGATGACCACCCCACTTGGATGACAGGACCAAATGATCTCATCCCAAGCGATAATCTTGATTGAGGGAATATGATTGTCTTTAAGTGCTCAAGCCAGCGTACAATCAATGGGTGAAGCTAATAAAATAAATTAGTTGAGTTATAGGTGCTATGAAGGTCAACAGTTCTAAGACCAGATTGTGGCTGATAAGGACAGATCCACCGATCCAGGACAAAAGAGAGGTCCAGAGAAGCTCTAGGGAAAAATAAGGTCCAGTGCAGCTACCACAGAAATATCGTGTAACAAATTAATTTGAATGGTTTCAGGTCAACAGCACATAGATTTTCAGGCATGCGTACAGTTTTTAGAGAGATTTTTATAGGTTAAAGCTGTATAATAGAGTTTCTTTAAAGTTATCAGGCGTGGAAATAAAGTTACAATCTCTTGATTGACAATTATGACTGCTAAGATTATTCTGGACACGAGCAGCAAAGGTCTAATATGCAGAAATTACACTATCAGAAACAAGGAGGAAGGGTAGGACGAGGACTGACATTGGAGAGAGGAGTATAGAGCAGCAGCACCATTCCCTACCCCAATTTCTTTCTGTTGAAGAACTTATTGGACACCCCATAACAGTATTCTTTTTATTCCGAAATATTTAACCAACAAATTCTCATCATCTGCACCAGCTCTTAAAAAATTGGGCCATAAACTCAATGGTTCGTCTCACACCAATGCATCCTTTTGAACTACCATCATACCACACCACTTAAGCCTAAGCCCCCCGTTCTAACTCCTTAACTATCTTGGACAGATTTTCATTGAACCTAACATTTTCTTTGATCACTAGCAAAGTTCAATTGATAGGTATATCAAGCATATATTGCATAATTGGCATTTTATGCTGTAAACATGATCAAAGCCATTCACAGAATATCTTCTTTTTTTCAGTATAGAAGTGACAAGACTATAAAGATTTGGTAATATAATGAGGCAAAAGGATTAGAATGCCTGGAAAAAAACAATAGATCACCAGAGCAATTCAAGATAAAGATGATAAACATTCAATAGCTTGACAATTCCAAAAACGAATGAAAAAAGAATTATGCACTGTCTTTTTAACACAGCAAACTCCAGTAAAAAACAAAAGCAATGATAAGAGAAGATGCACACCAAGCCTCCGCCCTCATCATCATCAAAATCACCAGCATTTGCACCAAGATCTTGCATTCCTCCTTGCTCCGTCACAGCAGAAACCTACATATACATGGAAGACATGTAAAGATGCATGCATAACGTTTGATGTCATCGAATCATCTACATAACAACAAAAAAAAAACAATCAATGCACACAAATCAGGAGTCTACCTTGATTGTCTTGCCAGCAATCTCTAGCTGCCCATTTAAACTCTGAGCAGCTCTAGCATCTTCAAGACGTGCAAACTAAAACAGTGAACTATAACCCATTAGATTATGTTTTTGAGGATCTAGCACCAATAATTTAAGGTTACTACTTACTTGAATAAAGCCAAAACCTTTACAGAGCCCAGTCTCTGGATCAACGGGCAGTTGAACTAGCTCCACAGTACCAAATGGTTCAAACACCTGCATGAACCCATCATGAATATTAAAAATCAAAGCCCCAAATCAAAAGTTAGAAGCTGAGATGTTAGGCTTTACAAGCAAGAAACTGTTGCACCATTGTACTTCTTGTTTAATGCGTAGAAGCAGAAGGGACAGTCAAATGGTGGATGTTAAATCATGCCATGTGGTTGCATGTTTATGATCGACATTATTTACAAAAGAACAAGCAGCAGCTGCTGGCACTTAAAAAGTCCAGACACTGAAAAAAACATAGCAACGAAAATAGTCATCATTTAACTCAACTGGAAAGCATACCACCTCAAGAACTGCAGGATCAAAAAAAAAAAATGCTCGACTTCCACAAGAACAAGGTTTAATCAAGGTCAATGCTATCAATCAAGTGTAAAACTTTAGCCTTACTCTCTTCTTCATGAGGTGTAACAAACTCACATTTTAATGCTCTGGGGAAAAAAATTTCAAAGATATGGTCAACTCAATCAATGCAAATGAAAAAGCTGTATGCGCGATAAAGAAAATCCTTCACCTCCTGTAAGATAAAGGCTCTAACCAGCTGCACTCTATTCAATGACTAGCTCAAAACATCCACCACATCAGTCATCAAAAATAGTGGATAGCATATGGGCAAGATAAAAAGTAGAGAAAGAATGGGCAAGGTATTGAGAGACAGAAACTGGAAAGCATGGACTATGTGGCTCCATTGACTCGGAATGCTTGCTGGGCTGACAATCTACGAGGTCAAATTATTATGATTTCTTTTGTAAGTGTTTGAGCACTTCTATGATACATACATGAGTTGACTTTGTAACTAAGCCCAATTATGGGAAAAAATAAAGATTGAAAAACATGCCTAGTACCCCATTAAACTAAGCAAATGATAATAAATTCTGTATTCAATTTCAAACATTCAAAACTTCCACAAGCTAGAGAATTTGAGTCATGGTAATCTAGCTTGCAGGAACACTTTATTAGTTACGCTCTCCTAAGGGCCAGAATACAAAAATCAGAAATGTCATCCATATATTTGATGCATGGAGCCACTAATTCACATTTAATCTTTCCATGGATAACATAATAGTTTTTACAATACTTTTTCATGACATATTGGAATATTAGCAATAAGTGCAAGTGCGCATGTAAGGTTACCAAAAAAAAATTAATAGACCTCTGATTAAAAGCCTCACCTGATAAAGAATTGCAAGCCACAAGTATACATATAGACTAAGCAAAGCTTCAAGACTCATATTATACACTTGGCCATGCCACTACACTCAGTTCAGAGGTCACAAGTCACGAAACACCAACACTGTAGTAGATTGTGGTTGATCTTTTGCCATTGTTAACATGCTTAATTATATCAGAATAATATAACTTGAAAATAGCCACTTCATTTGTGCATAATACCCTAACCTAGAGCACCTTTCAAGAATATGCGCACACAGATGAGATTTCCTTGGTGCACAAGTAGCTTGACTTACAAGTTAAAAAATTACAAATGAGATATCGAGACAAATGATTATGACAAACCAATTTCCACAATTCAAAAATCCTACGACGATTTAATAAAGGTCCACCGTAGGCTTCATATCAGGGTCAACAGTGTCGAGCAGCATATCTCCAAGCATCATAATATCTAACAGTGCATAAATGCCGATATTCCCTCAACACACATCAGCTCCTTTAGTTCATTTGTCTATTTGACACCACGAAAATATTTATCTGTAAACAACTTAATATGAAAGGCCTTACCAGAAAACTCATTAAACAATTCTTTAATCCTCCAAGGGCTCAGTACCACATCGTGAGTCCAACGTAAGAACATGGTAAAGAGTATTACATCAAATAAAATAATAACCTAAATTCTTCATCCAAATGACAACCACTTCTGGAAATCTTTCAAACCAAGCTCTCAAGGACAATTTAACATCAAACTAGATTTATGTTATTTTACACACATATTTGCAGACTGAGCTAAAATCTCAAGATAAGGAAAATGTCTAGAAAATCTTAATTTAAAGCTCCTTAAAATTTGAAATCTTTCTAATAGGAAAGCTCCTGATTGACTTAATCCTAGCTCAAGAACAGGTTGGAATAAGAACGTTCGGATTTAATTGGATTATCTTCTGGAATCCAAAAATTTTGTTTCTTATATGGACTAAAGTGAGACCTAAATATTAGAGTATTATGTAAACCTGGATGTTAACCAGGCTGGGCCAGACTCCTACTGGGTCATTGCCTAGCATGTAGTCCTAAGTTGCTGGCCTTAGTTCAGCCCGGCCTTGGGCCTAACTTGCCCATCATCCAACCGAACTTGGCGTTTGCATCTCAGTGATGCAAACCTAGCCAAACTGGAGATAGAGAAAAGGAGGAAGGAAAGTCTTCAGCAACTCAAAGATCGTAAGGAGGTAAGGAGGAAGGGAGAGGGAGAAGGGGAAGAGAGGGGGGGGGGAGAGAGAGAGAGAGAGAGAGAGAGAGAGAGAGAGAGAGAGAGAGGGTGCAGGCAATAGATCAGGAGGCACCAACAAGGTAGGGCAGGCAAGAGAGCGTGGAGGGAAGAAAAGGGTGCCAGAGGCTAGTTTAGAGATGGAAGCAAGGTAGGAGAGTAAGAGAGAGAGAGAAGGGAGACAGGTACGCCAGTAACAAATTTGGAGGCAGAGAGAGAGAGATACCTATATGGATCTGTGAGAGTGTGTTTAGTACTATATCAGGTACACATTGGGGAGACCTTGGATACTTAAACAAAGAGAAGGACCCCAAATAACAACCTTATGGCTAGACCTTTTCGGTGATGTCCTAGATTATTACAATTGGTATCAAAGCCAACCGAGCCCGCAACCCATATGCCGCTATGGGAATATTACAGCACAAACCCTTCTGTGGCTAACCACAAGAAAGTCATGGCATTTCTGATTGGATCCTTTCTTTTGGAGGATAAGGCTTAAACAGGAGGACTGTGCTCTGCCACATGCAAATGGTTGCTTGCTGCCCCCCATTGACTTGTCATCGACATTGTAATGACATAGGACCTTTCTCATCGACATTGTAATGACATAGGACCTTTGGGTAAGGTCCTATGCTTGCTGCCCCCCATTGACTTGTCATCGACATTGTAATGACATAGGACCTTACCCAATTTGGGTAAGGTCCTATGTCATTACAATGTCGATGACAAGTCAATGGGGGGCAGCAAGCAACCATTTGCATATGGCAGCAGCAAGAGACTTGAAGGCAGGAGGATAGGTCTGCAGATACCTAAAAGTTGGACGGTCTAGCTAGCATTCAGAGTGACTAAGATTCTAAGATATGTATGACACTTCGGTCAGGCCAAGCCAAGCTAATCCAATTTTCAACAAACTAAAAACAATCTGGCTTGTTAGGCTAGAAATTCCCAAGTTTATTATAATGATTGACTTTTGAATCTAGAAATATCTTCCTGTGGAGAATTCCACTTTCCTATCCTCTCTCTCTCCTCTTTCTTTTCTTCTTATTCTCCTATTTATTCTCTCTCTCCCCGCAAATCAAAAGCCTCAACCCTTGTCGCTAAGGCTGCATCCCACACGGATTAAACAAATGGCCTAGCACTTTTTAATCTTAATTATCTAAGATCCAGAATTGGTTTAACCTTGAACTTCCTAATCATATATTGCTGTAAGATGTTCAATTATTGAAACTTTAACTAGAATTTTGACTGAAGGTAAGCAATTCAACTCAATACGGTAAAGAGCACACAAAAATGGCTAAAGGCATGTGTATCAAGATTTCAACAATTTGCACCCAACCGTAATCTGAGCATCACTGTACACTAGCAATCAAGAGGATTGATAACTTTCAACTGACCGATGGCAATCTCTTCAACATCAGTCAAGCAAACAACTACCCACTATGGTAGTTATCTAAAACCCGTACGGTTGGAAACTAGCCAACAAGTCAAGAAATCAAACATGTGCATAAATTAGTTGAGAAGTAAAAGCAATTATCTAACTTCATCAAGAACTTAGAGCATAATTGAGAAACAGTAACCGCTAAAATCCATCATCATCTGATGGGCGGCAAATAATAGCTGAATTGTCATTATCAATAATTAAATAGAGACATGAGATAGGCAGCACCATAATAAACTTTGCAACACTCAAGTACAAAATTTATTTTATTAAACCAATAATGGAAGTTCCAACAGCAAACTTAGAAACATTTTAATCCAGAAAATCCCCAACAGAAATAAAATTCAGACTAACATTCACTCCAAGACAAATTCAATAAACCAAGATGCAAAGTAAACTGCAATATTTACTATGGATACAACTGAATGCAGTTAATAGGACAAGAGATAGAGCTATTAATGTTCATCAACAACACAACAGAAGAATTGCACTGATTATAGTTCAGTGGTCAAAGTTCAAAGATTCAATATACCTGTCGAAGCTGACCTTCTGTCATGTTGAAATGAAGATTACCAACATACAATCTTCTAGCCCCACCAGAATAAGGCCCAATAAGCCCACCGGCTGCTCCGGTCGTATTTGACTGCACTAAATTCTTCTCAGCCTCTGAAGGCTTAACCATAACCGGTTGGCCATTAAGCAGCTGGCCAGAGAGAGCTATCGCCATCGGAACTGACATGGCATCATAAAACTCAATATATCTGCAACAAAAGCTTACAAACGCTAAATGATATAGGAAAAGAAGATCTGCTCCAATTACAAAACGAATAGGTGTATCAGGGGATATAAAAGACATTGCATCATTAAACTCAATACATCTGCATACGCAATTTAGAATTGATTTAGGTGCCTAGAGAAAACAAATGTGAGACAATGGGCCACAAACTTCAAAAATTTTAACCTAAGAGGTAGGCTGGCCTAAAATATGCCAGGTTTGGTTTTTTTAACTGGTTCCACCACTGTTTCTTCTAGTTTAATAGGTGTAATCTGTAGAGCATATAAGATTCTTTTCTTTGGAGAAAGATATTGAAGAAAAATCCGTTGAAGAGTTCTTTAACACTTCTCTAGTTCTGGCAATCAGTTTCAGGTGAAATACGTTCAAAGAATAAATAGAGAGGATTGGAGTTGAAAGCTATAGCAGTTAGGCTAATTCAAATAGATGGAAAGATCAGCTTTCACTGCCTTGTGTTTTGTTAGAAAAATTGGGTATGGAATGACTAAAGTATCAAAATGTGTATCTATAAAGTTCTTGTAAAATTAGAAGTTTAGAACTAATGGAATACTCAGTATAAGTTCCCAAAATGACATAGTTTTTTTTTTAGTAAACGAAATGCATCAGCCAAGCACAACCCAAATGTCTACTATCAAGAGAAGGGGAATGAAAAACTAATGTGCTGCATGCAAGAGACTACACGAAAAAAGCAGTTTACAGAGAATCAGCTAGTTTCAGTGAGTTGCTATATTCGCATCCATGTGCCAAATGCAAATTTTTATTCTCCCAATAAATATGATTCCAGTCAGAGTTGTTCCAACTCATTAGTGTGATCCAGCAACAACAACATCTTTGTGCATATATAGCTCAATCAGTAAATGCTAGTACCATCCACATAACCAATTGCACACTGCAGATCTGAGCATTACCGAATTTTTACTTTCTTTTTTGGTAAGATGAGCATTTTTTATTATCAATCACCTAAAATCCGAATGCCTACAGTTGCATGATCAAGTATCAGTGGAAAGACAGTTAACAGCTTGAGAAGAACATAAATTTTGAAAAACCTAGAAAGAAGTAGAAAACAGACAGAGATATAGAGATATAACTGTACTACTTGCTTTCAAATAAACTGTTACAAATATAGTGATAACAACGATTAAACAAAAAGAAAAGGAAGATAAAGTGCCCACTAAAGGTCCAAAAACAATTTCAACCAATCTAACTCAATTTCTTCAATTACATTCTTATATTTTTCATAAAGTTTCCACAATTAAATATTTTAACATGCCTTAAGGCATGGATACTGGAGGTATACAATTAAAAACACTTTCAAGATATGTTATAGCTCGTAGAATCAGTAGTTAAATGATTAATATATTTAAAAAATAAATATTACTAACATACATCATCACTGCGTTGGTGTAAGTGGTAGAGATTGATCAGCTTCCTCAATCCTCCATATTATTATATGCTGGAGTTCAAGTTCAAGCTTTAGAATGGAAGACTTTATGTAGGTCAATTTTTTTAGGATTTAAGTTATTTCTTTTATAAAAATTAAAAATTCCTTAGGCCAATTGGATGTGGATGATCCATCTTAGCATCCATGTGTCACTTATTTTCTTTATTTTTTATTTAAAAGAGATTAGTTAAATATAAAAATATTATATATAATATGTATAACTATGTCTATATATATAAATATAAGTTACCTAGATGTATAGAATATATGCCTAAGAATATGTGTCATTGCATACTACTCATACACATAGACACAACCTAATGTACATGTTTATATGCATGTGATGGTCTCAGCGAGAAGAGCCCGGGCATCCTAAGATAGTCAACAGCCTAGGAAGCTGTCTAGGTGCCCAGGTTACAGCCTCTTAACAAGAATCTCCTCTGGTCTACCATGCACATGACCAAACAATTATGTTAGGTTCTCCAATACATCAGCTAACTAATGAGGTGCAACTCCAAGCTTCAACAAATAATCACAACCAGTTTGGCAATCTAACCTATAATTACATCTTATCCACTATATAGCCTAACATTTTTATCATACAACTCCATGTTTTAGTCTATGAACATATGCAATGATCCCATAATGCCTAGTAACATATGCATTGATTGCATAAAAGTCCAAAAAGCATCTCTTCATCCAGTTGCTTTGATTCTATTGTAAATTCCATCATCTCCCTCCTTTCTTTGACAAAAAGTCTAGCAACATAAATCAAAACATATATCAAATATCTATTTTTGTGATTTTATTGAGGAAGCTGGAACTTCTTACCTAATGTTTGCTTTTACATTCAATGACCGTATAGAGAGTTAACATTCTTGTACACACATACACAAAACACAATGGACAAGATCAAAAAAGCTACCACAGACAAGAACTCTCTGACTGCGAATTTGTTTGCTCCTTATCAATAATCTATAAGAATATATCAAACAAATTATCTCCAAGATATGCTTCCCCCAAGTCAAAAATCTTTTTTGCCATTCTTGCATCCTTAATTTATACTTGCAATTTACCCAACCAGGAAAAGAGACTAAAGGTTGAAGCAATGAGTAAAAAGCCAGGTCTCACAAACATTGATGACAGCCATATGTGATACCCTCAACCTCCCATAACTTTATATTGCGGCTCATCAGTTGATATCTGACTATTATTATTTTAATATTCATCTTTATCTCCATACATTTGCAAAATAGATTAGTTCCTTCATCAAATATTACGAAAAACAACATTATTGATCAACCCAATAATGTTTCACTTGAACACATCAAGTTTTCTATAATTATTTTATCTTGTCCGGACACCTTTTGCTGCCTCTTTTTTTTTTGATTTTTCCCTATATTGTCAAATAACATTTAATATGCACACCCCATCCTGGCATGTACATTATCAATGGTAGTGTCTTATAATCTCATTCAACAACACATGGAGTTACTATCTCACTATTTGCATGATTTCACCAGTCACCATCTTTCAACAGGACCACATATCCCCATATTTAACACATCTTATGTCCCTCATTTTCACTAGCTTTCCACATCTACAATTCCGCTCGATCATTATAAGTTGCATATTTAGCCTAACTCATTAATTGTTATTCTTCTAAATATCTTTTCAACTCATCTACGATTTTCTTTTTTTGGCACTCCTAGAAAGCAATTCATATCATAATCGCTCAAGCATAGACAATAGCAGGTTAATGGGTAAGTAGTCACAGCTTAACCAGCCAAATAGCTACCCAATCCCAATAATATAAACAAATTATAAGGCATGATCATGTGTCTACGGGCCAGCCCAGCACCTCTATGAGTGTGATCTTGAACCTAGTCTACAACCCCTCGCTCATCACTAAAATGAAGATAAATTGGGTACAACCCCAGGATCACACTGAGCATGCTGATTGAAAAGCTTTTAAGCAGTAAACACACTAACTGAGAACCATGTAACAGGTTAACAAGAATTGTTCCTCGCCCCAGGCTTATTCCAACAATTAACTACATGGCTGTGATAGAAGTGTTTAATATGGTGTGGTGGCAACATCAAGCACAACAAATTTCATGAGATAATCTTTAAAAACCATGTTTTAAATAGATCACTTTGAGTTATGATTTGGCATTATGTATTGGCGCATAATGGTTCAAGAAATCATACCCAACACCCTTAGAACGTCTTGTATTGCGATCCATAATGAGGCGCACATCCCGAACCTAAACATAGCAAATAAAATCCATTAGTAGAATGTCTAATTAAAATGCATGTTCCAATTTTTATTTGTTCAACTTACAAAACATGGATCCACAGATATAGATACTTTATAGGTTATAGAATTGCACCACGAAGGCAGCCTATATGATTGCCTGTCACGTTACAGTGCACTAATGAATTCAAAAAATGAACTTTTGACTACTAAAAAATGACAAACAAAAATATCACTGATAGGGGAAGATCACCACAATCAATCTCATGCCAATTTATTTTTACCAATAAAATCTCATGCCAATTTATGAGAGTAAGTTCTTAGAAAGGTAAAAAGTGGTTACTTCATCACTACAAAAATATTTTTTTTGAACTGCATCCACTCACCTAACTATATAATGAGTTACAAAGATGTAATGAGAAATACTTTCCAATAACAACTGCATGGCTAGGAATGTAATCATGTACATGAAATACGTAGAAGAATATATTAAGACAACACGGCCTGTAGTAATTTGCAGGTTGTGTGTAGCAGATCTTTGTTTAGCTCTGTTTTTGCCATGGATCTATTCCTAGTATTGTAGCAATTTTTTTGTGCTCTGTATCCAACAGTGCTTGGTTTTCTGTTCTCCTTGCTCGGGTGTTTTAAAATGCAGTCCTAGTGGCCTTATATGTATGCATTTGGCCTAGTTACTGTGCCGCACAGGTTGAGCTGCTCAGTGAGCTGCCAGGTGCCCATAATTGAGGTTTCACTTAAGGGGACTCATGTTCTATATTAAGAGTTTTAAATTGAGAGATGCCTCAGTATTCCTGTCATCTTCTTTGCACTGGAGGCATCCCTATAAATTAATGTCACTATGAGGGTCATTTTCATGGAGATACAAAGGAATTATGTATTGTGCTAGTATTTATGATAAGGATAAAAGAATCTAATGATGATGGTGGAAGGCAATCAGGAAGAAGATGATAAGTCTGGGCATGTGGTGGAATCAAACAAATCAGGCTAACACCAGGCTAAACACAAAAAAAGGTCTAAACAATAGTAAATATATTGGATCAAAGATGGAAGAATGTAGCTGTACAGGATTCAACCAAGGATATCCAAAACTTTAAACAAAACAGGCCAAACGCCATCCTGAAACATATATTTCTGTATGTAGATATACATACACATGCATATATAATAGCTTCACAAACTGAATTAGACCTCAGGCCTCACTTGTCGACCTGTGGACAACTGGAGGTGAGGATGCTAACTAATTAGCTCTCACTCACAAGTGTTGGAAGCATAAGATGATGCAGCCAGCAAAAGCACTAATGAACAATGGACTGGTATTAACTCATTTTCGGTGCTTCCTTTTATTGCAGGCTGCTCAAATCTACATGGAATGCTACTTCTGAAACTGGTGCTTTGATTCTTTGCTAGTTTCTTGACACAGAAGGAAAAAAAATAATGGCAATATACACTTCTATGTTGCATTTTATATAAGTCAGTAATGGCGCCATCACTTTGACATTCACAAATTATGAAATATATCATCACACTGACCTTCCCAGCCCTTGAAAAAAACTCATAGACATCTCTCTCATCTGCCTTCAAACAAATCTGTAAAAAAAAAATGTAAGAACAAAAATGAGTCAGGAAATATTCAGAATAAAATAATAATTAAAAAACCTAAAGTAAAAAGAGAACCTGGTAGGCAAACACGGTTCTTTGATCCCGTTCTGGATCAGCCTCAGGCTCTGCCACTTCCTCTTTTCTTCGCCTGTATGAGAAAAGAATATTCAAAGATTATGCATGTCAAATAAAGAACAAGAATAGCAGATTTATTTTGAATAACGCCCAAATCTGGACAAAAGACAAAACCAGACTCCAGTTTTTTTTTCTTTTTTCTCTTTATGAACTGAAATAATTTATTAAAAAGATGATGGTGCCAAATTTATGGTGAAAAAATCTGCAAGGCAATTTTCTTTCTCCAACATGAATTACTAGATCCACGTAATATAATCCTGCAAGGCACTGTAAAGGATTCAGTCAATATAATGTAAGTGGACAAAACTACAGCAAAAGATTTTACATTGACAGCAAAACAGATTGCTAACAGGACCTACAAAGATCAGGTAAAGTTTCCTAGCAATTGATCATGACCAGATAATTAAAAATAAAACAATAGAGGCATGCTAATAACACCAAGAAAATATAGAAAGCTCGTGTACGCATCAAAAAAAAATTACAAAAAAACCAAAAATTTATGACCCACAACCATTTATTCTTATGAAACATCCAGGATCATGTTAGCCTGGTATATAAATGAAAATGCACATGACAGGCAAAACCATATCAGTCTTTTGGAAATTTGTGGGGAAAAATCAATCACTCGTAGAATATGAAAGAGTAGGGCAACTTCAGAATACATTAGTAGGTTGTGCTGCTAAATGCAAATATACTCAAAAAAAACTTAAGAAACTGGTGGAACTATATGAAAATGGCAAAAGAAGAAGGGATACCAGGAATCTACAATTTTGAAGAGAAGGCCTTTCTAGAATGAATTAAATTCGAAGTACACAGCAGAAATTATGGATTCACGAGACGACAAAATTTGAACTCAGTAAGTCTGGAAATGCCATATGCAACCACTTTCTGGCAAGCAAGATTCGCCATATCCATACCAAACCCATACCAGTACCATGATAGTACAAAGTCAGTATGCTAGTATGGGGGATGGTTCAACATGCCGAGACTCGGTAAACCTCCCGTACCAAGTCTTGGTTCGATACTGACATGGTATGGTACGTCCGGTACTAGATAATATGCACCAGTACGACAAACCTTACTAGCAAGGAAAGAAAAAAAATTCTTGAAACAAAATATTTAATGTCAAAACACTTAGAAGCCATCCACCAGAGGAACCCTGCATATAAACAAAAAACAGGTTGTCCTGCAGTCAACTGAATAGCCATTCCCCTAAAAGCAACAAAATATGATATGCTTCTATGAATCCCCTCACCAGCATGTCTGCAACAGAACAAATACAATTCAGCCACAGTGTTGCAATGCGGATGAAAACCAAAAACATAACACAACATCACCATTGATCTTCAAATCCTCCAATATTACCATCCCAAGTCTCGCAAAGATAAATTCTAGTTTCATAGATTTCAGAAATTCTAATAAGAATGAACTTTTACATCCCATGACCTGAGTTCCTGAATAGTCTTAGTTGCCAGAATGACCAGCTGAAGAGTGCTCTAGTGCATCTGCGAGTTCCCAGAATCTTTTGTTCAATATTCATAATATTGATATTCTTTAAATAACACAATTTAGCAGCTACATGAAACTGCAGCATGTAGCAGCACAAACAAGAAACCATTCCATGTGAATAGTGACATAAAATCTGCTAGGAGTATGAGTATGTGGAAAAAAAGAAATAGAGAAGTTGACAGGAGGAAAAAGAAAACAGGGAAAACATAAAATTTTCAAAAAGTGCCTAATTGCTTATTGAGGGAGAGGGGAAAAAATGAAGTGGATGTATAACCATCTAGCTAGAGACCAACATTTATTGGCCCAGGAAAGAGGTTGTGAATCAAGCAGGTGTCAACAAGGAGTAAGGTGGTGTTGCAACTGAAGTACTATATACAGGTGTCAATGGTATCACCTCCTACTCCAATTGTAATATGTAGTGATAAGTCAATGTTTATGATCATTTGGTGGAGGTGGCACAGAACCTTGGATGGTAAATAAAAGTTCTGTCAAGGATTAAAAAGAAATGAGAGAAATAATAATAATAATAATAATAATAATAATAATAATAATAATAATAATTCATCCGACATATATAAAATGTTGGACAACTTGCTCACATAATTGCTTACAAAGTTATAAAAGAAGTTAAAAAATATCTACTATCACAAAATATTGGCTCCACTTGAAGTTAATGGTTCACCGCTAAGTCAACTGTTTCCTCCTTTATCTTCTAATTCCATATTTTATAGGTTTTCATCAAAACCCAAACGAAGGAGAAAAAGAAAAGAAGAAAAAAAGAAGCTAGTTTTCTAATCACCTCTACTTTAAATTAGAACTTCCCCTACTGCCCTACATATTTGCCATAACTCAAAAAAGGGAGAAGTAAATTGCATCAGCAAACATGCTCCAGCCAGGTTGCTTCAGTCTTTTGGCATTTAGAATTTTATGCAAATGACTTCTCAATATATACTCAGCCTAACAGGAATTTAAATCTCCAAGAAGTGCACTTGTGGGCTTCACGTGAAAATGATGTCCAACAGTTATCAATAACTATATGGCTCCAAAGTTTGAATTATATACACATAAATGTATGCAGACATACTTACATGCATACATATGTGTATGACTATGTATATATTTACTTCATTTTGGAGAAGGATGTTTTAAACTTGCCAAACAGCTATTACCTCTTAATGCATTCCATCAACAAGATGTCAATACACATGTTTCTGACAATGATTCATATCTCACATACTGTAGCTCTCAAAGATAACATCTAATTGACAGCATTATAGCAGTACTCAACCTCCAACCAACTTGATCAAATTCAACTAAGCAACATTTGCAGACTATTACGATCATTAACCCAACCGAGTACGACCTTGTTTGTTTTAATCCCAAATTTTGGCCAAAATGACATTGTTCATGAAAGCTCTAAAATAATTTCTAATTGATAAGAAAGATGCAATGACCTCTTCCAATCGGTTCCTCGTCTCATGAGGGAGTTTACTGGTAAAATACCTAGCCCATGTGAATTTGGGACCAAATTATCAGCCGAACCTCGCAAAACAATTTGCTCGACTTAACAATTTCCTCTTAGTGTCTAGGGCAATTGTTTATCCTCTTGAATCATATTTAGTATAACTAATTTGTCACTGAAGATGGGTCAACATGGCAAATAATTAGGTATGTATCAGCATTCCACATAAACAGGACGCATAGAATATGCATGACATGCATCCTCAAGAGGTTATTTCCCATGGATTTGAAAACATCATTCTCCATATGTTTGCTTCAAGAAGGCTTCCATAAAAACAAAAGCAGGCTAGTATGTTATGTGCATTATGTTAAATATATATTTAATAGGAAAAAAGGGGAAAAAAACTTCTGCGGCACTCAATTAAGTTTCACTCCACAGTACATCTGGTAAAAGAATTAATTGAACTGTTGACAGGTCTTAGTCACAGAACCAGACGCCACTAAATAATTTTGCTGTATTCCCACATCAAGCATACAACTTCATGAAATTATATTTTAAAAGAAAAACAAGCTTTCCCTTGATGATAAAAGGGAGATAAGTACACAGCCAAACACCAAATAAGATTGATAAGGAAACAGCAAGAATCTTTCTATTTGAGAATATTTTACTCTGAATACTAACCAGAACTAATTCTTTGAAGCAAACTCCAAAAGATAGTGCAAACGCTACCCTAATATTCGAACAAATACTACCTATATTTCCTTTCAATGTGCACTTCTGTATAATTTATAAAGTATAGGGCATCTATATTGTCTACTAACCAACGATCAAAATCCAAAGTCAATCTTCCAGACGCTTCAGCAAGTAAAAGCAGTACCATTCAACTTAAAACTACAATCAATTTACCTATACAACAATAATAAAGAGAAGAATAGTGACAACCAAAAGCAGATAAAAGAGCACCTGGCATCACGATCACGATCTCTTTCTCTGAACTCCTTCTCCTTTTCTTTGAACTCCCGCTCCCTGCTCTTCTCCCTGTACTTGTCTCGCTCCTCATCCTGATTCCTCTCTGAGCGGCTCCTGCTCCGGCGCAAGCGCTCCCGCTCCCTCTCCCTCTCCCTCTCCCTCTCGCGCTCCTTGATCCTGTCACGCTCCATATCCCTCTCCCTCTCCCTCTCCCTCTCCCTATCACGATCCCTCTCCTTCCCGTTCCTCTCATCCCGCTCCCTTTCCCGGCGATCCCTCCCACTCCTGTGCCAGTCCCGCTCCCCTTCTCTCTCCCTCTCTCGCCGCCGATCCCGGTCTCGGCCACCATCATCCTCGGACCTCGTCCGCTTCGAGCGGCGATCCGAGTCCCGATCCGCCTCCTCAGACCGGTGCTTGGAGCTCCTGCCCCGGTCCTTCTCCTCCCCGTTCCCACTCACCCATTCCTTCTCCTTCGGGGCCTCCGCGTTCTCCACTGTCTTCTCCAAGTACTCGTACTCGTCGAAATCCATTGGAATCCAATCGCTCCCACCAATAAATCTGATCAAAAAGCGAGATAATTATCGCTTTCTTGAGAAGAAAAGCAAACCCTAGCCTGGAAAGAAGAGGATTCAGGTAAGAAACCCTAAAAATTGGAGGAAGGGGAAGGGGGAGAAAAAACCCTAGGTTTAGAGGAAGAGGACGAAGAGCTAACCTTTGGGGAAGAAAAGCCGCTATTTATTCGAGCGAAGGACGAGCTATGGATGGACTATGGAGAGAGAGCGAGAATCGGGAGATGGTACAACCAAAGGAAACCACAAGACCAACACGATGAATTGGCTCGGCGGTACTAGAGGACCCTATGAAGACGGCAAATGATGTGCCGTCTTATGTACAAAGTTACTTGTTGGCCCTCACGTTATCCTATGGGAATGGGAGTTGGATAATGGAAAATTACTGAGACCTTTAATTCAGCCTTCAATTATTTATTACGAAAAAAAGTTTTTTTTCCCCAAACTATTTAGAGAGAGGCGCAGTATTGATGTGGCTGGAGACTCGTAGGTAGATGCCCTCCCCTTGCGGTATTGGCCGACTATGGTTAGTGTCGAGGCTGCAGAAGATCTGCGAGTCTGTGATCTTCTTGTCCCTGAGGAGGCTGCATGGGACGAGACTAGGTTGGTTCAGCTTTTCGGGAAGCATCTCGTAGAGAGGGTCTGATCCCTCCCGTTATCTAGGTGTGCAGGTCCTGACATGCGGGTTTGGAGCACCTCTACCAGAACCAGCATCAGGGTAGGCGACCTCTCCCGCATTCTCCGACGGCAGTATGAGCCTAGGCCTGACTGCACCTGGATCTGGCTCTTGGGACTCCACCTGAGGGTAGCTCTATTTCTCTGGAAAGTGGTCTGGGGCTGTCTTCCGACAAGGGCAGTTCTTAGCAGATGAGGATTGAGAATCCCTCTGGTATGTAGGGATTGTGGGGGGGACGAGATGGTGGACCATACCTTGTTTCGTTGCACATGGGCTAAGGCGACTTAGCAACTGGCAGGGATTCCGCTGGAGGTTCGGGGCTGGAGGGACCAGTTTTTATGGGCCATGCGCCGATGCTCGAAGTCCCCACTGCTTCGCCAGGAGGCGGCCCGAGCGATTTGCGCGTCCTACCAGATTTGGCTAGCTAGGAACGCTCGTATCTTTGGCGAGCGTAGTATGTCGTCGAGATTTGTGGTGAAAAATGCCCATATGCAGGCAGCGGAGCTCAGTCATATCATACCCGTTGAAGGGACCTTGACAGTTCGGGACATCCGGAGTTCCCATTTTGCTTCGGTAGCATCTCGTACGAAGTTTTTCACCTGGAATCCCCCACCCTTGAGTTTCCTCAAGGTCAACTTCGATGGGTCTCTCTAGAACAGAGGTACGCGGGGCAGCACAGGTTTTATTATTCGGAACCCGTCTGCCCGGGGCGTGGCTGCAGGGGACAGCCAACTCTTCGACATATCAGCTCCAGATGCGGAGTTGAGGGCTGCTTAGGCGGGGCTTCGTCATGCCTGGTATGTTTTACGGGCCAGCTCTATTGTCCTGAAGGGGGACTCGGCCATGGTCATTAGTTGGATCCGGAGGGGCCAAGGGGTAATGATAGTGTCCGCCCTTTGCTTCGAGATATCTGGGCAATGGTGAGGGACAGAGGGACCTTCCAGACCAAGTATGTTTTCTGTGAAGCTAATGAGGCTGCGGACTGGGTGGCTAGTTATGTAGTAAGTCACTCCAGTAATACCTTATGGGTTGGAGATGGAAAGTTGCTCCTGGCACTCCGATGTATTTTGTTTTTTGATTTTATTGGGTGTATCCATACCCGTCAGGTATGATCCACCCGCCTTAGCAAAAAAAGAAAAAAAGAAAAAAAAAGAGAGAGAAACTCCAACGAATTTTTGTACTTTTTTGCCCTTTTGCCATTCTTGGCCGGAGTCCACCTCCTATTTGATTTCTCCCGACTCACAACCAAGGTAGTGCTCGAGGTTCTCAATTGATAGGTTGAAGGTTTTGAGCCCACTATAACCGTTTCAGGGTATATTTAGTTGAAGAAAGTAGAACTTTTGAATAAAAATGAGAACTAGCGACTCTCCTTCTAGTTATTTGGTTGGAAGAAGTTCTATTTCTATTCCAATTACAGGAGTAAACAGGAAATACCTTAATCCCCGAAATCTAATTCCTACTCATTCTTAGTATTCAAATCACATATGATCGAGAGGCAAATGCACTTTTAAAGTAGTTCCATCGCGACTAGTTCCATTGGTGCAGTGGAAAGGGTTCACTACATGTCCTACTTAAGTATATTTGTCAGTGTCAAGTATTTATGCAACATATTTTTTTTTTCTCATGCTGCATTTGGAGCAGCCGTCAGGTGGCTTGTGGGTACAGATGGGCATTGGGTCGGGCCGCCTATGGTCCGGCACGCCTGCTACAGTAACGGGCCGTGCTAGGCACGGCTCATAAAAGGGGACCGGGCTGGGTTAAGAATTTCTGGCCCGCGGGCCAAGCCCGGCACGGCCCATAAGGACCTGGGCTGGCACGATTCGTGGTGAGAATGAGGGAGGAAAGGGATATTTATAGGATTCCAATTTTTTTCCAAAATACCTTTCAAATTCGCCGTTTTATGGCTGTTGGGAGAGGCAAAATGGGTAAAAAGCCACAAATAGCCGTTATGGGCCAAAAAAATAGCCGTTATGGGCCACCCATAAGGGCTAATTTTTTTTTGGACAGACGGGCCGTGCCTGGCACGGCCCATGCCGGGCTTAGCCTTTAGGTTAAGTGGGCCGTGCCATTAGGTTAAGTGGGCCGTGCCTGGCACGGCCCGTTTGGTCTATGGCCCGGTGGGCCTGGGCCGGGCCGGGCCAGGCCCAGCATGGCCCGATGCCCATCTCTACTTGTGGGAAGTAGCTTAACCAGAACTTGGAAAGAATTATCTTCCCGTCCTTACTGCATTTCATATCTCAATTTCGTATGCTACTTACTTTTTGTGGAGGTATACACGGGGCAGTTTTGTCGCCGGGACCAGTCGGGCGAATGGGCGGGTCAAATTAATTTGTTCCTGAGAAATTAACGACAGGTCCTTATGACTAACTACAATTAATCTCCAGTCCTTATGTAATGAGCTTAGACAAAAAAGAGTGCAAAAAAGGTTGGCTCTGGTTAGCCTCACATGAACCTGTCCCGAACTTGTGATAAAAATCGCTAGCTGACTTTGCCAACTTAATGTCAAGGAAGGCCCTAAATCCTGTAACTGAAGCAACCTCAGATTGAGCATTTGGCCCAAACCAAACAAAATAACCAAGATAAACAAATTAACTCCTCTCTGGTCTCTGCTATGTCAGACACCCTCAAATAAGAGTTTAATTTATAATTCACACAGATAAAAATTTCATTTGTTACAATACAAATCTCAAACAGTATTATTAATTGATGAGATCAAAACCATAGCTAAACACTCCTTCCTTTTGAATAATTCACATGCACTGCAAATGCCTTCTTCTAATTCTGCATAGCCATTCACAGGATTCCAACGTTATATAAATGTGTTCCTTCATCATATCAGTTTTGTCATTGACAAGTCACAATATTACATTTGATTTCAACCATTGTGGAAGCTGGCAGACATCAGGTTAGCATGCTGAAGGAGTGCTGAATGCCAACTTGAGCTATGCAACAATAGCAAATCTGAAGTACCAAGAGATACATTGAAAGTAGTTGTCACAATATTAAGCTAGAACCTTTTCTGATACGCAACTGAATTGCATGAGCCAATAGCAAAGTCTAAGTTACAGGTTTCGATACATTTACCAGCACCCAACTGGTACCATGCTACGGTTTGGTTCTTGCTGCCGACACTAAGTACGAGATGATATACTAAATACCAATTCATCACCGGTACGGGTCGATACATCCAGTATGGGTCGGCATGCTCATGGCAAACCATGGGGAACAGGGAATTTGGAAAAAAAAAAGCCCTTGAGTGAGATGCAGCACTCATATACTCTAGCAAACAAGTTACCAGCTAATGACATCCCTCTTTGAAGAGTAAAGAATTCTGGAACTATGAAAGTTCAAAAAAGATGCAACTCTGTTATGAATATTTTTATCTGTTTATAAACTTATTATACACAAACATTTTCTAGCCTTTTTCCACATATAATAATGCAATATCTACATCCAGTGTGTGAAATAAAATGCACAAAAAATAATAAAAAAGAAAATGAGAAAAAAAGAATTACATGAAATGAAAAATATCTTTGACTACAATATGGTGTGGATTTGAGCCTAATTGAAAACTAAACATATGTATGCTGTAGTATATGACCGATAAAACGTGTTATGGAGCTGAAAGCAGCCTGGGGTGACAGTAATCAGAGAATGGCCAGAGAGAGCACAATCAATGTCGAGAAGATACTCTTCATGGAGTTCAAATGTGAAGAATGGCTGCTGGAAGGTGTCAGCACTGTGACCTGAGTAGTGTTTCCCCGCTCCTTTGTGGCGTCTGGGGTGTAACTGCTTGGTCCAAAAGCAGGCGAGGGAGGGATTGCAGATTGGTTTTTGTTAACAGGGAGAGTGCTGGAATCCTCAACATCAAAACCTGAGTAATATAAAGTCATGTGTTATTCAAACTTGCTATGTCAGATGCATTATATAACTTGTCAGTTTATACTTACAATCAAACTCCTTCCAACCTAAGATCAGTCTCTCACGGTCAAAGACAATGCGGAGTCCAGTCATGAAATTTTCTGCATAATAAAGACCGGTGGAGCACATGAACTCATGTCAGATTCCATATACAAGCGACAATTAGTGCAATACAAAATAGAAAGAGACCATATGACCATCCATGTTTTTTCCCATTTTGTGCTTAATTATTGAACACAACCCTGAGTCAAGAAGACTCCAAAGAAGAGTAACTCTCTATGAACCATCACCAACTTAATGTCACCCCTTTTAACTATTTTTGTCAAATCTTGGCTGGACCTATCATGAAACTGAAAACTCAAAAGAACAATTGTAGAAGACCTTCCTATTGGCCATATCTTGAGCTCATGTAACTAGGACACAACCCTCCAAAATTTTTCTAGTCTGAATGGTCTAAAGAGGAGGGGGGGGGGGGGAGTTACAAGGTTTGATATAAGAATTGCATTTGTCTCCATGGCCCAGATGACGAGCCAAAATGTCCAACAAAACACATCTCTATAAATAGTAAGGAGCCTGTTATGTCAGTTTTGCCAGCAAACAGCAGAAAAAATAAGGATTTGTGGTTTTAAGGCAATGCTTGTTGTAATGCATTAATAAAAATGGAGCATGAAAACTTACGCCCAATAATGTTCAGTTTGTGAGACTTAATGATAGCCAGGCAATATACCAATTTGCTTTTCTGCACATCATAAAATGAACAAAATTAGTAATAGCTAGCCAAGCTTGTAAAGATATAGCGTTGCATCTTTTACCTTATTGGACACGATAACTATCGGATCATTTATAGGAAACGGGCTTCCACCTTTTGTTGTTAGATTTATTTTAGGTAGCACAGTTGAATTTTGTTTGGAACTGCAGCAAGCATCAATAAATGTATTAGATGAAGTATAAAAGATTAAAACAAGAGAATGAGCTGGTAATAAATTATGATGACATTGACCTCCATTCATAGCAATACTCAAATGGGATATCAGGATCCGATTTGTGCTTATTATCTTGTACCTGTGTATCAAACTGTAGAAGAAAAACAACTATAAGATGCTATACACATTTTAAGGATCTGAAGCTGTTCCATTTCTTCATCTAGCAAATTACTCACACTTTCAGCAACCTTCGTGTAAACTGGATCAGCCAAATATGTGAAGGAGGTACCAGAGTCAACAATAGCACTAAACTTCACATCTACTGAACTATTCCCCACTTCCATTCCAGTTAAGCTGATATTGTATACTGGGCTGGATAACAGTGTTGAGAAAGTAAAAGTAAATGAACATGATTATCAAAGAAAATAAAAGAAATATTAAAAACCATTTTTTCCAAACCCACAACCAGCAGTCCGCAAAAAAGAAACAAATCTTACTTCCTGTTATTAACATCTAATGGAGTTTCTTCCTGGTCTGAGCTACCTTTATCTCCAAAATAGATTCTCCCAATACCCTCACTTCCAAAGCACATGGAGAAGGAATCTGAAGTGTATCCTTTACTTGCTAAAACACTAGGAACAGATACGTTGTCCAAACCAAGCCCAAACAGACCATTAGGAGCTGCACCATCCAGAAATGCACCAGTCTGAATCCGTCCACAGCTGCATAATTCAATTCGCAACAGGATCACATAAGATGGACAAGATTGCTAAATCTTAATCCTAGTAGACCTTGAAATGGCATGTGGGTAATAAGAAAATAAACATACCCAAAAACAATTGGTGCTTTAACAACTTTTGGAATAGTCTCCGCCGTTTTGAAGTACAAAATATCCTCAACTAAGACTCCGACAGATGACGTGTTATCAGATACATACTGAACTGCATAAGGGCAACTGCTAGTTGCTGCTGAGCATGAGCTTTTCAGCTCACAAAAACTGCTGTTGCAAGGAACCTTTTGGCTCGTCGACGACTTAGTTGGACTGTAGATGTCGAACTCGATATTCTGTTGCCATGTATAATTCATGCCCAGATTAACAAAACTTACTTGTCTCATAACAGAATAAATGCACAAGTAAACAATAGGAGGCCACAGACAAATGTCCACATTAAAAGGGTACAAAAGAATACAAAACATTCAGACAGACAGATAATGTGAAGACATGGTGTACAAAAAGATCAAAAAATCAAAAGAACAAGAAGAAAAGGTTCCGCTTAACAATAGCAATACGAGCAATAAGCCCATAACTATTACAACCATAGATATTCTTTCCAAAGAATGGTACCGTACCCACCATATGCATCACGTTATGTCATGAGGAAGACGTGCTGGACAACTAGTCACACCATGCAAGATAAACTTGGAAATTGATGTCCTAGAGTATCTTCAAAATGTTAGGAGGTAAAATGGTCTACAAGTCTAGTCTCATTCAAAGAGATCGTAAGCTGTGAGCCTTCACTGCTAGAGATGATGATTACACATGCCTGATGGTAAATGTATATCCAATTTTTTTATGGCAACATCAGATTGAAGCTAGGAGCAAAGAGAAGGTGGGGCTTGGTCAATTTCTGCTTTCTGGGACTCATTCGTTGGGGTTTTCAGGTCTCCATACTTCATTCCTCTCATTCGTATCTCCTTGGAAAAAAAGAAAACTAAAAAACTAGCATGTAGGCTTTGCTTCCTGGAACATTTGCAGCAGAAGAGAAAAACTAAACCTATTAAACAGGAAAACTGAGGTACTTAAGAAGCAGATGACATATTGCATACAGGCATGAACCAGAAACCAGTTCTGAGTGCAATTTCATATCATTAAAAAAAATGGCAGTTTACATTCTCCTAAATCATACTCATTATAATCCTTCTAAATTTTCACAGTTTCATTTATCTATTAAAATATATCTCTTCCTTGTTCTTCCTTTGTTGTTACCTCCAGTACAATTGTTAACAAATTACAACGTAATGCATCCTGATATGGACCAACAATGGTACTAAACCTATCTAGCATTAAAAATAAAAAAAACAAATTACTTGACCCAATATTTTTCAAAAACAGTAAACCACAAAATTTGAACCCTATCCAAACCATGGAGAACCTATGATCAAATAAATAATCTTATTCAGCCAGATCCCAGAGACGAAATCACTAACTTAGCCACAATAAATAAATCCAACAATCAAAACAAGAACTTGCACCTGATTCAACGAATATATTAATCAACGAGAACTCATAGGTTCTTCAAATCAGATAAAAGCCGGAACTTGAAAAGGAGAGGGTCTAGCAAACCTACGGTTAGCCCGTAGTCAGGTGAAGACGTGGGAGCGCAGCTAATGCAATTACAGGGCACCCAAAATAGATCGCTCCCCGTGTCCAGCGCCACCAGGAACGTCACGTTCGGCGTCCCCAACGCCACAAACGCGTAATGCAAGCTGTTCCCAAATAAATCCCCATCACATTAACCCCCAAAACAATCCAAAGTCCAAACCTTTGAAACCCTAAACCCTAACGAATTAGCCAGAGATTAAATGAGAGTCCGTACAATCCCAGGGAGCTGAGTCGGTAAGTGGCGTTGCCGTCGGCGAAGAAGAGAACTTCGTCGGGGTCGCCGCCGTCAGAGAGGGCCCGGCCGCGGAGGGCGCGGTCGTGGTGGGTGAGGGTGGCGTAGTACTCGACGGAGCCCTTCTCGGGCCACCAGCCGCCGGGGAGCCCACCGTGGGCCTCCGCCCACTGCCGCACGCGGTCGGAGAAGCGGTGGTGGACCTCCAGCCCCAGGGTGGCGCCACCGACGGTGCCGGAAACCGCCAACGCAACGGCCACGAAGAGAAGAAGAGGGCAGAGAGACGGTGAAGAAGCAGCCATGAAAGAAGCTTAGAAGGCGAGGAGCGATAAGAGGAGGAGAAGAGAGGAAGGATTTAAAGAGGGGAGGGGGCATGGATTCCGTCGGTCTAACGTTGGGTCGGAGACTCGAAGTCAACGGTGGCCGTCGGCGTCGCGGGAGGAGCCAGGACGTCAAAGCTCCTCCATTCACTCTCAATCTTTTGTTCGTGAATTGCTGGACCGTCAAGAAAGAATGACAACTAGCAGTGGATTCTCTCGTAAACAAAAAAAGTATACGCATGAAACTGAGTCGAAGCTTCTCTCAAATCAGGTCAAATCCAACAGAGTTATATTAGTTTTTGTCCAACCTTCCTAATACGACTAAAGCCCCTTTTTTTTATTTCTTTGTTTTCTTTACGTTGGGGTCCATCCCCCAGTTTGACTAGCAAGGTACTTGATTCCTATAAATTTTTCTTATCTAAACAAAATCACAGCATTGTTTGGGTTTGGATGTTACGGATTCGTCCAATAATCTCTTTATTTATGTGGAAAATTGTCTGATATTATTTACCGTGTAAAAAAAACTTTGCTTCATCATGGATTTTACATACCAGGATATTATGATTTATGCTCTGATGTGGAGAAGTCTTTTCAACATATTATACTCTAATATAGGATGGCAGCACAAGTATGGAGAATGACCTCAATTCAGGATTCACTTCTTTTATCATTGGACAGGTTTCTTCGGAGTATTAGAGAAACATCATCTTCTAATTTAAGATATTATGAAGCAATCCTTATTTGATATATTACTCATTATATATGGTTGGTATGGAATAAACGTATAATTCAAGGTTTGAGATGGAGTGCTTGGTTGATTTTGCTAAACGCCTCTATACAAGTTCATGAATTTCTCCATAAAACTCCTTCAAGAGGTCCTTTGATGGTACGAGCAATCTATGACTCTTTTTAGGCAGTTTTCTCGTAAGTATATTACTTTACTTAGGAGCCACCATCCTTCTATTTTTCGAGATCAACTTTGATAGTAGTGTATATGAGAGAGGTGATTTCTGTGGAGCAGACATGATCATTAAAAGTGCTAGTGGTGTTTTAGTGGCTGTAGGTAGTTTTTGGATCTATGACACAACTGTTCGAATGGCCGGAACCGCATTCAGTATGACAAGGCTCATTTTTTGCTATTCAAATATTAAGAACAACCAATATTTTTTTGGAGGAAAACTCTTGGATAATTATTGAATGGTTTTTAGATCCATTGTCTATAGAAATTATACTTCATTCCCTGCTCCCAGATTGCTTGTGATAGTTGCATTAATTGTTCTCTTTTAAGGTTTCTCAAATTTATAGAGAAGCTAACAGTGTAACTAACTGTATGACATCTTTTGTGGCCAACTATACAAGTTTAGCATTATGGGATTTTACTACACATCTTCATGATGTTGTTAAATCTAATCTTTGCCTATTCCTATGAATCTATTTATATTTTTTTGGTTTCATTTATCCAATTTATCAAAAATAAAATCCCTCTTCAGGTCCATCTCCTATACAAAGTTGCTTAGCATGGACATTCATAGGATAAAATGGAATGCATTAAGTAAACTATTTATAGCTAGGAAGTTGTGAATCGACTAACTAAACTAATTGGCACCCACCTACTTGAAACAACAAGAAAAAAAAAACTACAGTGCATCACTTTCATTTTATTTTTATAAATTTTAAACAATATAAATATTTTGGTGTAGTTAATTATTTATAAAGTATAAATATGGTAAATGTTGGCAAAGGTGATGGTAATAACGATAGAGATAGTAGAGATACTGGCGGTATTGGTGGTAGAGGTTGTAAGGGTATGATGAAAATAGTAATGATAGTGGTGATGTGGCAATGATGGTGGGGACGTCGGTAATGTAGCGAAAACAACGATGATGGAGACAATTGTGTGATAAAGACGATGGTGGTAATAGGGTTGCTGACTATATGATGAAGATGGCAATAGTGATTGGGGTGCTGCAGTAGCAATAGCAATGATGGTAGAGGGAAAGTTGACGACATAACAGTGGTGATGAAGATGGTGTGATGACGACAGCAATAGTGGTAAGGGTGGTGGCAGTAGAGGCAACGACTATAGTAGGGGCAATAACATTGGGGATGGCGACTAGAATAGTGGCAGAGGTAATAGGATAGTAGTAGAAAATACGAATTTCTCATTTTGAAAAATATTGAATATAAAAAAAATTACTTTTCCTTAAATAATGAAAATAACTTTAAAAAAAATAAAAATAATAGTGCGAAATATATTGTTTCATCTCAGTTTCTCTAATTCTACATTTAAAAATAGAAAATAGAAAACAAAAGTGATTCCATATAGGTTGTAAGTTTTTCTAACTATGATCCAATGCTTCCAACTAGTACCGTTCCTGCATGGATTATGGATACGCCATCCAAACCCCTCAGGAGCTGCTCCAGTTCGCCATCAATGCAATAAATCAAAGTCCACATAGTAATTTAGGTCAATTAAAATTAGCAAAAATTAGTTTCCCACCCTTCCGATGACTCTGGTAAATGCAAGACCTTGATAAGGTCAGATCTATTTTCTCAACCTGCAAATTGGAAGGGTTTGTTAAGCTTCGATGCACACGATTTTTGCAAGCTAGGCAATCTTTTTTTCTAAGACCCAATTTGACAAATACCAAGTCACATATATTATTTTTGCGTGGATGCAGGGCCAACTCAAAGATGAAGACTACAACCACCAAGAAGATGTGGGCAATGCAAACCCTTCAGGGGAAGCAAGAGAAACGTGTGTGTGAATCCGAGTTCAGACCTCCCCCCTGGTCCATTGTCCAGGCTTGAAGGCGAAGGCGATGGCTTGGTTTTGAGGGGTAGGCCCGGTTGACACGCTGCTAGAGGGAGCAAATGAAGGTAGGGAAGGACAAAGTAACGGCCCCCGCAAGTAAAGCCGTGAAGGACTTAAAAGAGTTAAGATCCCATGGAAATTTTGGTCCGTGGAACTCGTTGGGTGGTGGCCCTTTCTCCACCTGTACCTTCGTAGGACTTGGTGGCCCTGGGATATCCGAATCCAAAGTACAACCAAACAAAAAAGAAGTTGACTTTATGGGCTTCTTAGATTGGGGTAAATCTATGTTTCCAAAAGTCCATGTTCATGTCTCTTGTTTTTGAAGTATCTTCCGTTCGTAAACAAACTTAGTCAACAAACATTTCTTGATGCAGAATCCATTATTTTGAGCCATTCACACATTCAGATTTTATGACCTATGAGGCTATCACTATGGTGCTATGACTATGATCCAGAGAAACTGGATCAAACTGTGGGATTCAAATCTAGCTGTGAACCTGATAAGATTAGGCTGGTCTGGATTGGTCCTTGGAACCTAATAGTTTCCATGATTATGTTTTTCAAAAAAGAAAAGAAGTTTCCATGATTGTGGACCAATATGGACATTTGGAGTCTCATCAGATAGGAGAGATGAAAATAATAATAATACGACCATGACTATGAGTTTATTTCTAGTTTAATTTTTTGATGAATTATTTCTAGTTTAATGGACATAAACACTTGTATCTTTAACAAAGTAGGCACTTCGTATTTTTAACACTTGCAGCATGTGAAGAGGCCATAAAAGTGACAGGGTTCTGCTCGTTAGAGTCCTGATCCGATCTTTCGAACGACGACTTACTTTTCCTGAAGATAAGGATTATCTTCTGGCTTTTAACTCTGGAATTTGTCACACTATAATGTCAGAAATATATGCTGTGCAATACAGGAAAAATGGAACAAGTTAGATATATGCTGTGCTAGTGATTTAATTAATGTAAAGCAACAATTCCTGTAATATTTTTCTTAACATCCATTAATCTTTTATAATCCTTTCAAATCTTAAGAATCTGCAAGGTGAAAAATGAAGTCAGCTAAAAGACATATAAACCTCTGTACAACTCTATGGCCTTTGACTTGTGGGATTAATATTATATTTTTTTAGTTCATTAAACTTTTCAAAGAAATGTTATTATTTAAGATTGATTCATAAAAACATAACAACAGCCCTTATAACATTGTTTTCAGAAGCTTTGAAAGAATAAAGTGGAAACCTCAGGATTGAAACAGGCCAAAAACTGTCCCGGGCTGCCAAGCTCAAATGTGACCTGAGTTTTTCTCTTTAGAACACCATCCAGGACTGACATTGACTTATGTGTCATTTTGCCTCGACGTGTGAAAATTTTCAGGAAAAGTTCAGGTATGTCACAGTAGTGTTTTAGATAGCAATACATTGCGATTGCTATTGTTATGGGTTTTGGCGACGGCAGATGGAAAAAATTGATTCATGTAACATCATATTTCATTAAGAAAGAGTCTACAAAGTCTCGATCCTCATGAGATTGCACCAATTACTCATGATTAGCAGCCTTCAGTTTTTCTGCAACATATATATTGATCTTTAATTTGGTTTTTGCAAAATATAAGTTTAATTGCTATTTTCTTTTTCTACAAAAATATAAATATGGTACTGCAATAAAAAAAAGAAATATTTATTTTGAACTTACGTTCACAAAACAATTACAATAACTAATAGTTGCTATCTTGGCTGACATATTCGAATCTTCGGTAGTGCTGCTAAAAAATCAACTGCTTGAGCTGCAAGCTCATTGCACTCCAAAGGATCATGATGGTGCAAAACAGAACTTACAAAATAGAATTTCTCTCAAAGAAGCAGAGAACTACTTGCATCTTTTCTTTCTCATAAGAAAGAAGGCAAAAAAATCAAATACATGTAAATTCATCGAATCACAAATCCTTTGAACACCTCAAATTAACTATTTTTGCTGAATCGCAGATCCTCCCCACCTTTTTATCCGTGTGCATGCTTTGCCTGCCATAGTAGAGTCCAAATTTTTAAGGCACAAGCTTGCCTTCACACACACACACACACACACACACACACACAGAGAGAGGGAGAGAGAGAGAGAGACCTCTTTGTTCCAGTTAGTGCCCAGTGTGATTCCAGTGACTAGTATCAAGGTCTGCAAGCCTACTCCAGTTAGCATACCAGCCCACATTCCCTGATTCCAAGCTCGTCATCACCAGCTATTGGCATTAACAAGAGAACGAAAAAGAGAAGAAAAGAAAGTTTGTTTCATCATAGAGTCTATTCTTTTAGTTTGTGAACGTACCTTCACTCCTAGATCAAATTTAATTGCCAATAGGTAGCCCAATGGAATACCCACCACATAGTAACATCCCAAGTTGATGTATGCCACCAGCCACTGCCACCCTGCTCATTAACAAGAGAACGAAAAAGAGAAGAAAAGAAAGTTTGTTTCATCATAGAGTCTATTCTTTTAGTTTGTGAACGTACCTTCACTCCTAGATCAAATTTAATTGCCAACAGGTAGCCCAATGGAATACCCACCACATAGTAACATCCCAAGTTGATGTATGCCACCAGCCACTGCCACCCTGCTCCAACTGCTACACCTGCAACAAAAAACCATTATTGATTTTTTTTTTTCTCTCTACGAGCAATTGATGCATACCATAAAGGCATAAACATTATGATGGGTGCATCGGGCGTACCCGACCCCAACGGACCCGAAGACCGAACCCCCGCTATCTGGGGGCCTTCTCCCACGTCCCCACGCTGGAAGCAACACCGGAAGCGTCCACGAAGGAGCAACACCGCATGGGAAGGGAGCACGTGCAAGAGCGGGCCACGATGGAGAAGGAATAGTTCACCGAACAGAAGGATCCGTTGCGAAGACGAAGGCGAACAGTAACCATGCACTCGGCCACTACGTAGAGGCTGGGAGTTAATTTCCCCAACTCTTCGACGGGACATGCGGCCTTTTCGGAACGTCAGTTGTCAAGAGCTATGGCAGGGGGAAATAAATGAGAGTGTAGGGAGGGGGAGTATTTTATTATTGCATGAATTATTTTAGTATCTAGTGTTTTGTGGTAGCTCTCACCCGAAGAGAGACCTATATTCAATTTAGCCTTGTGTTCCCATCCATCTCTCTACGTCCGCCTTCCTTTTCCTCTGATCGGGACCTATCACTGGTATCAGAGCCTGGGGATGACGAACAAGGAATGGATAGAGCACCTTGAAGCAGAGATGAGTACGATCCAGGAGGAGATACGCAATATGGAGGCTCGCATGGATGGGCGCATCACAGAAGTGTTGGAGGCCCTCCGTCGTCTCCAGATCTCAGCTCCGACTCCATCTCCCTTCGAGCCAATGCCGTCCCAACCTCCATCACCACGAGAAGGCGGATACGGCCGAAGAGAGGAGCCCGTCGGAAGTCTACGCCACCCCAGAATGGACTTCCCTCGGTTCACCGGGGACGACCCTATTGTTTGGCTCGACCGAGCTGAACAGTACTTCGATACCCAAGGAGTTCTGGGCAACAAGCGAGTAACCACGGCCTCGTTTTACTTGGATGAAGAGGCAAACCACTGGTGGCAGTGGTTACGCCGGACGTATCAAGATGAAGGAGCCGTAATCACCTGGAGGGTGTTCGAGCGCGAGTTGTTGGCTCGGTTCGGGCCGAATGAATATATCAACTTCAATGAAAAGCTTTCACGTGTCCAGCAAAACGGGACAGTGAGAGAATACCAGCAGGAGTTCGAGAAGCTGGCCAACCGGGTCCAGGGCTGGCCTCCGGACGCGCTGCTGGGCACCTTCGTGGGAGGACTCAAGGAAGACATTGCCAAGGAGGTACGAATGCGGCAACCTCACTCCTTGCGCGAAGCCATTACTATTGCTCGGATGCGAGAGGAGCGGCTAGAGCAGAAGCGGAGAGCTGGTCGGAGTACCCCACTGCGGGCAACCGGGGTTTTGCGACTACCAAACCCGACTACGCCTGCACCGCGGTTTCCTGCTCCGACGCCAATCCGACGTATCTCATGGGAAGAAATGCAACAACGACGGGAACGTGGGCTATGCTTTAAGTGCAACGAGAAGTTCACACCCGGACACCGGTGCAAAACTCCTCACGTTCATCTAATAGAAGCCGATCCCGTGGAAGACATGGAGGGAGTAAGTAGCGGCGAGGCCGACCTTCATGGCGAGGAGCAGTCTGAAGGAGAGGCGCAACCGGTTATCTCCCTACATGCTCTCTCTGGATGGAACGGACCAAGGACGATGCGAGTAACGGCACGCATCCAGGGACAACCCTTGACGATTCTCATCGACAGTGGATCAACTCATAACTTTGTGAGTGACCGCATTGCCCAGCAACTCCAACTGCCCCTTGACGCCACCGTCCAGTTTGGAGTTCGGGTGGCAAACGGGGAAATCCTCCAGTGTCGGGAGATGTTCCGATCAGTGGAGGTCGAGCTGCAAGGAAAAAGGTTCTCTGTAAACTTTTATACACTGCCGCTTGTCGGGCTAGACGCTGTCCTTGGTGTACAGTGGCTAGAAGAGCTTGGTCCCGTGGTCTGCGACTGGAAGCAGATGACCATGAAGTTCTGGAGAGACGGCCAGGAGTGCAGACTAATTGGGCAACCGTCAGAAACCGCGAGAGCTAGGGAATTTCAAGAAATGCAACGAGAGATCAAAGGGAAAGCCCAGCTTTTTGCCATCATGGTTAAAGGCTCTGGGGAACATCACCTAGAGGCTGAAAGGAGAGAGCTGCCCCAAGATCTTCAAAGACTACTGAGAAGGTACTCCTCGCTCTTCCAAGAACCCCGAGGGCTACCGCCAGAGCGTCTTTTGTCCATCGTATTCCCCTACAAGCTGAAGCGTCGGCTGTCAATGTCCGTCCCTACCGTTATGCCTACTATCAGAAAAACGAGATTGAGCGCCAGGTAGCAGAAATGCTGGAATGTGGGATGGTTAGGGAAAGCCATAGCCCTTTTTCATCTCCTGTCCTGCTAGTAAAGAAGAAGGATGGCACCTAGCGATTCTGCACAGACTATAGGGCTCTCAACGCGGTGACCATCAAGGATAGATTTCCTATCCCTACCGTCGACGACATGCTGGACGAACTACATGGAGCTCGCTTCTTCACAAAGCTGGATCTTCGGGCTGGATACCACCAAATTCGAATCCACCCCGAAGACGTCCATAAGACTGCATTTCGCACACATCATGGCCATTTCGAGTATTTGGTGATGCCCTTCGGGCTGTGCAACGCCCCTTCGACGTTTCAAGCAGCCATGAACTCCATCTTCCGGGAGCACCTGCGCAAGTTCATCCTAGTATTTTTTGATGACATCCTGGTATATAGTACCACTTGGGAGCTCCACCTTTTCCACCTCAATATTACTCTGAAGATCCTCTCCGACCATCGCTTCTACTTGCAGCCCTCCAAGTGTCTGTTTGGACAACAACAGGTTGAATATCTCGGTCATCTAGTTTCGGCTGGGGGAGTGCAGGTGGATGCCACAAAAATACAGGCGATGCAAGACTGGCCTCGACCCACGACGGTGACGGAGTTGAGGGGATTCCTCGGATTGACAGGGTATTATCGCAAGTTCGTCAAAAGTTATGGCCTCATCGCAGCCCCACTGACCAGTCTGCTGAGGAAGGGGCAGTTTCAGTGGAATCTACAAGCTGAACAGGCATTTCTTCACCTCAAGCAAGCCATGACGACCACTCCCGTACTAGCCATTCCCAACTTTTCAGAGACCTTTGTGATTGAAACCGACGCTTCTGAGAAGGGAGTGGGAGCCGTGCTATCTCAAGGAGGGAGACCCATTGCGTATATGAGCAAGGCGTTGAGTGTAATCAAAAAGGGTTGGTCCACATATGCCAAGGAAATGTTAGCAATCATGGAAGCTGTGCGGATGTGGCGTCCATACCTATTGGGAAGAAGGTTTCAGATACGCACTGACCAGAAGAGTCTACGATACTTTCTGAAGCAGCGCGTGAGCATGCCGGAGCAGCAGAAATGGGTGGCAAAGCTACTAGGATATGAATATGAAATCATCTACAAACCGGGTAAAGAAAACTCGGCTGCCGATGCTTTGTCTCGTCTTCCTGAAGAGGCCACACTCCATGGTCTAAGTCGACCATTATTCGAGATATGGGAAGAGATTCGAGTCGCCAGCTGTGAAGATCCTTACCTACAGCAGAAGAGACATCAGATGGGAGCAACGCCTGATCGCATGAAGAACTATCAGTCCAAGGAAGGCATTTTATATTATAAAGGCCGGGTTCTAATTCCCCCCAGATCACCACTCAGTGAACGGATAATGGCCGAATACCACAACACAAAAGTCGGTGGCCACTCCGGAGCTCTTCGGACCCTCAAACGAGTTTCACAAGCTTTCTACTGGGAATCCATGAAGAAGGACATACAAAGGTTCGTGGCTGAGTGTGTTGTTTGCCAACAGCACAAATACGATGCTCAAGTACCAGCCGGGCTACTCCAACCTCTACCGATACCAACCCAAGTTTGGGAGGACATCTCTATGGATTTCATCGAAGGACTACCATATTCCAAAGGAAAGAACGTCATAATGGTTATTGTCGATCGCCTCACCAAGTATGCACACTTCTTGCCACTTTCCCACCCTTACACAGCACGAGGAGTGGCTGAACTCTTTGTATGTCAAGTAGCTCGACTGCATGGGATGCCGAGATCAATTGTGAGCGATCGGGATCCGGTGTTCGTAAGTAACTTTTGGCGAGAATTCTTCAAACTTCAGGAAACGTCGCTCCGTATGAGCACGGCATACCATCCTCAATCGAACGGCCAAACTGAGGTTGTCAACCGGTGTGTCGAACAATACCTCAGGTGTTTGTGCAGCCAATATCCGAAGAACTGGGAACAGAATTTAGCGTGGGCAGAGTACTGGTACAACACAACGTTCCATTCCTCCACCGGCACAACCCCATTCCAGGCATTATATGGAAGAGATCCTCCCACAATCGTAAGGTATATGGAAGGCCTGTCTGCAGTAGAAGAGGTTGATCGAGCCCTAGCCAACCGAGACCAACTGCTGAAGGAGCTAAAGAGCAACCTGGAACGGGCACAAGAAAGAATGAAGCAGCAGGCAGACAAAAAGAGGAGGGAAGTTACCCTCACTGTAGGAGACTGGGTATTCCTGAAACTTCCACCGTACAGACAACAAACGATCTTCCGACGAGCTCACCAAAAGCTCGCCCAGAAGTACTTCGAACCCTATCGCATCCTCGAATGCATCGGGCCAGTAGCCTATCGACTAGAGCTGCCTGAGAACGCGAAGGTCCATCCTGTGTTTCATGTTTCTCTTCTTAAACGGAAGATAGGAAATGGGCAAAGTCCATGCACAGATCCTCCGCCTATCCAAGAAGATGGCCATCCGGTGCTGGAGCCGGCATCCATCAAAAACTATCGATGGGTTAAGAAAGGAGGAAAGCTCATTGACGAGGTCCTAGTGCAGTGGCGTTCCTTGCCCGAAGAAGACGCTACCTGGGAAGAATACAAGCTGTTGAAGGAGCGATACCCTGGAACAAACCTTGAGGACAAGGTTGTTGTTGAAGGGGGAAGGGATGATGGGTGCATCGGGCGTACCCGACCCCAACGGACCCGAAGACCGAACCCCCGCTATCTGGGGGCCTTCTCCCACGTCCCCACGCTGGAAGCAACACCGGAAGCGTCCACGAAGGAGCAACACCGCATGGGAAGGGAGCACGTGCAAGAGCGGGCCACGATGGAGAAGGAATAGTTCACCGAACAGAAGGATCCGTTGCGAAGACGAAGGCGAACAGTAACCATGCACTCGGCCACTACGTAGAGGCTGGGAGTTAATTTCCCCAACTCTTCGACGGGACATGCGGCCTTTTCGGAACGTCAGTTGTCAAGAGCTATGGCAGGGGGAAATAAATGAGAGTGTAGGGAGGGAGAGTATTTTATTATTGCATGAATTGTTTTAGTATCTAGTGTTTTGTGGTAGCTCTCACCCGAAGAGAGACCTATATTCAATTTAGCCTTGTGTTCCCATCCATCTCTCTACGTCCGCCTTCCTTTTCCTCTGATCGGGACCTTTCATTATCACATTAATGAAATCAAACTCTAGGCCTGTGAAGCTTGCAATTACCTACTTCCAATGGTGCCTGAGTTTATGCTAGTGAAACTACCGACTATGAAATGGTCTGACCTGTAAGAACTGGCTGAACACTGTTGAGGAGGAGCGTGAAAGCGAAGTCCACAGCAAGATCGGCGACGACATGGATGACTTTAGGAATGTTAGTAAAGGGAAACTTATAGACATCCTTCAGTGCCAAGACAAGGGTAAAGAAGAAGAGACCCAGAAAGACTGAGGACATGACCACCACAAGTATTGAAAACTTGGCTGCCCTTGGCCTCCCAGCTCCAAGCTCATTCGATATCCTCACACTGACAGAGAATATATCATGCTTAGCCCCTCAAACAGATCACTGTAATGAACTTAACAACTAATCTTAGATTCCATCCGTGCCGAGTGCTGGCAGGGCCAAAGAAAAGCATGGTCACCTGATTGCAGCATTAAAACCCAAGAACACCATGAGCACCCACCCCAAATAAGTTGTCACTGCCAGAGGAAAATTGATGAAGATTAAGTCATGGGAATTCTCATTCCTTAGTAAAGAGAAAACAGGGATGAATCCTTAAAGAGCTTGCCAGATTGATACAGCAGCCACTGCAACTTCGGCGTCCTTCAGTTGGCCTACCAACAAGATGAGGAACATATAGAACCAGTACTCAAGGCTTCAGGAAGGTCGTCATGAATGAATTCATACAACAACAATACAAATCAGAGAAGTTAATTAAGCACTGGATGAAATTTAATGTAATCATAAGAGCAAAGGCTATGAAGGTCAGTTACCACATCATGATAGCTGAGCCTATAGAGAGCCTGGCAAAGGCTCCCAGGTCCCTGAAGCCAGTCCAGGCCCCAGGAACTTCTTCTACTTTCATGAAAATTTGCTGGCAAGGTCAAACAAGTTAGCCCGGAGTCGGGCTTAATATATCTTAGCCTTCTGGACTAGAGGAACTCTTCAGCTTCATTGAACCATTTCATAGTCCAATGCAGTGCGGCCCCTTAGATCATGCCCATCGGCTCCATCCTCAGCCTGTGTTTTGCGTTCATCTCAATGATCTTATCGATCTAGGCCATGCCTTCTTAAAGTTAAGCTTCCAATTAACCACAATAAATGGACAAGAGAACACCTTGTCAAAAATTATAGTTAGTTACTACATCTTCAACTTAAAATGATCCCAAGGAATTATGCTCCAAGTTGCTACAAATTGGATCAATGGCATGCATAAATGAGCGCAAGAAAAATGCAGGTATCGGTGAGCTAATCCATCACCTAGCTCCTTCTCTACCTTTGTAAGTGAATATCGAAGTTGTAGGTATAGCTGATATGCTCAAGACTCAAAACACAGTCATCTTATTTCTAGTCTGAGGCTAACCATGAATACGAGACCAAATACCAGTATAACCTAGATTGGGCTCACGCGTGTTAGTGTGCAGCCCGTCAAGGTCCATCAGATTCCAATCCACAGAGACACAACCTGACTTAAACCTGCACAGGTGTGGCTCGACCCACACGAGTCCATTGATAACCCTAGTTTCTTTTTCTTTTCTTTTTTTTTTTGATAAAAAACGGCAAATCATGTAGCTCTAACGTAAGTACATCCTGCCAAATTAAGAGAAAGTAAAAAAGTACAAGGGTTGGGGTATGCCCCCCCGCCGATGTCCGCAAAAACTTTCTGAAATGTCGGGCGACGAAAGAGGTGACCCAGTCTGCAGCACTGTTCGCCTCCCTGAACACATGTGATATCTGAACCTCCCTGAACTCTTGGACCAGACTGCAGCATTCTCGAATGAGAGGATGGTCATCACCGTACTTGTCCACTCCTCGAATCCAATCAATCACGATCGATGAGTCACCCTCAAGGTGCACACACTCTGCAGCCAACACCCTCCTAACATAAGAAATCCCCTCCCATGCTGCCCGAAGCTCTATCCCAAGGGCTGTGAGACCAGGTGTGCGTCGACCTTCAGCTAAAATAAGTCTGCCGAAATGATCTCGGATGACAAAACCAATACCTCCAGATACACCATCCACCGACATATTACCATCAGAGTTAGTTGCCAATTCATCATAGCTCTGATCAAATCAACCACTAAACATAGAAAGATTTGTAACAAAACATAAATTTTAATGTCCCTATGTAACCAGGCATAGACTCGGGTGCTCCACATTAGATCCAATTTGAACCCAATCAACCCAAATTTCAGAACATGCAATTGTGTCTTCTAAAACAAAATTGGGCCCAACAACATATGGGCCAGGCTTGAGTCCAACCAATTCACCGTTTTAGCCATGCTGACGTTAATTTAATACACCTAAAATAAAAAGGTCCTGCAAACTCCGAAATGGAACCTAAAAAACAAATCAGATATTTGATGTGTGCTTCCCAATGTCAACCTGGTGGTCTTCATCATAGAAATTATTAGATGAGAATTCATCCACTTATTCGCCGCACGTGGGGACATTACTCTCTTGCAGCTTATCTACTATAAATTAGTCTCGAGCTTTGAATTGGTCTGCTGGATCTGATCCACCTAATAATTTTTCATAGAAGATATTCCACCTTGAATTGTAGCTGATGTTTTTAGGTTAAACGTGTACTTTACGGGTTGAATAGATTAAATTTATGATAAGGTGATTAGTGTTAGTTTGATGCACAATTTGTCTTTCAAGTTTGTGCCTGGGGGGATTTTTTTGAATGGCTTGGATTTTAGCTGGGTCGTTGAATTCTCTCTCAGCTTCCTTAGCAATCTTGCGTGCATTTGGCTGTTAAGTTTGCGAACGTACTTGCACGACAATGTGAAAAAAAAGGAAAAACAGATGGCTCTTATAAGATCTGACACAGAAAAAACAAAGTCAATATGATAGCTTGAATCTCTAGAATGGTGGACCAAGCATTGGTTACCATTTTGCAATACTTAATAAATAGATTGTTACGGATCTGACATGTATTGTATATATATTATATTTATTTAATGTTTCTTTATTTAATATACATATTAAATAAATAAATACTTGCTATCTTTCCCCCCTCGTGTGTGGAAGTGGGTAGTAGGCACGGCCTGATGCAGCCCTTTCTTGACTAGTAAATAGAGGTTGTCAGCAAAAAAAAAAAAGGGATTGTGACACTACCGTCCCTTTCCAAGATAAAATGCCAGGATAAACATGCATGGGATTGAGGGATCGCTAGGTACTATTGATTAAAATAAGATTGTAACGATGATGTTGCTTTGTATTATATATATATATATATATATATATATATATATATATATATATATATATATATATATATATATATATATATATATATATATATATATATATATGAGGATCTATATGGATATAGATATATGTTTAGTGCTGCATACTAGATAAATTTTAGATACTTTCACGAAATTAAGAAATACAAATGATAACTTCTGACTTAGTTTTTTGGATGAAATCTCAGATTGTAACAAATGATATTCGAGCGGATCCGACTTATGGGATTTTATATGAATCAAGCTTGACTGGGCCTAGATCTGATTAAGCGTTGCTTGATTCTGGTTTTGAGGTTAAAAGAGGACGTCAAGTTTGATTTCTTCACCACGATTTCAAGCTGGATTCAAATTTAATTTTGAAGCGAGCTAAATATAAGCCTAATTGATGAATTTGAAAATGCTAAATCGGGCTAGAAATCAACTCAAACTTAAACCATGCTAAGTTCAAGCTTGAACTAAAGCTTAAAAGATGAATTATGGTGAAGGTGAGCTTTGAATCCAAGTCATTAGCTTCCGATCTCCATCCTATTCAATTGCACTTAGGATTCTAGCATAACATTTTTTATTAAAAATGTACGTAATTTATGATGACATATATAAATGTTTATATCGAATTATTGCTATCAAATCTTCCAAGTTCCAGCCTTATAACTTCATGATGCAACATAATTTGAAACCAGCATCCGCTATCTAAAACTATCTTCTCATGCCACCAATGGCGATGAAAGAGTGCATGTGATTCTTGGCAAGCTATTGTTTCACAAGCTAAGGTCCAAATGGGTGACTTCAACCATAACACGTGGATCGACCTGCGTAAGTCTAGTCAAGATCTTGCCATGCCTTCGCTGGATCCAACTAATAAACAAATCCAAATTGAGCTGCTCACTTGCGAATGAGCTCCCAACCAAATATCAGTTCATCAACGAACCAGTCAAAGCCAAAGTCTTACAACCTCATTGGTCAAATACTTCTACTGGTCCCCGGAAGTGCACGAGCAGCACGCAAGACTTTATTGCTACGTTGATTGATTGATACACGTGTGCAATGCTCGGTGGTCTGGTAGGGTCCAAACCGAACAAATATCCGCCGGTGTAACCCCATCAGACAAAAATCTAGTGGAGCAGACTAAATATTTTTACCATATTTTCTATATTAATACGCATCTTAATGCGGAAATCTAAGAACGTTATTGGGACGGAATTTCTCTGGACGACAGAATCCACATGTTTCGTAACTTTAAAAAATAAAAGAAATTAATATGCGCATGTGTAAAGTTGACACTGTCCATTTTTTTTTCTTTCTTTCTTGTCAACCCACTCTATGCTGACGTTTGGTATGATATTTCCATTTCAACAAAAAAAAAAAAAAATCCTCTCTACGCCCACCGATAAAATTTCCCTCCTTTCATCCCGTAGTATTTTTGACTCAAATGAAATTGGCAGTTATTTTGAGGATTGCAAAAATTTTATATTTTTTTTCAAAAACTGAAATTGGTGTCATATAATATAAAGTTGAGGCTAATATATATTTAACGATTTGCTGATATATACTCTAAAACTTCGTTGATATATACACAACAATAATCCGATATATATCTCTAAATAAATCGATATATAATTCATAAAATATAGCATTCACCGATACATAATATACAATTAGATGATATATATCTTGAATAATAGTTACCTAATGATGCAATACACATGTTTAGGCAAATCGATACATAGTTTTTAAATTATCATATTCATTGATATATAAATATGACTGAATGATACATACTCATTAATTTTTTAATACATACTATAAATTTTTTTGATATATACTCGACAACGACTTAGTGATGAATCGATACACAAGTTTTTAAAATATGGTATCTATTAATATATGGTTTATGATTGGGTGGTGCATACCTAGCTAATTAGTTATTTAAATATTTTTTAAAAAAACTTTATAAAGTTTTCCAGGAAGGGAGGCGTGTGACTTGAATTTTTGTATTTTATTTTTTAATTTATAAGATGGATGTACTTTATTAATAATATAAGTCTTGTTCTAATATAGCTTGTGGCAAATAAATGAAGTACAATTCCTTTGATTTTCTTTGATGCGTGCGTCAGAAAATTTTTGTACGTCCAGAATCGCAGAAGACGGGCGATATGGGATGGGGTTTTCTTGAACGGGCCGTTGATTGCAGTAAAAGCTTGAGAATGTCAAAGAGGGAAGCGTATCGAATGCCGGGAATGGCCCCATCACTCACAACTTTATTCCCAATCTCTCCCTCCTCCTCTTCCCTAAATACTGCTCCCATCCCAGCTCTCTTGGGGCATGGTGGTGGAGCCCAGAGCTGCGCCTCTGCCTCGCTGGCCTTGGGCTCTCCATTGTTGATTTTTTATGGGCTTTTGTCTCCAACCCGCAGAGTGAGGCAGAGGGAGAGAGAGAAGCGTCGTCGCGTCGCCCGAATCGGGTGAGGGAAATCTAGACGGAACCCAAAACCCTTTCCCCTCTCTCGCGTCGTCGCTAGATCTGAGGCCGCTTCTGCACCGGAGCGATCGATTGGGGGGTATTGGAGCCGATTCCGAGCCAAAGGTGGGTTTTTTCCTGCTCTCTGTGTCTAATGTGTCGGATTTGGGGTTTTTTATGGTGGATTTCCTCATTGTTTCTTGCAATCATGGAGAGAAGAGGGTTTTGTTTGAGTTTTTGTTCCAAAGCTGAGAGCTTGGGATTGTTTGAATTGGCGGACAGATGCGTTCATTAGGTGAAGATTGCGGAGATCGCATGGCTTTTTGGGGCGCTTTCCGATCTGCGGTTGTTTGGGGGTTTTCGCATCGGTGGATGAGAAGGGAAGTGTGTTTGTGATGTTGTGTTTCGGTTCCATCTGATTCGAAGCTGCGGAGTGGAAAGGCCTTTTACGGAGAAGAGGGAGAGATGGTCCTTGGTTTTCCCCTCAGGACTTGGATTCGCATGCGAGGTAACCGAGAGAAGTATAAATATTTAGTCTCGTGTCGTGGATTTTTGTGATCTATTATATGTCCAGTTGCATGGGTTTCATCCTTTTTTGAACTGTGAACGAAAGAGGACAAAGATTGCGATTTTACCCAGTCTTCATTAAAAAAAAAAAACCTTTGAACTTCCTCAAATCAATGATGGCAAGTTGGGGTTGTTATGTTGTTTCTCTCTGGAAGCTGTCCTCAACAGTAACTTAAGCCGCTTCGGCTGTTGTTTTTGTTGTTGTTGCTCATAATTATATTGTATGTAATTGATGATGTGATTTGTTTACTTTATTTCGATACAGATTAGGGGAAAAAAGGGAGCTTGGAGTCTCTGTACTTCGGATATCATCATTTGGTTTTGAGATAGATGTCGAGAACTCAGAGGCAGGCCTGGGTGAGATGAGGGATGATAGCGGAGTTGATGAACTTTCTGAAGGCCTGCTGGCGGCCGTCGTCAGTCCCGTATGCCCATACAGGCTCCGACACTGTTGGCCGGCAGGATGGGCTTCTTTGGTACAAGGACAGTGGGCAGCACATGAATGGAGAATTCTCCATGGCCGTGGTCCAAGCAAACAGCTTGCTTGAGGACCAGAGCCAGATCGAGTCGGGCCCATTGAGCTTACTCGAGTCCGGCCCGTATGGGACCTTTGTTGGGATCTATGATGGTCATGGTGGCCCGGAAACATCCCGTTTTATCAATGATAATCTTTTCCACCATCTTCAGAGTAAGTACTGAACCAGAATTTCATGCTTAGCCCTTGTAAGTGCTTTTGAAACTTGATGACTTGGTCTTTTTCTGTGTTTATCATGAAATAGCTACTGAAATCATTGTATTGCATATTTGGATGGCCCTTATGCTGTACAAGGAAGACTTAATTATTTCGCTAGTATTTAATACTGCTGGTTAATTCTCTTGTTGTATGATTTGTGAGTCCAAAGATCTTTATACATGCTTGTTGTGCAAAGCTTATTTCATCAATTGAATGTGTTTTTTTTCCTTATTTTGCATACCACCTTTGTCCTATAACCATGGAGTTTTAGTTTGTAATGGTGTTTACTTTTCCATCGGCTTAGTATCTCTGTCGAACTTAATTATATCTGCTATCTTGACTAAATATGAAGACTATGATTATTTGTCAGTGGCAGAGTTGGTGAAGTCATTGGGGTTGGCACCAGCAGCCTGGGTTTGAGTCCCACCTTTGCTATAATAAAAGGAGGGGCTCTGAGTCTGCCTCCCCTCAAGTTCAAAGAGGGGAAAAAACGAAAAAGAAAACATTATGATCATCAATTTTATTCTTGTGGATTTTTGTATTGTACTTGATCCTTCTGGTCTTTGAAACTTATCTGAGCAGCAATAAAACTTCTTTTCACACCATTTCACATATTCAGTAATATCTGGATATATGTTATAAACATGGACTTGGCTAATTCCTCATCATATCTCGATTTTCTTCGTCCTTGCGTTAGGCCAAAGTTTGTGGTACATGCGACTTTTCTGCTTGAAGTGAATTCCTAATTGCACATGCATGCCTGTTGTTTGATCACCAACTATTAATGTTAAATATGTCCTTTCAATTACAGTAAGAGTTGTTTTGATTAATACCTTATGTGACAATCGAGGCTCTGCCTGGCAGGGTTTACATCTGAGCAGCAGTCAATGTCTGCTGATGTAATAAAGAAGGCGTATCAGGCAACAGAAGAGGGTTTTATCTCTCTAGTCACCAAACAATGGCCTATGAAACCTCAAATTGCTGCTGTTGGCTCATGCTGTCTGGTTGGTGTTATCTGTGGTGGTATGCTATATATAGCCAATCTTGGAGACTCTCGTGTAGTTTTAGGGAGACTTGTCAAAGCAACTGGAGAGGTTTTGGCTGTCCAGTTGTCAACAGAGCACAATGCAGGTATTGAGTCTGTGAGACAAGAGTTGCATTCATTGCACCCAGAGGATTCACAGATAGTTGTTTTGAAGCACAATGTTTGGCGTGTGAAGGGCCTCATCCAGGTGCTTATCATGTGAATACCTCTCGTACATTATACATAATCTACAATAGCTAAACAAATAAGTTCTTACTGTAAAAAAGCTTTAGCCAGTTATTCTTATCTGGTTTTCTTTTGTATGCAAGCTCATCAGGATCTTTAGAATCGTACATGCAGTTTCTCTAAAGTTGTTTCTCAAACCCTCTGACCTGCTCTAAAATTTCATGTAACCACAGGATCACACACAAATGCCCTTTTAAAGGATTTGCTACTTGCCATGTACAAATCATCATGTAGGTTAATAATTATTGACATTTATTGCTACTTTTCGACTCCAACTTCTTTCATTTCTTTTTTGAGTTTTCCCAAATGAATATTTTTAAAATTTTAATAACACTAAAGAAGACTGATAATTTTTATGTTATGGAAGATCAAAGAAATTCAACATGTTATGCTGCCAAATTAAAGGTTAAGAATATGTATAGTCCTACACTCATTCAACAGTCTCTAAAGTCTAAACCAACCATTGTTTGTCAATCTTAATCAAACATATAGTGCCATGCCCACACGGCAACTGTATTTTTTAATCTTTTCTAGCTACATGCTTTTCTAATTTCTTTGAATCATTCTTGTTGTAAGAATTGTTTGTCTATGCATGTATGCATATGTCTATGTGTGCATATGATGTGACTTTATTGGTGCAACAATGTTTCAGTGTTTATCAATATCTGACGATACATTTATTTCACAATTATGGATGTTGGGTGGTTTATAACTTGTTTACTGCCTTTATGAGCATTTTTCTTAGACCTGCTTCGCCTTGACTACCTCGCAGTTTTTTTTATTGAGTTGAATGTGTCATCTAGGATATCTTAAGGATGGCAACGCAGTAACAGTTGTAATTGACATGCATGTCATATTTATTTTAACAGATTCTTAGCAAGTTATGCTCCTGAATAGATTTTTCTTTTCTTAATGTCTTTTTGGAGTGGTTGATTTTTGACTTGAAAGCAGGTTGTAATGGCGAAAGTTTCAATATCTTCAAAGGGAATTTTGATTGCTCCCCGTCCATTAGCTTACACTATGTTGTCATAATCACTGACAGGAGTCCAAGTTTTCTAGCTGTAGATCCTTTCCAAAGGATTCAAATCTTAAACAGTTTATCTTCTAATAAAAATGAGAGAAGCTAGGCATAATTGTTCATTCCCCCCTTAAAACATTTGAAACGGTCAAGATTAATATTGTATGGTGTTACATCATTTGGATGATCTGCTCAAGATTTGCATTAAGCTAAAGAATTCTTGGTATTGGTAATATTTTTAGATTGCAACGAATTGGTTTTGGTTGCAGCTGATTTAAAGGATCATAGAGCCCTTTGTGGCATTACATCCATTTGGAGGAAATAAATGAAAAAGAAAAACTGTGATGCATTTTTTCCCTTATTCTTGATGCGGATTTCCTGCCCTTTTGCCTACTCCTCTTCCTCCGATTACTAATAAACAGGATCCTGATTTCCCATACTGATTCTTCTCAATGAGTTACTAGACATGTCATTTCGCCAACTGTTTGATTGCCTTTTTTGCATTAGGTTTTCTAAGTATTGTGGTTCATCCATAATTCACTGATATTTAATAAAAAAATGTTTCATACAATGTGCTCTAGTCCTACACCATCCGAAGAGATTTTTTTCCCCCTTTTGGATTCTATAATGACACATGATTATTATGTGTATTTTCATTGGAACTACATCTACTAGTTTCAGTTCAGTGTTTTCCACTCTGCACCCATTGAAGATAGGTTCATTTAGAAGCTAATCATCTAGCTCTTGTCAAATAAGCTAATAATTTTTTTAAATGTTGTCGCTAAGTTTTTGCTCCCAAACAGAAATGTGCAATGGAATTTCTGCTTCCTGCAGTAGGCTAATTTTGAGTTATATAATGAAGATAGATTTGAAAGTGTCATTTGATTTATTGCTATGTGTTTTCTGGCTCAAGGGCACCAAAGTGGTAGTGCGAGTGGTTGAATTCAATGAGTCTACAACCCATAATCAGAGCACATAATGCTGATCTTACCTCTGACAAAGTTCTTGGAGCATGTTTTATTTCAGTCTGAATCTATTGCTTTCCCAACTAGCTGTGCCTATTTGTTGTTGAAAGGTCCCTCCTATTCTTATTCTTTCTTTTTTCAATTCAAATAAAAGACGCTGAGGATAGATTCCTGAGGAAAACATAAGAGAAGCAAACCCTACTTTATTTCCTGTTAAAATACATGTGTCTACTCACATATAAGAAATATGCGAGACAGGAGATGCTTGTGCTTGGGATATATATATAAAAGGTCAGGACAAGGTCCAATTCCAGGCATGGTTGCATCCAAACCTTTTTCAGTATAAAGATATGCAAATATGTTTATATTAGTTACTGATAATATTTTCCTGTTTTCTAAGCTTCTGTTAGTATATTTCTGTTTTGATTTTGGGCTCATACAACAGCTTGTAGTCAGGGGCTTTGCCACTGTTTGGTATTCGAATCAAATCCAACATACCTTTCAGAACAGAATAATAATACAATACAAATACCAGAGTCTTTAATGCTCTGGTTATCCCCACTTGGTGATATATTCTTTTTTATTTTTCCCAAGTAAATATTTGATGCATCTTTGTCAAGAAGAATGTTATATAATATAGCACCAGCCATCCATGAACACTGTAGCTTGATGTTCATTATGATGGAAATATGGTTGGCAGGTGGCTTGACTTAAGTTCCATTTTCTCTTTCCGTCCTGCAATAAACTTATTGCATTATTGCTCAAGAGTGTACAACCCTGTATTGCAGGTTAGCAGGTCAATTGGCGATGTATACCTGAAAAAGGCAGAGTTTAACCGAGAACCATTGTACGTAAAATTTCGCCTTCGTGAGCCCTTCAAAAACCCAATACTTAGTTCAGAACCATCAATTTCTGTGCAACCATTGCAACCACAAGACCAGTTTCTCATATTTGCATCTGATGGACTCTGGGAGCACCTTAGCAACCAAGGAGCAGTTGACATTGTTCATAACAATCCCCGCAGTGTAAGTTTTCTTTCTAGATTTTGGCTTTTCAATAGAAAAATATTAATTTTGTAGGAATAGATGAAGTTGGCTCAAACTATGTGCTGCTGTACTTTGTGGACATGATTTGGGTGAGGCCCTAGTTGAACTATATTAATCCACTGAATTATAATAGGATTAATGTTTTTGATTTTCCAACATACTGGCATCCTTTTCCAAGTAAAAAATTAATATTACTTGTACAGTCTTTTCAGTAAACCATAGAATTCAAGTCTGGAGTATATTTTGTTTATCGCAAGGAGGGCTGGATGAAAATTTTGTTAGTTTGGATAAGACCCACCATGCTGTATGGCTAAGATTATTGATCAACAAGCGGCGCATAGGCATGTAAAATTAGAATTGCAGAGATGGAAATTCTAGTCGAGTGTGTCTTGCAGCTTGGAAGGAGTTAGGTATCAGTTGATCACCAAATGAAGCTCAGGAGTTTACACTAGCATAATGCAGGGGAAAGAAAACTGCTTGGGCTTGCATGATCATGTTATAAAACATGGAGATTGGAAATGGCTCAGGGAAAGATTGTGTCAACTGTTGATTTAATCCAAAACAGGGATCATAAAAACAAGACCTAATATGAGGGGCAAAGACTGTTGGTTATGGGTTTACCTTGTTGGGTATTCTGTCTATTGACTTTGATTCTAGAGATACGACAAGGATTCATCGGTGGTGCGTGGATGGTTTTCGAGGCGTGCAAGAACTTAGTTTAAGAGCTTGAATGATATGATACCAGAAACGGGAACCTTTCATCCCTGAACACAATTTAAGGACAGGACATGGACAATATGTTTTTGATGGAATACTTATTAATGCATTTTTAGCTAATCATGAATTTTTGCATGGCCTTCTATAGGCCCTGCAACAACAATGATGGAAAGAATTCTAGCGTATGACTGCTTGATTAAGAGATTGTCGGATGTGATTTAAGGTCGGATGCTATGCTCTAGACGTTTTCATTTTCTCCTCCTTTCTAGTTTTGCATTTTGAGGTGTCATTGCCACATCAAAAATTCTCGTGCCTTTCTTCTGTCTGAAAGCATCAAGGGATGTTCTTTGTGGTGGAAATGAGGGCCAAGTGGTTGCATTATCCAAGGCACGGATTGCAAGCTGTAGACAACTTGAAATGCAGAGGATGATTGTTGGTCTAGTGATTGTGTTTATATAGGTTGAGATGCTGTAATGCAGTTCTTCTCAAGCTACAATGTTTGCTAGGGATGCTTGTTTTTAAGACAATTCTACCGTAGGTTGTATATCAAGGACCACTTGGGTGCACTCTGTACACATTATGAATCACTTATGTTCCATGAATTCCTGCAGGGAAGTGCTCGCAGGCTTGTGAAAGCTGCACTTCAAGAAGCGGCCAAGAAAAGAGAGATGAGGTACTCCGATCTCAATAAGATTGATCGCGGGGTCCGTCGGCATTTCCATGATGATATAACCGTCATTGTTGTGTTCCTTGATTCAAACCTTGTAAGCAGAGCAAGCTCACACAGGGGCCCCACACTTTCTGTAAGAGGAGGGGGAATCAATCTGCCAGCAAATTCTCTTGCACCTTGTGCAACACCCACGGAACTTGGTGTTTCCTGATTAAGCCACAGCTCAGCTCATCTTTCCCTCTTCTGTACTAAATTAAACACCCAGAATGACTCCCATGATCATGCCCTTATTGTTGTAAAAATAGGGAGATAGAGCATCTTTGTATCTGTAAACTGTTATACTGTAGCATTTATATGCAGAGAATAGTTTCCTTTTGCGTATGCTTCCTATGAACTAGGTTTCTTTCTTTCTTTCTTTCTTTCTGTCTGAGAAGCAGGGAAAGGAGATTAAAGGCTGAGGGTTTACTAGAATTCTTCGTTTAAAATCCCCTTTATTTTCTTCTTTCCTCACTTTTGGTATGTAAATTCCAATGGACACCAACTCCTGCTATTCTATTTCTTTGTTTATGTTTACCTGTTTCTTTTGTCAGTAATTTGTGGATTTCTTGCTGCTTGGCTGTGAATATAAATTGGTGATAGGCCAAGTACAGGAAAGGCCTCCAGATCCAAGACTTATGAGGGATGCTCGACTGGTGACTAACAGGGGTGCTAAGAAGGGGTAAGTGGTGTCTAAAGTAAATGAATACAGTGGAAGTAAGTTCTTGGAAACTCGGAAGGTGAACTTAGGTTCAGTATTTGGTAAAACCAAGGGGGGCTTCTAGAGGTAATAAGTGTTTTTGAAAGAAAATAATTTAATCATGGTAATAAGCTATGGCTGAGCATATTGTTCAGGAGGATTTTGCAAGTGCAGCCCCTTCATTTTTTTTTTCCTTTTGTAAATTCTTGGTTTTTGTTTTTGGCAGAAGTGGATTAATTTTTGGAGGCCCTGATGGGGATGGATATAGTCTAAACATTTGTTTAAGCATAGTTGAATAAATATTTTTTGCAGTTGATGCACATATCTTGGTAATGAATGCACGTTTCTGGAGTGTTGGATGCACATCATGTACAGGACTAAAGTGTCTAAAGATAACAAAATTTGGTTTCTTTTTTAAAAAAATCATCCAAATATGCAAACAGTGGTGATTAAGTGGTCATTTCTGAAAAATTTCCCATTGACAGTTCCCATTCATTATCAACTGGATTTAGCATGCTGATGGTAACCTAACATGGTCATTTTCATGCGTTCTTTTCCTAAATAAATTCTTGCAAGTAGGATGTAGATATACAATTTTCCGACTGTCTATTATTTTGTAATTCTAATTCTTAAAGAACCCATCATCTTGACCATCAAAACAAATGGAAAAACCAGTCACTATTCATTATCACACCACGCTAAATTATGAGGATTGGTGTATAAAAATATCATCAAGCTGCAACTCCTGATGCAAGAGGTGTTGACTATTGGTAAATGAGTGGGTGTTATAAATCTTTAATGAATATTTGGGTTTATTTACTTACTAGTCTTACTTGTAATGAAAAATAAAAGATTTATTTATTATTATTTTTTTCTTTGACAGATTCTTCATATAATGTGCATACGAATATATCCAAAAAAATTAAAAATATAATCTCGCAAAGTGCCAGTGGCAGCTCTTTCTTTCCTGACCATAGAGTTGAGTGGTGGGCCGTGTAGACAACCATCCAATCAGTTACTTTGTTGGTCTTTCTGAATACATGTTTGACCTCAAAGGCCACACCATTTCTCTGAATCAAAAAGGTTTATGGCTACGAAGAGAATAGCATGCAATCCAGAGATGGATGCATGGCCCTGGCTGCCCTAGACTGCACTAGAGGAGTGAAGCTTTGTCGCACCTGGCACAGGCCGCGTAACGCGTTCACACAGTCCCAGGTATTCCGGAGATAAAAGAAGATGACTCGTTTCTCCAAGCGCCCATGTCCTCCTCTTACCCCTTGACCACCAGCGGCTGCACAAATTTCCATGCATGAAAATAAGAGAGAGAGAGAGAGAGAGAGAGAGAGAGAGAGAAGTGGCAGTGGTAATGTCTGGCGGACAGAGAGAAAGCTGGCGTTTCCATCCATTCCGCATGGACCCCACCAGTTCAGCTGCTGCCACGACTGACTGCACCCTAAAAGCTCCTTCAGCATCACTTAAAATTTTTAATTTTATAAAAATAAAAATTAAGTTTTTTTCAAAAAAATAAAATTTTAAATTTATTTAGTAGTTATTTAGATTGTGGTGGTTGATAATTTTATTTTTAGAAAATTAAAAGTGATTTTTGATAGCTTTTATCTTTTAGGAAAAAATGGAAAGTTTTTTCAAAAAATTAAAATATGAAATAAATAATCAAATAAGTTTCTACCCTTGGTTGTGGTATTTTTAGAAGCAAAAATTAAAAATAAAAAATTGACAATGGTGCCAAATAGAAATTAAATTATTGGCTATTAAGTTAGTGAAAAAATAAGCTTAATTTTAGGTCGTGGATACTCCACTGCTTTAAAACTTAGATTATTCTTTTTGCCATTTTATGAGGTTTTTTTTTTCCTGATGTAGTTTTGCATATTTCTGCAGACTTTCTAAAGGAAAAAAATCAAATTTTATTACAAAAGTATATATGCAGAAATAGGATGGAGAAATTTGACTATAGATCAACTTAGACCGTGCTTAAATTCAGTTATGCTGATAGATTAATGCCTTCTTTTCAACTAAAACTAAAAATGGTTGTATGATGGAATGGAAAAAAAAAACTAAAGGATTCCAATTCTTTAATAGGATGAAATATTCAGTTAGTAACTAAATCAATTTATTTTTATAATATGGTAAATATAAACTTGAAATACAACACCAATTCCTTAAATGATTCATGTCATTATCCATGTCTACAATCTTCTTGTTCAGAGTTATAGTAGAATAACTTTAGATTATAACCATCATCTAATTTTAAAAAATTAATAAAATAATTTATTAATTGAAGCATGTCAGCTAGTTGAGCTAGTGAAGTCTCCTACTACTGATACAAGACATTAGGTTTAAGTCCCAACTTCACTCCAAATTCCTGCAATGGATCAGAAAATAATCAATCTCAGCTGCTCCTTTTCTCTGTGTTGCTCTTCTAACAAAATATATTTTAAAAAGTAAATAAACAATCAATTACAACCCTTGCATGTCTCAGGATATATCCAATACAGTGGCAATAGGGTGCAAACCATGATGATGATAGATTGATGGGACCTAGAGGCAATCAAACATTGGGCTTTTCCTCATCATCAAAAATCATAGATTCGTAGATAGATATCATCATCCCGGACACATGAGAGAGATTGGTCATGAGGCCACGACCTGTGCCTGTTAAAAAAACAGAGGGCACTTCGACCAATGGTCACCATCTTTTCCCCTGTTCGTGTGACAAATGGCTGAGTGATCTCCATCAACGGTCCATGGGCTGTGCTCCGGATTCCCCGTGGACCCACCACGCAAAAGGATGGTGCGCTCGGCCTGATTGGCTAATCAGAAATGACAATGGGAGATCATGACCTGGCCATTTCTGCAAACCATCATGGTTCCGTAATTCCCTCAGACCAGAATCTATCCATTATTTTATATCAATCTTAGAAGATCATTACCCCAAAGCACCAATTTCAAGGAAAATGAAGTATTATTTACACCCTTCTATTTTGCATGGTTGCATGCAGGATTTAATATAACCTTTGTTGCTTTGTTTGGCAACTAGCTGGATGAAAATAAAAAACAAGGAAAATTATGCTAAGTTGGGACCATTAACGAAATGGGATTTAGCTCATAATAATTTTTGTGCAACTTGTCTATTGCTTCAATATTTTTTTAAGACTCAACATGGGTTAGGATAAGTTCCAAATTAAAGGTTAATATATAGTTATAAAACAGGAAACACACATGAGATAGAAGAGTTTGCTGAGAAACTAAGAAATCTCGTCAAGAAATCAGTGTAGGATTTTCCCACTTGTTTGTTGTTTATATTCTCTTTTTTTTGTTTCAATTGAATTAATTTTCAATCACTTTTTTTTTAAGAAGGTATACAAATTATGTACCAAAATAGATTTTTTTTTGATACTCTCGCGTTAGTATAACCAACTATATTACTAGCAAGAAGGCTACACAAAGCAAAAGAAACAGAAGACAAAAATAGATATTTTTCATTGTTATGACCATGCAATACAAAAGACATCTTTAACACACTTCAATCATATTCACAAGCAATCAAAAACTATATCATTATATTTCGTCAGTATAAAGTTCACATTATCATATGTTTGGCAAGGTAGCTTGCATTTATGTATAACATAAATATAATTTTCAAAATAAATATGCTATTTCTTTATAAATGCAGCATATTATGTAGTCAGCATTATGTAACGGATCTATTGCCTTAAGATATTGAGTTATTACCCCGATAATATTACCATATTATTCCACCAATAGTATTTAGCTGCTTATTCAATATTGTACAACTGAGTCATACACATAGTAAAATTAGTTAAATTATTTAGTTATTATTAAAAAATAGAATGACCATCTTCTCCTTCTCCTCCTCCTCCTTTTTCATCACCAATGCAAAATCTAGTTAAAATTTATGAAAAATTCCTATAGTATAATATATAAATATATCATTATATGGTAACGTTGAAAAGATGATATATGCACTTACTTATGTTCTAAATATATACTTTAATTTATCAAAAATATTGCATCCCATATATATATATATATATATATATATATTCCAGTGTAAGGGAGTTGCTAATACTTAACGAGCTCGCCTTGCACTTTACTCGTGCTACAGCAATTCGTACTTTGGGCCGGTTATGGTTGGTAACTTAAAGTATGAATGACATCACGAGCCAAGCCATGCACATTGAAGAGGTGGCAACCGTATCTTTTGTAGGTTTCACAGCATCAGGTGAGTCCTTGATTAAAAGCTAAACTTTATAATAGTACACTAATATTCCCGCTTCTTTACAATTTCCACCCTACAAAACTCCTCTATATCGAAACAAAAAAGAAAAACTACAGCCAACCAAAATCCTCCACGTAAACAACTCACAAAAAAAGACATTCTCTCTCTCCTTTCAGTTTTGACTTTGACCCCTTTTCTCTGTCTCTCCCCCTCCCGCAACCACATTCGGTCCTTTCCCTCCCTCACCGCACTCCTCATTCCACTCCCCTAAACCCTTCTCTGAAGCCCCAGCACCCAAAAAGCTTCTCCTTTATTTTTTCTCGACACAAAAAAAAAAACGCTTCTCCTTTCTTCCACCTCTAAAACAACCCAGAGAGTAGAATGGGAGGCTGTGCCGCCTCCAGGCTCGCCGGCGGCGGCGGCGACGAGGACGACCCCGTCGCCCTCTGCCGCGATCGGAAGCGCCTCCTCAAGGCAGCGGTCGACCGCCGGTATGCCCTTGCCACCGCCCACTCTAACTACATCCACTCCCTCCACGCTGTCGCGGCTGCCGTCGGCCTCTTCGTCGCCCGCCACTCCTCCCCTGCCCCCATCCTCATTACCCTTCCCTCCCCCTCCCCCTCCCCGCCTGCCTCCCCCTCCGCCTTCCTCCGCCACACGCCGGCGGAGCCCAAGACGGAGGCTTTCGCCCTTCGACCGTCGGTCTCCTCCCTCCGCTCCTCCTCCCCGTCGGTTTCGAGCTCCGGAAACGAGGGAGGGGAAGAGGAGGAGGGGAACAGGGGAAAGGATGGGGGGTGTGGGTATTTCTACGCGGGGACGCCAATGCCGCCGCCGCCGCCGCCGGCGGGAGAGTTCGGGTGGGACTTCTTCAACCCGTTCGACGGGGTGCAGGTGGCGGAGGAGGCGGCGGCGATGGTGGGGGGGCTCGGGCGGGGCTCTGACGAGGATTTGAGGGTGGTGAGGGAGGAGGAGGGGATTCCGGAGCTGGAGGAGGCTGAGGAGGAGGAGGAGGAGGAGAGAGAGGGAGACGAAGAGAAAAAGGTGGTACCTTTGGGGGTGGAAGAGAAGGAAAGTGGTGGCGGAGGTGAGGTGGGTGGCGGCGGAGGGGAGGAGAAGGGGCTGACAGTGACGGAGACGCCGGTGAGGGAGAGGGACTTGCTTGAAGCTTTGAGGAGTGTTGAAGACCACTTCATCAGAGCTTATGATGCTGGGAAGGAGGTGTCCCGGATGCTGGAGGCTACTAGGGTGAACCTCCAAACGGGGTTTGATGATGCTAAAGGTGGGATTTTTATGCTCTTCCCTTTGTGGGTTCCATATCTCATGGATCTTTGGTTTCAATCGATAGGTGGTACTTATATGTATACTTTGTGGGGTATATAGGGGAAAAGGGGAGTGAGAGAAACGAAGTAGAAGGCTTTAGCTCTCTTTTATATCTTATTATGCTTTGCATGTTTCTTTGTTTCACCTTTATCTTGATATATGATGTCTCATCATTTTACATTCTACCTCTTATACTGGTTTGAGGGATATGATTAGTTTAAAAGTACTTATTATTTGTCTTGATAGGATGTAAAGGATGTTCTGTTTTTGCTACCACCCATCGAGGTAAGAAAAAATTATGGATATAAAGTTGCTTCTTCAAATCTCTAGGAAGATTTTATCTAATAAGGTTTAGATTTCCATGTTTCCTAAAGAGAGATGATTTTCTTAATTTTGCATATTCAGTTATAGAGCTTCCTGATTTGAGATGAAAATGGAACAGTAAAAAGGCAAACAGGCGAATCTGCTCTTATGCGCATTAGTAAAATGTTGTCTAATGGTGTCTATATTTGATTACTATTGAATGCAATTTTGCTTTGCCCACCTTTTAAGTCTCTTTGTCTAGCCGGATTACTTGCAAGTGGATTCATGCACAATATACTTTTTCTTAGAGCTGTAAAGTTTTCAATGCCTTGTTATATAAAATCTCAATTTCGCATTGATTATGGTTAATGCAAGTTTAGAGTGCTTAATAATGAGCTAGCTTTATCTAGAAGATGTAAATAATCGATAGACAAGTTGCTAGTTGCTGGCCTGATCACTTTATATAAAATGAAACTGGACAGTGTTGGACCTCTATGTTATCATTTGTCTTTGACTTGCTAAATCAAACACTCATTTTGCAGACCATCGTAACAGCCGATTTTTAACTCTTCAGTTGTGGTGCTGAATTAATTTTATATGTAAATCATAAGTTGGTTGTTTGCGATCGTGCATATGCATTTAAATCATGTTATAACTCCAATTGCATCTGTTTCAAATGCAGAGAATTCATCAAAGATAATCCAAGCTATCACATGGCATCGGACTCCATCTTTATCCTCCTCTCACAAAAGCCATCTTGCATCAAGCTCCAATAGCACATCCTGGACAGAGAGTAAGAGTGATCTTTTTGATGATTATAGTGGGATGGAATCAGGAAGTCATTCGCAGACTCTAGGAAGGTTATATGCTTGGGAGAAGAAGCTATATGAAGAAGTAAAGGTACCTTTTTAGTACACTCAGGATCTTCATGACGTGCATGCTCGCTGAGCTCGTAAGGCAGTTGTTGGTACCACTAGGGACATTCTACTGCTAAATTAACATAACTGCATGTCAAATACATGTGCACTGAAGCACTTAAAATAAATGGTTAAGTGAATGCAATTTAGCATTTCATCTGATGCATGAGAAACTCTGGTGCTTCTGTTATGGCATCCTCAGCTTATCATAATTAAAGACTTCCGTCCTTCAGCTCAGTTGATTAGGACTTTGACAACTATAAGGTCCTAGAGACCCAACTTATTAATAAGGACTAGAAAAGCATTTTGACAAAAAAACTGTAACAAAATGTTAAATAAATTTACTGTTGGAGTATAAGATCCATCACAGTCTACTCCCACAAAGAAGAGATATGTTGGAGTAACTCTTATAACACAAATACTTGTGTCTCATTTATTTACCGATCATTGATATGTTCACTCTGTAGCCAGTAAGCCATGGATTATGGATATGGATGCAGGATGTGGATATGATGCAATATAGATACACTGACAGGGGAAATCTTGAAAAAATAGGAGATGGTACAGCTAGGATTTGGCTGGATTTATATAATTTTTAATTATGCGAAAAAAGAATTTATAAAGTAATGGAGTATCAAACTAAGATAGTCCATACTTTATAAAATAACATTGATATCTATAATCTCCATCATTTAGTCATCATTCAAATCAATAGGCCATATTCTGTACTCCATACAATAATATCAACATCACAAAAAAGCAAAATTAAGCAATCATCATTAAAGGCTAATATTCAACAAAAATAAAAGAAAACAAAGTGCTGCTCTCATCTCTAGAGGCGTTGAATAATTATTTCAGGCATATCTGGGAAATATTCAAAGATTTTTATTTAAAAAAAATGAGAAATAAGATATTTAGGTATTTAGCATGTTTCTTAAAAGTATCTGATTAGTATCGGTATCCGGCGTGTGCTGATATAGACATGATTTGTAATATGAAGTATCCGTTCTTCGTAGTTAACAGGACATGGGTCATGTTGTTGCCACGTCTTTCCAAGTGCGTGCTCTGGGGAGAGTGGCTGGGTCTGCACCTGAATCGTGGCAGTTCCACTGTATTTCTCAAGAGAGAGATATTTTTCCCTTTGTAAAGATCAACTAGCTAAAAGATAATATGCTTAACTCTATTGACCTGTTTACTATTCTATCATTGCTTATCTACTGTGCCCATATAAAACGAGAGAATATAAGAACTTGATATATCTTCTATTCTTCCTTAACAGTTAAACTTGTCTCATTTGGTTCTATAGATACTCGTATTGTATCTGTTATCAGCCAATATTAAAACCAACAAGCTCATGGTCCATGTTCTGATGGATTCTGCAGGTACAATTGTGGTGTGCACCTCCAGTTCAATTTATTCACAAGTCTATATGCATTTTCCTCTTTCTATGTCATGACTACATGTGTAAATTTTTGTTTCCTACTATCAATATTCTTATATAGATGTATGCATAATGTAACCCATGATTTTTTGAAATTAAAATTACCATAATGCAATGTCAGATAACCTTAAAATCATCTTTTGAACACTAGTACAAGATTCCATGTGTTTGTCCTTTGTACTTCTATCACATCATCATCCACATTAGGAATTAATATATATTGCATAAGTGCAGCTCATGTTATGTCAAGATTTTCTATGTCTATTGTGTTGCATAGCCGCACGCGAAGACAGTTTAGCAACTAGAAACCCAAACTTGACATGTCTAACCTCCTTTTTGTTACTTTCTGAGCAAGGCCACTGCATTAATAACTAGATCTTGTTTAATACACTCTTAATTCTGTTCTAGTCTGGAGACCGCACTCGACAACTTTATGAGAAGAAATGCATACAACTAAGAAATCTAGATGCCAAGGGTGCTGATTCACGTGCAGTGGACAAAACTAGAGCTGTAGTAAGAGACTTGCACACAAGAATCTGGGTGGCATTACGAGCAGCGGAATCAATATCAGAAAGAATTGAACAGTTAAGAGATGAAGAATTGCATCCTCAGCTTATTGAGCTGCTGCAAGGGTAAGCGGAGAAACCTGATGCATATAAGAGGACATTACTACTTTTTGTTCTATCAGTAATTTTTTTTAAAAATTTTTCCCTTTCTTCCCCTATCTTTTTCTTTTCTTTTGAGTGCAGCCTATCAAGAACTTGGAAGATAATGCTAGAATCTCATGAAACCCAAAAACAGATTATGTTCGAAGTGAATTCCTTTACGTGCCCTGCTTATGGGAAATTCTGCAATAATGCACAGCGCCATGCAACTCTTAAGCTGGAGGCTGAGCTTCGGAACTGGAGGACATGCCTTGTAGACTATATTGCAGCACAGAAAGCATATGTTGAAGCTCTAGATGGTTGGCTATCCAAGTTCATTATGCCTGATGTGGAATTCTATTCTCAAGCTAGATCATCACTTCCACCGTATAGACCTGGAGCTCCTCCATTAATTATGATCTGTCACAATTGGTCAACTACATTGGGGAAGTTGCCTGACAAAGAAGTATCTTGTGCAATGAGAAGATTCATCAAGAGTTTAAAGGTTTTATGGGCTAAGCAAGGGGAGGAGCAACAACAGAAGAGAAAAGTGGATACCCTTGCAAAAGAGCTTGACCGTAGGATTCTAGCATTCCAGAGAGCGGAGAATAAGGTTCTGGAGTCCAAGCTTCTCGAGCATAAGCCTGAGCTGGATGTTAGGCAGCGGGTTGAGTATCTGTCAGAGAGGAAAGAACTGTTAGTAACATTCAGGAAGAAATTGGAATCAGAGAAAGCAAAGCATCATGATTGCATGCAGGATACACATGAGATCACTCTAAATGGATTTAAGATAGGCTTGGCCGGTATCTTCGAATCACTAACAGATTTCTCAAAGGATTCTCTAAAACTTTATAACGAACTTCTGATGCAGAATGACAAAGCAAAGGTGGCATATGAGATGACGGAGAAGCCATCATGCATAGGGGGCTCGCATTCACGTATGGAATTAGATAACAGATGATGATGGCCGTCTTGTCTGCAACCTTGTTATTGTACATTAAGCTGAAGGTCTGGTCGCGTAGCAAAAAATCTGCAGCTTTGTGGGAACTACAGTTGCTGATTATTTTATTATTGGCATTTGGCAGGTAAGTTTCTCCCAGTTTTCTCGACCCTTTTGGGACCTGGTTGGTTTCTAATTCGAGGTCTTCTGTAAGTATTAGCTATGTTTATTGGGGTAAGGGTCATATTTTGGTGGATAACCATTGTTGTGAGTATTGTTTCAGTATCTGAATAGAAAAGAGTTTGCTGAAAGTTTTATGGACAGCAATGATCTTCGGTTTTTGCTTGTTTCTGAGTTGGCACTATAAGAGAAACCATCCATCATCTTGACTAATGTTTGGTCTTTCATTTTCTTATTGGACAAAGCTATTGGGTTGAACCTTGTGCTCTTAGTGCTTTCTACTGATTGTATGATTGATAACCTGGAATCTTGTTTCCCTAGTACTAGGATGGAGTCCACCCTTTTTCTGGCAGCTCCATTTAAAAGCATTATTGCTGCCCATACCTATCCGTTGCTAGTTATGTTATGACTATTGTCAGACTCATGGGTGCTGCACAAAAAACTAGATGAAAAGATATATAGTATATTATTTGTTTGTTTTGGATAATGGGAACAACAGTAGGCATTCCTCTGCCCAGTTCACTGAACAGTGAAGATACTATATTTGAGCAAAATAGATTTTCTAACAATGTGGCCGAACATCAGTCAAATGACTTGAGATGTTGGCATGGAATCCCACAAAAAATAAGATTTACTTCTGTCTGTCTATGTTCAGTTTTCCCACACAAAGATTAGAAATGTCGTCATGGTAACGCACCATATAAAATCCAGCTGTGTCCAGCATTTGGTTCCCAATGTTCATTATCCCAAAGCTGGAAAACGTAGAAATAATTTGGGTTTTATTGGACATGCCAAAACCATATATATAAAAAAATCTTGTTGCTCCTTCCCACGGGAAAGTAAAATTTGCTAGAATATTATTTTTCATAGAATTAAGATGAGAGGAAGTGTGGTCAAAATCGAATGAGAACACAATTAGAATCCAAGTCATCCATTTCAAGACTCGGTGGCCTGATCAATTGAGCCAACTGTAAGGATAGAGGCGGACCCAAAGGAATCCCTTATTCCATACATATATTTTTTAATAAGAATATATCAATTAATTTTATTAATACTTATAAATAAAATTGAAATAATATTCTGTCGGATCCCAGGCGATTCCAACCAACGGTCGAATTATCCTCCGGACGGAAGAAAAATGTTTGCAAGGCTTCGTTTCGAGTCTCCACCTCCTCTCCCTCCCTCTCCCAAGCCCCCTAGAAACCCACGACGGAACCAACGGTCGAATTCCCGAACTCCAGGTGTTGATGCCCTTCGCCATTACCTTCGCTTGGTAACCCAAGGCTCTGTTCCTAATAAAACCACCTTCATCTCGGCCATGAGAGCTTGCTCCCTCCTCCCCTCCATCCCAGAAGGCAGAGCCATCCATTCCCGCATCCTCAAAGCTGGGCTTGGAGCTGATAGATTCATTGCAAGTTCTGTCATTAGCTTCTACTCTTCGTGCGGGCAGCTGGGTCCTGCCCGTCAAGTGTTCGATGGAGTTTTTGTGAAGGATGCAGCACTTCAAACCACCATGCTCAAGGGTTATGTTGAGCATGGTGACATTGCTAAAGCTAGGGCCTTGTTTGATGAGATGAACACAAGAGATGTGATCGCCTGGAATGCGATGATAAGTGGGTACGCTCAAAGCGGGCTTCCAGAGGATGCCCTTGAATTGTTTCACGAGATGCAGATTTCTAACTTTCAGCCTAATGAGGTGACACTTATTGGTGCCCTTTCGGCTTGTTCACAAATGGGTTGTCTTGCCTTAGGTGAATGGATACATGGTTACATTGATAGGCATTTGGATGTTATCCGGAGCCCGACTTTGGGTAACGCTCTTGTGCATATGTATGCAAAGTGTGGTAGATTGGATGCGGCTTTTGAGTTGTTCCTTGGGCAAAAGCTTAGGAACTTGGAGTCATGGAATGCCATGTTGACCGGTTTCGCAATTCATGGGCATGGGACTTGTGCTCTTTCTCTCTTCTCCCAGATGATTAAGTTAGGTGCATGGCCAGATAGGATTAGTTTTCTTGCAGTTTTGATGGCTTGCAGTCATGCGGGCATGATCGATCATGCTCGAAGATGCCTTAATTGCATGACTAGAATTTACGGCATCGAACCAGAGGCCAAGCACTATGGTTGTATGGTGGATATTCTATCTCGTGGAGGGCATCTTGAAGAGGCCAGGTCACTCCTCAGTAGCATGCCTTTTGAGCCTGATGCTTGTGCATGGGGTGCCTTATTGCATGGTTGCCTCACTTACGGCAATTATGATCTTGGTCTAGAAGCTTCAGGGCATCTTATTGAGCTTGAACCATGGGAAGAGGGCCGATATGTAGCACTATTGAATCTTTATTCCATGACTGGTAGAGTAAAAGATGCCATAAGGGTACGGAAGGTGATCGATGAGGTGGGTATCAAGCAATCTTCAGGAAGAAGTATGATCGAGGTCGATGGTGTCGCACATGAATTTCTAGCAGGAGATAGATCACATAGCCAATCTAGTGATATATTTTCTATGATTGAGAAGATTGCTTCAAACTTAGAGCTTCTTGATCAACTTGATTGAAGCAGTATCATGCGGAAAGGATCTTAGAATAAGGAAGTCAACCAAAAGAACTTAGCATGTCAGTTCTCTCGTAGCTGTACAGGTATGGATACAACACAGAGAAGGTTTTTGTTCCTGCTAACAATAATATATCTATATACTATGCTTTAATCAAGAAAATTCTGATGATACATTTTTTTAGATATCTCATGCTACTTGACACTCAGTGGACTGAAAAAGACAATACATTTAAGACAGAGTAATGTTCAATACAACATCATGCTAGCCTGTATTGATAACTGAAAATCTTATTGAACTCAAGCAGAGGATGTTTACCCCACAAGAAAAAAATCAAGCAGATGGTTGGTTTTAAAAATAATAGCATTGTAGCAGGGAATGCATTGTTAGGGATATGTACCAATAACTGTGTCAACAGTTGCTGGCTAACTTACTGACGCTGTCAGTGAAGGACCAGCTTTTAAGAGTGAGGTGCCAGCTGTGTTAACAGTTGTGAGCTAACTTATTGACACTGTCAGGGGCGTAAAAATGACAACATATTTGAGACTGATTCTCCTGTTTTTTTGCTAAAACAGATTCTCCTGTTCAATACAAAGCCATGCTAGCTGGTATCGATATAAGTGAAAAAAGGGCTAGTGTTAAGCTTGTAGCAATTGTTTGTCGCGTTCATTTTTGTGAGATCCATTCCTGATTTGATTGGAGGTCAGTCTTAATTTGGAACCAGTTGCCAGTCCATGGATCTTAACTTTTGGTATGGATTGGCTCCTAGTTGGGTTGGAAATGGTTAGATTGCATGCTAGTCTAACCGTCACAGTGAAGTTCATTATGTAATCAAAATCTGAAGAAGTAGTCACTGGGGGAGACTGACTCTTACTAGGCCATGCACGTATATCGGAAGGCGAACGGTGCTGCAGACTCATCACTCGGGAGACTTCTTCTGCACAGCCATCTATGCCTTTGCGCAGTATTTTGTTTTTTAATTTTGTTGGCTGTTTTTACACTCGCCAGGTGTGAGCCGCCGATTTACCAAAAAAAAAAAAAAAAAAACTAAAGAAGCAGGAGTTTGCAATATAAATAGGAAAATAAAAAGAGCATGAATCCTCTGCAATACGCAGTTTGCACTAAAGAGTCCGGTGCAATGCTCGATGACTGCCATCTAGAGATGGATTTCTGGAGGAAATGACGAACAGCTCAGCTGGCATGCATTGCGCTTAAATCTGCTGAGGGAGTGGGTGAGGGTGGAGGGCTCGGACTTTGTCTCGATGTTGGGCGGGCGAGTGCTAATTGTGGATGGCAAAACTTGCAGTGTTTTGGACAACCCAGCTGCATGGGGAGGCTGAGGGAACTGCATATATTTCACCTTTAATGTTTGTTGAGTATGGAGCATGCAAGAGGAAGCTGTTGACCGATGCCAACGGTCGTGCGTTTGGGTTCCAGGATCCTCCGAACTGCGGTTGTCAGGTTATCCATCAGAATTGGAATACTTGCATGCTGATGGCAGCGAAAGACTCGGCTGGATTTGCACATCTAGGTGCTGAATTTGATTGCTCGTTTGTTTCAGACAGCACTAGGTCTGCAAAGATTTTCTTCTCTTAGTTCTAGTTGAGAACTGCTTGTATAGGCTTTTGGCATCAATGTGCTTCTAACGTTCTGTAATTGTTCTCCCAAGAAAAGTTGATGTCTGATATGACATGAGCTATGTACTTGCAATCCCTTCTCTCAAAAGTATGTGGTGAAGTTCAGCATATGCTAAGATCTTGGGCGTTTAAATTCTGAAAACATGTCTGATCTTCTCATCTATGTGATTAATTGTATGATCTTCCGAACACCGGAGGCACGGCCCAAATGCCTGCAGATACTTTGAAAGCAAGAGATGCATGCTTTCTGGAAGAGAGAGCGAGCTAACGGCCGCCTTTGATGCCTTCACTGCAATCAGAAACCAGCCTGATTCATTCATTTAACCCTGGGCTGTGAAGACCATATAATACAGTGTTGATTTTGATTTAAAAAGAAACAAATTCATTTAATTTCAGTTGTGAATCAGAATTTAAAACGGGAACTTGACCATTGATTACTCATAAAAACTCAAAGATTATCAGAAATTGTTCACAGACCCCACCATCTAACCGGATGGATAAAATATAACAGATTCACACTAAAACATCAAACTTTTTATTTGCCAGACTTCCTCACTGCAGACAATCGTATGTTTCATACCACCAACCAGAACCCTCCAGAATGAAATATTGATATTAAGAGGATCTGACTGGCCTCCAATTATTGACCCACTCTGTTAATGTGGCCACATTCCTACTGATGTCTTCAACACTGTTGCTCTGCAATGCCACCACAATATCCTCCGCATAGCTTGCTTTTGCCTCCTCCAGCAGCACTTGAAAGATCTCGCACTCAATATTATTAGTAAGTTTTGGACCCATGTAACCTCTGCACATATAAATCGCAATTGTTAAGAATTGAACAATTTATGCTAGCAAAGTGGGAATTGAGGCTATATTGCAAATCAAATATCAACGAATGGCACAAAGATATGCCAAGCATTGTTTGCTTTCATTCTTGCAGCCAAAAAGATGTAGGAAATATTTTTCAGAGTTCACTAGTCTGAATATGTTAGAAAAATGCTTTACTGAAAACAAATCAAGAAGCTATCAAATAGTAACATTTTTTCAATGAGTAGTAACATATAGTTATGTCATTACCTGCTAGTCAAGCGATCATGCAAAATAGAATTGTCGGTTTGAAGGACGACCACGCTGTCAAACCAGCGTTCAGGAAAGAAATCACAACCATGATAATCTACAATATTCCCACCCTCTTCCATCATGTCTTCAAGCTCATCACACACCTGCAAAAGTAAACAAAAGATGATAAGTGTCTGCGCATTTATCATCAAGTTCAGATTCAAGACTACAGGGATGGCCAAAGACCCAATTTGCCACTCAACAGCATCCAGCCACTTAGGTAAAAGCTAAAAATAAAGATATCTAGGCATTACAACAAATACTATGGTTTTCAAATAAGCTCTAACACAAAATAACTTTGTTATACTCCTAAGTCTCAAACCCACCTCCATCTCATCCAACCCCAAGACTATTACGACAAGCAGAAAAAGAAAAACACTACACCCCTTCAAAATACATAACAAGGATAAGAAGCTTAACCAGAAAGAGGTTTCTAACCAATCACATCATCACCACAATTATATATTAAAAAAAACACTTCTTTCTACCCCACTATTAAAAAATTACCCCTGTTGACTTGTCTCCTTCATAAAATTTCCTCACTCTCCTAAATTTATTCACGCCCAACAAAAAAAAAAAGGAGAATTCCCACTTTTCATATCACCTGAACAAGAAATATTAACAGACATAAATTTCTCTATGAAAATTAGTCACAAAATTCAGTAGGCACCAATCTTACACATCGACTAGATCAGACAAATTCGTGGAACAAATATAAAATACTGCATAAGATCAATCTGGTTACTGCTTCCAATTAATCATGCTTGTTCAGATAGAGTAATGGGATCTGATGAAACCCAGGGTTTTAAGTCTAGGGTTAGGGTTAGGGTCATGGAAAGGACCAACCAGGTCTTCATTGATGATGTGGCAATCGAACTCGTCGTCCCAGCCGTCGTGGAGGCCCTTCGCCCGGACGAGATCCCCGACGTTGATATGGCGGAGGCGGGTGGCCTCAGCGAGGAGGGAGGACGTTGTTGACTTCCCCGTCCCCGGCGTCCCTGTCACCAGGATATTCGGCCTCGTCCTCCCTCCGCCGCCGCCGTCGCCGGCCATCGGAGATCGATCGAGTCGCAAAAGAATTTAAAACAAAAATTTCTCAACTTTATCGAATGGCCGCGACGGCGTCGGGAAGGACCAAGAAAAAGGTAGGGCGGTTAAGAGAGCTGATCAAGTAAAGAGTAAACGCGAGCGTCTATTCTATTACCCGTCAGAATATAAACCGGGTTGACTCGTGAACCTGTGAGGACAAAATAGGAATTTTGTTCTGGAGCCGACCCGTAATCAGAGTTATAAGCCGATACACTGAGTCTCGGGTCGAACCGGGCGATATGAACCGAAGGCTCCCATTCTATCGCCATGAGAGGATGGTGTCGCTCTCGATTCCAGCTGCGGGCTCTTCTTCGCCGTTCTCCTCCTTCTCTCTCGACCTTCTCCGTCGAGACCGTCGGGATCGGGTTTCGAAGGCCCTCTGCTCCTCTCCTACTACTTCTTCACGTGATTCGAACCCAGAGCCATCTCCTCAGCGGCCGCAGCGAGTCCTCAGAGGTAATCATGCGGGGCTGCGGCTGGAGGAGAGCGTGGAGATTGGGGCGGAGAAGACCAGGCTCGACTCCTGGATCTCCTCTCGGATCCAAGGCGTCAGCCGAGCTCGGATTCAGTCCAGCATCCGCTCTGGCTTCGTCGTCGTCAATGGCCGAACGGTGGACAAGGTAAGAAACTCGGTCAGGTTCCGTTCAACTTGGGGAGTGCAGAAAGTTTGTTTGTTTTTTTAGTGAATAGTGAGTATTACTTTTTAAACATGCTAAATTTAGCAGCCCTGTCAAACTATTAGTGGCAAAAAATACTGATAAACAGGGACTTCATATACTAATTTGATCTGATGATGAAAAAATTTCTGTTGATTCTTTTGCTAATAGATAAAGTGCTTTTCTGTCTTTGAATTTTCTGCCAATGAGAATGTTATTTCTTAATAAATGGGGATCCAGAGCATTGTAATTCAGTCTTTGGACTTTCTGTGCCCCAAAGTATGTCTCTTTTTTTTTCCCCAGATACCATTGCTATTTCCTAATTCAAAGTTATGATCTTTTGGTTTTGCTGTTGGTTGTTTCTCAATGTAAATTGCTAGTCTGACTATATCGAAGCAGGTTTCACACATAATCAAAGGAGGGGACATGGTTAGCTGCACAGTTTCTGAGTTGCAACCCTTGAGAGCTAAAGCAGAAGATATACCTCTGGATATAGTGTATGAAGATGCTTATGTTCTTGTAGTAAACAAACCTGCGCACATGGTAAATCATTATTCCTACATTCCTTCAGATCTTTATAATTTTTTAACATGAAGTATGGTATTAAATACTTTCACTAGATCGTATAAGTTGCTTTACAGCAATGGATTTCTCTGGCTCCTTGCTTGAGTGAAGAGAATTATACGAAGTTGGAGGCTTGTTTTTCTGATTGTCAAGGTAAGATACCTTGTCAATGTGGTCATATTCATTTGGAGCCAATATGTTTACAAAGCACGGTGCTAGATAAAGGTTTAGGAAGGGAAGATATTGAAAGGATTTTATCAGCGGTTAGCACAATTTGATACTTTCCTTGTTAAAGGGTTTTTCCCTGTCCTCATGATACACATCTAAGTTCTCATTAATTACATAAATTCACCTTTTCATATACAAAAGAAAGAGGGTTTGAAATTTGAAAGGAAAAGGGCAGACTTAAAAGGGCTTTCAAATGGGTTAGATAAAGGAGTTTGAAACTTGGGCATGGAGTATGGACTATAAGTGAATCAGTATAGTGAAAAGAAACTCAAGAAGCTCGACCACCCTATGTAACAAGAGTTGGAGTTAAATGAAAGGAAAAAAAAAGAAAAAAAAGAAAGGGAGCTAAACAGTATCTTTAGACAAGGAAATATGTATCAGACTCTATAGTCTATAATATACATAGATTATGCCATGTACAAGTTCAGAGTGTTATCTGCCCTCATCTGTATCTTTAAAGTGCATACATTAATCTTAAAAATGATAATAGAATAAATTTTAAAACTTCAATATTAGCCTCATTACATATAGAAGCATTTCTAAGCAAGTGTGGTTATAACAACAACATCATGGACTAATTGTGGCATCCTAATTGATGATTCCAGCTTCTATGATCTAATTGTATATGTTGATACGTGTGATGAGAGAAGTTTTTAGTCAATTATTGTGATCTCGCATGGAGCGGTAGATGCCCGCCGTTTATTTATTTATATGTTGGAAGAGTGGTTCGATCAATGAGTATGATCTTATAGAGTGAGAAAAAAGTTTGTAGATGAGATTGATCTCATCAAAATACTAGGATCAAACAGAGCAAAATGATTATAAGATGCTGGAATAGCATGATGTTGTGATCAAAAAAAATTATTTTTTGTTTTGTCATAGTTTAAGTATCGTGTTTTCTTCATGCCACATGCATCGCATGAGGAACTCTTTGGCAGTCTAGCTAAGCTTCCTGTAAAATGGATTGTGTTATATATTGTAAAGGTTTTCATACATCAAGAGTACCAGTGCCTAGAAAAAATATATGAAGACAGGGACATTTATGGGTAAGCTTTTGTTGTTCGTGCATGCATAAATAGGCTTATGATTGGTAATACCCACATAATCTGGAATAGGAAGGGTGAAGTCAATGAGTTAACTGATAGTTTAAAAATATTATCTGGTGCACTTTGCACTTTCCTTCCATTTTATGTTATTTGCTTAAAGCCTTGCACGTGTGCATGAGTGAGAGGAATGGCATATCGGTACACAATTGTCTTGCAGATACCTGCCTATGCAAAAATTTCTGTCTGAGGATGTATTATGTGAATGGGACTTCTCAAATACCATCCTAATCCTGTATGTAATGTTCAATGGGACTTTGATTGTTCAATGGTACTTTGCTTGTTCTACTGCTTCATCTATCAATTGATCTTCACCTTGCCCTCGACCACTTATTTGTTGATCTATAGGTTGTTCACCCAGCACCTGGAAATGTAAATGGCACACTGGTGAGTGCTATTCTTCATCACTGTAGGCTTCCAACAATTGCATGTGTAAGCAATAGCAAAAATTCTGAATCTGAGGAGTGCTCAGAATCTTCGGACAATGAGATGGACAACTATTATTTTGATCAATCCTCTGTGGAAGGAGTAAGTTCAGAAAATTCTGAAGCTCTTGTTCGCCCTGGTATTGTGCACAGATTGGACAAAGGGACAAGCGGATTGCTTGTTGTAGCCAAGGTAGTTATAATTTCTGTATAGTTACTCATGCATGTCTTTGTGTTCTTTAAACAATCAATATATTATATCATGTGATGCTATAAAGAAAACCTGAAAGTGGAGCACCGCATGCCAAGACCATTAAGAACAATCGTATGAAGCACAGGTTTGTGCTGCTCTGTTATAAGCTATTAATAAAACTTCTCTATCAGCAGGGGATTTCTAGTGGTCTTGAAATTTTCAGTAGATTAAATCTCCGTATGTTCGGTTGTATGCTGGACTGCATTATAAGCAATACCTGCAAAATATATCTGCTGAAACATATGAACTTTCTTTTATTCCAACTATCCTCTTACATGCAATACATATACCTAACTCTGTTGCTCATAATACTTGTGAAATATGTGTATTTGAACTTCATGTTTTTTCTCTTCCATGACAGGATGAGCATTCTCATGCCCATTTAGCTGAACAGTTCAAGCTACACACTATCCATAGAGTATACATCAGTCTTACTTGTGGAGTCCCTAACCCAAGTTCTGGAAGGATTGAAATACCTATAGCTCGTGATTCGAATAATAGAATCCGCATGGCTGCCGTTTCTGGGACAAGTAACAGTAGACATGCTCGTTATGCTGCTAGTAGGTGATTCATTTTTTTCTCCTAATGCTTTTATCTGTTTTTTTCACAATAAGCTATGCATGCAAAAAGAGATTGTTACCATTGGTTCAGTTGAAGTTTGACTGCAGCATATGGAATATTAGTTTCTAGGATTGCCTTGCTATCTAAGCAAGAGGACTTACTAAGTTGGAGTATTTTTGTTTGTCTCTACATTTTCTTTTCTTTTTTTTTCTCTTATTTTTTAATCTCTACTACATAGTCTTAAAGTTCTGGAAGGCTCTAACAGCTGACTGTGAAGCCTTTGTAAAACATGTTCCATTCTACAGGGACACTGCTGTCGATCCTCTCCAGGTAACACCTAGAGAGAGACAAAAACAAAAAAATTGCATCTACCAAAAACTGGTGTTTGTCTGTGTGCTAATCGAAAAAGTCTATAGTGAAGTGCCCATTTCTCAGGTGCTTTTTCTTGAATCACTAACGTGCAGCGCACCTGTGATGTACTATTGTTCTAGTGCAGGTTATGATTCACAGGAAGTTTAGGCTAAATTCTAAAGCATACCTACCCAATATTGGCCCAGGTTTTCTCTATTCTAATGTTCAGTGAAGAAGTCATGGCGTACAGTAAAAATGCATATTAATATAGCAAGGTGCCTTGTTGATATTAATTTTGCAGAAAACTCTATTTCCAATTTTGGATTTTAGCATCACAAACTCTTTAGTATATACAATCAAACTCCATCATTCATGTGGTCATGGGACCACTTGTTTGCTTCAGTAATCGTATTAGCTTTTGTTTTGTATTCCGTACTTCTGGGAGATTTATTTGGAAACTATTTTTCTGCTAATATTTCTTACAGTATGTTGTGTTATATATGTATATATATGATTAAGGTATCAATTTTGCAGCCCACAGCAATCCTATTGGAGGCTGCCTGTCTCCCTTAACTACCCCTCGGCAGCCTGTCTGTATGACATCATTTTTACTCCTGCAATCAGTGTGCATGTTAGAGAGCAGTCTCTTTGCAGGAGCCTGTGTGCCATCCCCTCTGTGACATGCACGTCATTGACTGCGTGCTGGGGTCACCGCTGCAGCGGTGGTGGTGCTGCATGCACGGCCCTGCCTGCAGTGTTTGGCTCCCAGTGTTTGGGCTGCGCTCATGGCCACATGGAAACCACACTCCCGTGTGATGTACAAAAAAGAGAGTTGGGTTCGCACGGATAACATAGGCACTGCATTGAAATATCTGTACAGACCATTTAGACCTGAGCTCTGTCCAATGGTTCAGGATTTTTTCTTCCCCTTTGAAGTATCATTCACATGCCGACTTGCTAATAATGTTAGGTATAAAGTAATCAAGGTTCTGGGTGGCGGCGGCTCATCATTAGTGGAGTGGAGATTGGAAACCGGGCGCACTCACCAGGTACCCATGTATTACTACATAATTTTATTTAAGTACTGGAAGAGGAACACTGACATCAAGTAATTTTTGTCATTGAATCGCGTTAACATTTCATCTAGATATTTGTCTGGGTTAAAGTTCTGGAAAATGCATACCAAAAAATTTATATGTACAAGCTTTTCGGGTGCTTTTTAAACCATAGAAAATCAAAACTTTCCTTTCCAAAGCCATGTTCATTCAAGAGCAGTTAGTAATCATGTGTCTCTAATTCTCAGTCTGAAAAGTTTATTTCAAGATTTAGATATGCATCACTTTTCTCTGAGGCACCTTCATCTTTATCTTCTCCCTAAACTATCTGTGCTACCTTTGTGATGTAGATCCGTGCGCATGCAAAGTATCTGGGAATTCCTCTATTAGGTGATGAGGTGTATGGAGGTACTAAAAGCATGGCACTGTCGCTGTTGCGGCCAAGAACTTCTTCGAGTCATCATGGCCATCTCTCTCAAATTTTATCAAAAGTACAGAGGCCTTGCCTTCATGCTTCATTGCTTGGGTAGCGAGCATATCCAAACTCTCTTTTTCTTTTTCACTTTTTTCTCTTTTTTTTCTTTGCTCTTATATTTTTGAAGTCCAATTTTGTGATGGTTGGTACCAAATTACTGATTGGACTTGGGCAGATTTAAGCATCCTCATACAGGTGAGCATCTACGATTCTCATGCCCGCCACCAGATGATTTTGCTGAGGTATTGGATCAACTTCAGAGCATATCTCCTTGCTGAACTTTGCCTGCATCTCCCACTGTCGACGTCTGCCCATGACCTCTGTGGTGGTGCACGCGCCCCATCCCCAGGCTGTTCAAACCCTGGTGGCAGCTGTAGAATCACCCTGTGCACCTGAATACCTGGCTTGTTGAAGGCCGCCCGGCTGCTGGCCTCCATCCACTCCTTGCTCTCGCACCGATTGTTTCACTAGAGCAACTTTTTCATGTCCTACAAGAAGTATCTCATATTTTCAGATTGGATTCAGGGAGTAAGATATGTGAGCCCAACAGCATATAAGCTTTTGAATTTGAGTTCTTTTTTTCATTTCATTTCTGCTTTTATTCTAAAATATCCTCTATTTAACTCCAAAATAATATCTGCATGTGGCCTACCCTCTTAAGGTTACATGGGCAAGAATTTTAACTCTTTTTTATTTTTTTGTAAAATCATTGTAAGAGGTTTATTTTTCTTGCACAAAAGATTGTCAGCCATAACTTTTCTTTTCCTCTTCAATCAAATTGAAAACTAAGAGAATCACAATCGTAAGAGGATTTGGCAAAGTCCAAGTTTGTTTAGGATTAAAGATTTTTTAGGGTTTAGTTGTTTACCAGATAATTTGTCTGATAGCACTATTCTAAAATTTGAATTAGAATCCGCAGCTCGCACGCTCACACCCGTCGTGTGTGAGCTACCGTTGTACCAAAAAAAAAAAATGAATTAGAATCCTTAGCACAAGATCAGTTGTTAGGTTTTACCCATTTGGTTTCCTTTTTATTTTTTTTTATTTTTATCTGTTTTTCTATCATGCGCTGCATGTCTCTTTTTTTAGTTTATAATGATTTGCTACTTGAATTGGTTCTCGTGGTGCATTAAAGATAAAAAGCAATAATTATTCTTAATATATAATATCAACTCCTCCGTCTCCAGCACTCTAAACTCTAGCGTTTTCCATGCCACCATGTATCCAATCTCACATTTTAGGTAGGTGGATTGGTTGGTGACTGTTGACCATGAAATGAAGGATTTAAATAATAACTCAAGAATTTAATTCCTTTCTCTAATATTTAGTAATTTATTTTTTCACCACAGGCAATGAGTTATGGTGGGGCTGCACCCATTCCCTTTTAAATCTATCGGCATTTAGCAGCTGTTGTGTTAGCCATGTTCCCTTGGCTCTGCCTCTTCTTAAACAATCTCCAGTCATTGGATCTGAGGTTATAAGCTTTTCAGGCAGATGCCTCTTCCAATGATCACATTTGATATGCAAGCTTTGTTGCCGCAAGGGCGCCCGTTTCACTGATATTTCAAATACAACTGCAGAGAGCTCAGGGAGGAGAATAGATTTAAAATCTACAGGCATACCATCTAATTTGGGATAAAGCCAGAAAGTAGGACCATCACGCTTGACATCCCCGTAATATTCCTTATTAACTACAGAACACGGCTGACAGAGCCTTCGAGCGTGTAGTCTTAAACACCTTGTTTTATGTTCTGGCTGTAGAATCATTTCTGAAATATTGGTTATACGGCGGTATTTCCTCAGAAGATATAACTTCAGAAAAATACTAAAAGCCTGTTCGGATGCTTAGGTTGAAAAACTTATTAGATTCATGGGTTGGACCAACATAATCACAAAATCCTAGACTACAAACTAAGCTAAGTCTATATTCAGATCTTTCTTTTTCTCCCTATAGAATTCGGACAGACCCACCCTGAAGCCATTCTAGTACTTACGATGAATATAGATCTAGCTCAACCTGTAATTTTATGAATTTGCTGGTTGTACTAGCCTAACGCACCAACTCAATAAAATTTTCAATCTAATCATCCAAACAAACTCTAACTGGTGAGATCCTAGTATTCTAGTGGCTTAGCTTTAATTACACACTTTTCTAACAAGGAACAAGTTCCCTGTTCGAACCTGTCCACAGTGAATCAACCAAACTTGAGTACACCAAGGCATGATTTCAGCCTCCTAGATGGGATCCTGGCAAAAGTAGCAACCTGAGTACTCCATCACAATGAAAATGCACCTAAGCCAAGTCACCGATAAAACGGCACACAGTGTGTCCAACAGAAGATGAAAGAGCGGATCACAATGCCAAGTATGCGGAAGAGCAGCAGTATAATGGCATTCAAAAGTATTTTCTTTCATTGGTAAAATATTTGACAGATTAGGAGGCCTACAAAATAAAGAGGTCGGATGGGTATCGCATGTCAAAAACACTGAATATGAAAAATACTCCGTAGCATTTTACATCAGGGAAAAATGGATTTGATGAGATTATCCTCTTACTGGGAAGGATAACAATTAGCAAACTCGTCTCGAATCTGTTGATATGAAGTGGAAAGATATCATTGAACAGTAACCGACAGACATTCTTCAAGATGCATTTTTTTTTTGGGATTGCAGGGTTGACGAATTGTGGGGAAAGAATTATATGCTCAGCCTGCTGGGGAACTTCTTGAAACAAGTGGCAGTTGGACAGAGCTGAGATCCCCAGGATAAGGTGACCAAAGTCCTAATCCTCCTCTAGTCTCTTTCAACCCACTCTTATTCCCTTTGAATTCATCCAAGTCCTTAACCCACTCTATTACAGATGAATGCTCCCTGGTGTGTTTATGTAGTATGAACAATGAATTGTATTCACAGTTGGGAAACATGAAAAACTTAAATGCATCCCCTAACCTGTACACCACATAACCAAAACTAAGCTGATCCCTTGGTGTGAAGAGGTTGACCTCATTGAACCAAAGGCAGCTGAACAAGTTGGTCATTGTCGTGTGCTCCCGTATTATGACTGCTCCCTCTGGTACATCTGCATTTCACCATGTATGTGATTAGCATATCAACAAAATACAAAGGGTTGCGATATCAACTTCAGCTCTTTTGTGAACAGCACTTTGCCAATTCAACTTTTTGATGACAAGATTTTGCCCTAAATAACATTCAATCATTAAAGTAATAACATCCAATCATTTAAATGTGATAGTCAAAAAGGCATATTTTAAGTCTCACAAAGAAAAAATACTTGAAGTTCCCAATGGAGCTCTCAAAACAAAAAAAGGGAAAAAGGAAAAAGAAAAGAAAAATAAGTTCCCAATGGAGATGGCAAGGATCACTCACTGTCTAGTACAAGAAAACAAGCCATAGCAAAGATAAAGTCAGATATGGTGCAGAATATAAATTAGGAAGAATCAATGAAACAACTTGGCAAGATTTCAAGCAGCAGATAACCTAAAGCTAACCCTGTCAACAGATAATGGCGATAGATTATTAAGTTAAAATTAGTTTGTCTTATAACATCATGAAATTTATCACATCTTTATTTGCTCCTACTTAAATGATTTTTTAATTATAACAGGTAACCTAAATGTGTTATCTCAGATACTTGGATTTGAATTTTTTTAATGTTTCTTCACTAGTCATTCCTCTCTGCAGCAAGATCCTTCGTCACATATATGCCCTTAACCCTTGAGGAGAAATGTACACATGCATGCATGCTAGCATGAATATAGTACTTTTAAGTGTTTGGGCCCAAATACTTCCTAATGAAAGAAATGACGATGCATTCATATATATTCACGAAATGCAAAATTATCCTCCTGCCTTAATCGATATGATATGAGGCCAGTTATTTGAGTAAAGTTGGCCCCACCATTGCCACTGTGCAGGCTCAATCAAATAATAATAACTTAAGTTGACATGTGCGGTCACACACATGCATCTACAGGTTCATGGATAAATGCTTGTATAGGCTTCTGCGCAGAGCTTGCCTTACTACTAGTAGAGATCACTGTAAACATATACCAAATTAAGAGTTTTTCTTACCGCTGATTGTCTGTTTCTTTGGACTCCAAGGTTCCATTCCCTCATAACGGTAAATCTTCATGTGCAAATCAATTAGTGGCCGAGCATACCGCTTCCTTCGCTTGCATGCATCAGCCTCCTCATAGATACTCCTATGATGTTTATGACGAGCAATTGCAAATGTGTGCTTTCCCTGCCAAAGATATCTGCAAAAGATACAGATCGATGCACACTTAATAAAATTTGAGTCACAAAATAAGCTTGACTTGGTTGATTAGACAAGACATAGAATCAACTCACCTTTCAAGAATGAGCAAGGGATCAACAATAAGCTCCATTTTCCCATCAATCCAAATGCTATATTGAGCTTGAGGAAATAGTCTATGAGTTAATATCTTGGGAACCTTTCCGTTCCTTCTAGGCTCATCATATGGTGGATGATGTAGCGTCACAAGGCGCCAGATACCAACCCATTTCCCTCCATCACTGTCCACTCTAACACTAACATTTTGCTTGATGAAATCAAGGGACACCTCATCCACCACCATCAGAAAGCAGAAGAGCTTCTGGGAACGAAGACTTATGTTTGATGGTTGATGGGGAGTATCATACCCATCAAAAATACCAGAAGCAACCACAAACTTACATTTCCGAGCATACTTTATATCTACGTCATCCATTTCTGCACCTCCATTTTTCATAAACCCACAATGCACCTGGAGAACAGATCAAGAGCAAATAGAAAACCTAGTCTCAGGACTCAGTGATATTTTCCAACTTGCACCAGAAGCAGATAAATCCGTAGAATCAGCAGGAATATATATGAGATTCTTCATAACTCTAGTTGTTCTAAGAAGAAAATATTACACTTATATAATATTATCAGCTAATTTCTAAGAGTTGCATTTCAAATGTCTGATATGTGCTGATGCAAACACGAAAATCTTGCAAATTATTGATCTTCCCACCTGTTGTCCATGAGAAATATAAGACGAGTAGAGCAAGACCGGAGGTGCAGAGACGTGTTTTCTGATAATGTGAAAAATAACATAAGGTTTTTGACAAGTGTCCTACAACATATGTTGATCCAAAAAATATGATCGACTGTTTGAAATATTATAAGCAGAATTTTTTAATGGGTCCATCAGGAATAACTGTAAGTGCATGCAGTTTAAGCTTTCTGTGATTTGATCTCAGAGGAAAAAAATAGTTGTTACATGTTCAATAACAGACGTTATTATCACAAATCACATAATGCATTTTTTTATACTCCACAAATAAATGTGAACTTTTTATTAGAAAGAGAAGAAACATATGTCACAAATTTGAAAACATGTCATAGGTTAATGGGTGAAAAAGCCATTTCAGTACATGCCATCGCAAGCCAAGGAGCTCTCGAATAGACATTCCATTACATGAGCATTTAAACAGGGAGTACATGCCCCAAAAAGAAAAGTAAAAGGTCAGTTAGAAATGAAGAGAAGAAATCCAGCATGTGACCAATCAAAATGTTCTTTGTTCTTGAGGATTATTATACATCATGAAGCTGGCACATTCTGATACAACCAAAAAGCTAAGAAATGCAATAGTGAACGGAGGAAATGGTACTTTAAAGTTTAAACCATTCTGAAAAAGGCAAAAGGTTTGTGCTATCGAGCCATCAGACAACTGCAGTACAGAAAGGAGAAAATTTCTTTGTTTTGGGTAGATAATTGAACGAATTATGCAGTGAAAGTCCGCATATGTGTAGATGAAGTTTTTTCACACTAGCTATGAATTGCATTTTATGTGTACTCAAAATCAAAGCAAGTATTACGTCAATGTATGGTTTACCTTCATAGTTTTATTCAATTTGAAACTTTTCTCTCTCTGTTCCCAGCTTTGATGTCCTCCAAACAATGGTGGAGACTTAGTGTCTTCATTTGCCTGTTCATCGACCATTATATATGATAAACTTTTTGGAATTGTGTTAGGTGTTCTTTTTGGAATGACTACAGCATCAGGATCATCTGCAACAGGAATTGGGCAACCTAATTGCATAACAGCGAAAAAGTTAGGCAACTGGCAGAACCAAATCTGAATAGGTATGAAGTTGTGCAGTCATAATCTTACGATGCTGTGGTTTTGGTGTGAGACCCATCGAGTCTAATATGACAAGAACCTTGCTATCCTTTCTACAAAGAGCTGCAAAAAAATGAAAGCAATTGTGAACAATTTCAGATCAGACAGCGGAAGTCACTGCTTAACTGATTAATCAGGAAGGTCATGGTAAATTAAAAGCCCTAAACTAAAAGATAAAAAATATAGGGAAGATGTTAGATAATGATAATTGGAACTCACATTGAGTATAATAACATATTAAATTTTATTTTGTCATAATGATGAAAAGAAGAGAACTTGCCCACATTAAAACAGCGATGCCATGATACCAAAAGAAAAAAAAAATCAAATATAAACAAAAGAATAATACCAAACTTAGAATAGATGACAAAAAAGTCTTAATATGTTTAGTGTATGGTAGCTTTCTCCATCTGAGAACCTTAGTCAAGAATGAATATTTAATAGTTATATATTGAGCATTGGAACAAATTTGCTTCTTTCAATCTGTATTCTATGAGTCAAAAAAAAGCCCATGCATTCCAAAATCATCCAAATGAATGAAACATGAGCTGCAGCTTAATTGTAGCAGTAACTGGATATGGTTACTGGGAAAGACAAAAAATACTTCAGCAAATGTTGAGGTGATCGCAGCTTTAATAAATCATTGCAAATCTTAGACACTTTCCCTAGAGAGTATTGTTATATACTTGGTTTACCCTGACAAATGTAGATTGCTACTCAAAATTGAACCTAACTCTGTTCAGAAGATATATCTCCTCCAATATTAATGATTACTATTTAAATTGTATACATGGAATTGACAAATTTAAAATTTAACATCAATGTCCAGATGAAAAGCAAGTGAAACTGATTTATATTTAAATACCAAAAAAACTGAATTTAACTTGCAATTCATACTATCAAGCTGAGGAACAATTATCCAGACAAGAAGCAAGAATTTAAGATGAATAAAAAGGATTTCTGAAGATCAATGTAGCTCCATGCATAGAAGGTGGTTTCTTAATTACACTTCATGCATATAAGGCATTTTCTTAATTAGGCGGTAGATAGTAGATTTCAGCTGAGGAGAAAGGGTAAGGATTTAGTTGAACGATTTGGTTCTGAATGAAACTGTCCAACTTGTAAGCATTGTTAGGGGTTTGCGTTGGACCAGCCCAAAAGTGGTCCCAGTGCATGCGCAGAGTTCCAACTTCCAACTAAACGTTAAACCATGTAAAGAAACTAAAACAACTCCTGCTCCTCCTACACTTGTCTTCAATATTGATGTGCCCCAACCTAAAAACCTAATAAGAACGAGAATATTGAGCTACTGAAAGGACATAAGGGCAAAAAGATTTAAGGAAAAGGTGGAAAAGGAAAAGAAAGTTGAATTCTAAGCTCTCAAAACTACGTTAAACATATGAACAAACCCTAAATGCCATAAATGAGTAAAGAAAACATCCAAATAATTACTGTAAACTAAGTATACGAGAAAATGGCTGATCCAGAGAAAAGAAATCTTGCATCAAAATTACAGTACCTGATAGGAAACTGATAGAAGAATGGCACGACCAGAGGTGGAACAGCAATGCCACAAGAATAAGCACCATCCATACGATAGCCGACACGAGAACCAACCGAATGAAACCCCTCCTCCAAATCATCCTCAAAGGATCTTGCCCAGCCCTCCCTGGAGAATCGTCGCCACCTTCATCGACTGAACCCAAGAAAAAGCTCATCAAATCTATTGCTCCAAGAACTGATTCCCAATTAAAAAAACTCCACTTTCCTCTCACCTTTGGCGAGGGAATACTGGTTGTTCCGATCCGCTCTACGGACCGCCCTAAAAGAGAGCGATCGCTGGGCCTCGGACTCCATTGCTATCTCCCGGCTCCCATCTTTGAACCCAACAAAAAGGGATTATTGGGATCAAACAAGAGGGAATCGAGAGATTTTGGTTTGGATCAGAGAATCACATGAAATATTTCCCAAACGAAGAATGGTAAAAAAAATCTTTTTAAACACCCCAAAATGGGATAAGATAGAAACAAAGATTTGGGTTTTCGAGAAAGAAAACTTTTTTTGCGTGACTCGAGTAAAAAAGAGTGAATCTAAGAAGGAAGAGAGACAGAGAGGCAGGGGGGGGGGAGAGAGAGAGGGCACCAGATCTGAGAGGAAGAGAGGGACGAAAGGAATCGAAAGCTGGGGTTCGATGTCAGTTATCGGATCACCGGCTCCGCGGAGCTGCCGATCCGATATGGGGTGCACGACAAGCTAAATGCGTACATGGGACGGATTTGCGTCGGATCAATATCAACGTCGGTCAGGGGCGGCCAATTTTATTTTTTAGATTTTTTTTTTTTTTTTTTTTTTTTTTTGCGCAATGGATCGACCTAAAGCAAACTTACAAGAATTTTTTTTTTTCTTTTCATTTTATCTTTGTGGCCTTTCATGCGACGAGCCTTCTTTAGACCAAAGCCTTAGGTGACCGCATCGTCTAAACATTGGGCCAGCCCTGACGTCGATAAGAATAAATTATAAAAACCACTTAGAGATTAAGACTATTTCAATAATATAAAAATCTTACACTTATTTTTCAGATTTATTTTTATTCAATATTTTATACCATAACTTAACAGAATATTAGTTAAACTATTATCTTTTAATAAAACCTAAATATTATATCAGAAAAAATTTTAAAAAGGACCAAAATAATCTTACAAAAATCTTCATCGGCTTCATATTTATTACACTTACGCCCAATATTTTGTAAAAACCTATACTTACACCTATTTAAATTAATAACGTGAAACTGTTTATCTATTGTAAAGGGTCAAAATTACCTTTATGAGAAAATAAGGCTCCTCTTTTACTTTTTCGACTCTCGGAACTCTTCGAAGTATTACGTCCTCAAGAGTCTTCTTTTCTTTGAGATTAAGCAGCCAGAGGTTCTTTCCGATTTCGTCACCCCACCACAAGCATCCCTGTCTGATGAGCGACCAACAACAAGCTTCCTTTCCAATCGACAACGAGTATGCTTCCCGACCGGCATCCGTTCTTTTTAATCAGCCTTTGTTCTCACTTTCTCGCCCACCACATCATAGAGATCGGGGATGCCGGTATATTATTTACTGATTTTGAGTTCTACTTGTCCAATATTGTAAATATGATTCCTTAATATTGTCGCTATGAATAAAGATTTCTATATCTATATATGGAGCTATAATAGCTCTAGCATCTTATCATCTAAAGGATCCAAATCAGTACGTGCGTGAGAATTCTTCTTTTTGGAGGGTGCATCAATTATGGTTTTATAGCCTGACTTGGACCATAGACAGACTGGCTCAAGCGATAAAACTCTTGATGTTAGTTCCCTACAGCAGAAAATTTTAGAGGCATCCACTTGTTTGAGAGATCTATATTACTTTTTTTTTGGCACATGGTTCTTTTCTGATAATTCATTAAAATCAAGCTCAGACCTATGGCACCTCGCGGTTGTTCTCTTCCTTGCATGTTATATCATTTAAGGCTAATTTGATCATTTTTTTTAAAAAAAATTCTGATGTGGCATTTAGACCCCATTAAAGTTAATAGTTTGGCTAATATTCTGTTATGTTATGGATTAAACTGTTGAATAAAAATAAATCTCAGGAAGATAAGCGTAAATTTTTCAAACTATTGGATATACATAAAATTTACCCCTAATCTTAGGAGACTTTTTGTAATTTACTCATCACTCAAGAATAATTTTGACTTTTTTTATGAGGTAAATGGAGTAATGTCGTTAATTTAACTGGGAGTAAGTATTGGTCTTACAAATTAGTGAGTATAAATGAAATAAACGTAAATATCAGAGGTTTTTTATAATTTACTCTAAAAGTAGCAACAATGACATTGGAATTGGGAGGTATATTCAAAGGAAGGTAAATGGGGCTGCGAATTGGGTAGCATTCTTCGTAGTAGATCACTCGAATGGGGTCTTCTGGATAGGTGAGATGGAGCTGTTAAGGGCGCTTCGAGATCTATTGTTTTTTATTTTTTATTTTTGATATATTTGCAGTAGATTACTATTAATCCTCCGTTGTAGCTATAAAAAAAAATGATTCCGGATTTGCATGGATACAGAAGTTAAGACTATTTATAAATTACAAAGTTAGTATTTATAAATTAATTAATTTTATTTCATAAAATTAAGACTATAGTAAATATTTTTGAAATTTAAAATATTTATCACTCACATTAATCTATGCGTGCATTGTAACTGGTATCCTGGAATATCAATAAAAAACAATGTCAACATATCAGCTGATATTTTTCAATCAATATTTTGTTTCTTAAAATTACCCTTACAATTAGTATCTTGATTAAAGTCTTAAACTAGTTGGCATATTCTAATATCTCAAATTTAAAATAATAGTTGAGATCAGAAATATTTTGCATCTTTGCAAATTTTCTCACTTTCCATATCAACCACGATAAACTGAGATTTGATATCATATTGGTTTTGTTATGGTATCTCAGTTTTAAAACTTTTTGAGTGGAGGATGGCTCAAGAGGCAGTGATGGTTGGAGAGGAAAAGAGATAATGAATTATAAAAATCATTTATTTCATTTTGTTTTTTTTGATATCTAGCCAGATAAGGGTTTTTGCAATAATATTAGGATATTTGGATTTAGAAAACAGGGTCTTAGTTAAAAAATAACTTTAAGTTAATTGATAGGTTAGACTATGCTTTTATATTCTATTGATGTGCTCCATGATCCATGGTGGCCATCTACTCCTGCAGTAAAGTGGCCAACTTTGTTGATTTTTCTTCATTACAGCTTTGTTGTTAAAGATCTTATAATCTCTGAAGATAGGAAATGGAATCACTCTCTTATTGCATAATTCTTCTCAAGGGAATCAGTAGATAAAGTTTTGTCGCTTCCTATTCCTAGTGGTAATTGGGGCGACAAATCTAGTTGGAATCCGTCTTCTGGATTGTTTGCAAAAGTATCTAACTTTTATAGAGTTTTTTTAGTTAAAATCCAATATGGAAGATAGGAGTGCTCTCTTTATATAAAAAATTGCTTGGTACCAACTTCCATGTACAGTTATACTACATTAACATAGTTTTCATATACCGAACGACTGTGATTTATGCCCAGATGTTGAGGAGTCTTCATCTCATACCATACTTCACTGCAAATTTGCATCTCAGGTATGGATACTAGCCTCCATCCATAATTCATTTCTTTTCCTATCCTTTTCTTTGGATGATTTTCTATAAACTATTAGAGAACGAGTTTTCAATAAGGATAGGAAAGATGAAGCAATATTACTTTGTTATATTGTTTATCCTATTTGGTTGGTGAGAAATGCTTGTATTTTTTAAGATATGAGGTAGAGTGCTAGATTAATTCTATTAATTCTATTAAAATAAATTTTTTTTTTTGAAAGAAAAGGGTGATCGTTACCTTGCACATTGAGAGGATTCCATTAAATCTATAGGTGGGTTATGGTAAAGCGAGTCGGGTTTGATCAACCTGTGGCCTGTGATGCCTATATACAAAGAACATACTCAAAACCTTCTCCATATACAATAACCCGCTCTTGGACATGCTACAAGGTTAAGCTGGATTGAAATATATGTAGGGAGAGAGAGAGAGAGAGAGAGAGAGTACAAAGTGCAAAAAAGTAAAGGAATAATGAACCTTGGATGCCTTAAAATTCGTTAAAATACAGAGGTGAAAAGACAAAAGAGATTTTTTCATCAAAGAAAGAAAAAGAAAAATTTCAGACATGAAAAAGAACTTAAAAGGCATGAGAATAAAGCTATGTTTTAAAAAGTGGCTAGAAGAAAAAGGGACCCTAATCTCCTTCATGCTCTGCAACTCTTAAGCATTTTGAGAAGAGAAACTGATTAGATACATCATAGTCATCCTTCCGATCAAGAGAGAAATTAAATGAAGTAAATTCAGAAAAGATACTTGACTAAACAAACACATCGATCCAACTTACATTATTTTTTAATCAAAAAAGTTGTTATTTTTGGTAGCTTCGGATGATTAAATTAGTCAAGATAGCTGTTTAGTACAAGAACAACAAAATATACGAATTGCCGATCAGACTTAGCTCAGCTGGCCGGCATCCCTCTCCACTTTATATATAGATATCTTCTTGCCGGCCCTCGTAAACAAATATATCATAACATGTCACTTGGCGTGACGCATGCAGTATCAATGTCCATCCTAAAACATTCACCCAAGACTTTGGAAAAAGTGTAGGATAATTTAAGAGCCTTAGCAGCTCACAGAAAACAAGTGTTTCATCCTATTTCTCAAGACACACTAAGGAAGTTCATGAATCTTGTCAACAGGGGGACCACTAGAGCAGCACATGGTGCTACAAGCAGCCAAAAGACAAGTCTATTGAATTCCCAACAGATAACTAGAAGGAAGATAAAAGGGCAAGTAAAGAAGGCAAGGCATCCTCTTTTAATTTAATTGGAAATATCTTGCAAGAAGTAGAATACAAGCAAGGTTCTCTATAGACTAAGTCTTAAGTGAATTCCAAGAAAAAGAACAAACTAGAATCCAATGAATCTACCTGGTGAAAACTCAGAATTTTTAATGGCAGAGCAAGGAACTCAGCCAGCCTAAAACAAGTAAAATATTATGTTAAAGTGCTGAAATGCCCTCGGTTGATTCTGTTTCTAGGTGAAATAGAACTATTGTTGCGCATATTCTAACTTAAAGGTTTAGGCTCCCCATCCCCAAAATTCTTTGAAGAGTGGAATGCAGGAGCTATGGCTCTTCTACTTCTCTATGCAAGGAAAGAATTTGTGAGGGTTGCTTCGGTTATTGGGAGACGCATATACAATTTGAAGGCTGGAGCAAATTGTTATTAGCTGCAGCCATTTCCAGCCTTTCCCACCTCACCTTCCTCTTGATCTCTTCCTGGTCAGCCACTGATTCTCGACGGTCCAGCTCCTGGAGACACTTGGAGTATAGCTCGGGCTCCATTTCTTCCAGCATAATCTTGACACTCATTGTCAGCTGCTGGACTGACTCACTCCAGTGCCTCCTGAGGTTCTTCTCGATGCCTTTGACAATAGCAGGAAGAATATTTTCCATACACCGAGAAGCCATTTTCACAAACTGCTCGTTGTTCCATATATAGAGGGTTCTTTCAGCAACCTGAACAGATGAAAATCCACAATAAAGGTCGGCTATGAAACAATAAAATATCTGTTGATTATGTAAGTTGTTAACATGATACCAGATCTTAAAACTTGATTGGAACACAGATAATATGATATATATTTAAGATATAAGATGCCAATTATTCATGAAGATAACAATGTAGCAAAATCTATTTAACTATAAAATTGAAGATTTTAATGTCTAAGACTTTGTTAAAGACTACTAATCATGCAAACAGTTTTTCATCCATCTAGGAGTCAAAAAGAAAGACAGGAAACAAAGAAAGAAGTAAAAGAATTTTGCCCCCTCCTCTACACTCCCCTTTGAAATGAATAAAATTTCGCATCTCAGTGGCAAGCCCTTGCTAAATAACCTGGCATACTGAGAAAAACAACGGGCAAGCACAGTATAACATATAGCCGACTATTTCAAGAAATCTTAAAAAGGTGAAAGAAATTGGGTTAAGTCTTAAAGAGTTTCAATCCGTTTACTTTTGACTTTTTCCTGCTTAACAAAGCAAAAGAGATCAAAGAAATGTCATGGCTTTCTTTTCCCACATTATCATATCTATATATTATTAAAAAAAGGTACAGGTAACGAGAATCAGCAAGTCATGTAATCTATACGGGTAAGAACAGCAGCGAAAGAGCTTCTCAATTATAATGACAAAAACGACAGAACAAGAAATAGTTGCATGAAGAAATTTCGTTCTAGCACTATTCCTATTTTAATCACAAAGAACTGGCTGGAGCTGGCATAACATAAAGAGCTTGGAAAGGATACCTACAAACAGAGCTCCATGCAGCATGTATTTTCATCAAAGTAGTTACTACACTTAAACAAGCTAGTATTGTACAATGCACAGTGGATGAAAATTTCAGATGGACCAACTCTCCAACTTCTCCATAATGTTTTAATGAAAGCAAATGGACTTGAGGCTCCTACCAATTTCTCTGGAATGTTCAAGTTTTATGATCATATAGAAGGGGAAAAGATCGAAGTAAAAAAACAGCGCCAAGAGAATGAACTTTTTAGTTCCCACTGACCTGAAAGTTACAACTGCTCAAGCACTTGGCAATCCGAGAGCAGAGAGGCACAGCTAGCTTCTCAAACTCGCTGGGGCCTAAGCTCTCCACCAGGTCGTCCAGCTCCGAAATTAGCAGCACCTCCTTCTGGCAGTTGGTCACAGGCCAATACCTCAGTATCCCCCTCAGCACCACACCACCCAGCTCAGGCTCCTTCTGCACAAACTGCGATATACAGTAGGACAGCTGATGGTGATAGGCCGGCATCCACTTGGGCTTGTGCAGTGGTACCAACACCCGTGCCAAGAATACCCTATGCTCCTTCTTGAGGGGCACTGCGAACCCATTGATGATGCTTCCCCATATCTCCAGCAACTCCCCAATGCCACAGTGCCTCTCCGTCTCAAAGGCAAAGCGAAGGAACACGTTGCTCATTGACCTCCGCATGAACGACCGCTCGATGGTCAGCTTTGAGTACAACTGGTGGTATACATTCTTGAGGCGGTCACGCTCCCGTGGGTCCTCCGATTGGAAGAGGCCTAAAAGGTTCAGGAGGAAGGCATGGTCGATGTGATCGCGAAGGGACTTAGGCTCGGAATTTGTGATGAGAGCTCCAAGTATATCGTAGACAATGTGCAGGTGAGGCCACGAAGGGGCAAGGACCATTGGAGGGTAGTCATTGTCAAGGAAATCAGGCGGGAGGGATGGGAAGGATGACAGGGGAAGTGGGCGAAAGAGGTTGGCAGAGAGCATGGAGATGAGGGGGGCCAGGACTCCATCGTTGAGCGGTTTTTTGGTGGAGCGGATGGCAGAGAGGATTTGGCAGAGTTTGCATCTCTTGAGGTCTTGCTGCGATGGCGACTCCACAGGGTCAGTGAAGGTGAAGACATGGGTGCAGCAGGAGATCATGGAGATGAGCTCATCGTTCTCGAACTCAGAAGAAGGTGGCGGCAACAAGGTGGCACCGGAGATATCACGGTCAAAGAGGTCCTGGAGGGTGGTCGATTTCTTCTTCTTGGAGGCGGCCTTTGGTGAAGTCTTGGGAGCACCCATCTCCTCTGCTCTCCTCTCTTTTCCTTGCTTTGGGTTCTTTTTTTCTCTGGTTTTCGAGTGTAGAGAAGGAGGACTGGAAACCAAAGAAAGGGTGGCACGGGCTGTCATTTTGTATTGTCACTCTTTGGCGGGTTTCGAAGAGGAGTCCAAATGGAGCGATATTTACTTTGGGAAGAGAATTGAAAATTCCGACCGTTGAGAGGATCTAGCTTTTCTTAAAGGCAAAGGCACATGGCATCCTTTGGGCTCTCTCTTTACGTTATGGCTCAGAACAATACTTGGGGTTCGGTAGACAAAACAAAAATTGGTTGGCTTGGAGTGTTTGGACTGAGAAGAATTTTAAAGCAAGCTGGGAAGAAGAGGTCATTTGGGTTTATCAGATCTTCTATAACATCAGGATCTTATAATCTATAATATTATCACCTCCATCAGATGGAATGAGCTTGTGAAACTGAGATCAACCTATGAACTGGAAAACTCAAACATTAGAATGGGGTTGGGTGAGACTTACTTCATTGAAAAATAGACTCAAAGCTAAGACTCAAATCAGCTAGGTGTAAGGGCATGGCCTGGAAGAAATATCTCTGAGGCTAGGAAGACTCTTGCCGAATTATGCAAAAATAAGCTATAAGGTAAAATGAAATAATATCATTCAGTATAGAAATTAGACTTCACACAATTTATGTGTGAAAGGTAAATCTAAGAAATGCAAGAGAGTCCATATCCATATGCCAGTGACCGTAACCAAACTCAGAATTCTTGCAATCTGAGCCAACTAGCCAAGTTTGTACGAGTGGAAGCAGACATCCCTGTAACTCAAGGGAACCTTCCTACATGCAAGGCATAGCACCAGCCAATTCAGTTGATCATATTGGTACTTCTCTCCTGTTTCACTGATCGGAACTTGCGCAGTTTCTAAGCCACTTCCAAGTAATATAAGATGCCATGTATCTGCTCATAGACATCAAACTACCACATGCTTGTTATTTTCCCTGTCAATTCATAACATCTGGGTCCACCTGAACATGTTGTTATGCAGTAATTATCAAAGTATTGACCAAAATATATAATATAAAGCAACAAAATATTAGATCACAGATACAACAGCCAACAAGATCGAGCCACTTCTGCTAAAGAATAACAACCAACGACATGATGGATTTTCCTTTTCCATAATATTTATTACAATAGGGCATTGCATTCATAATCTCAATAATCCATTTGGATAAAAAAAAAGAACTGTTTCTATTCATGAATGACAAGGAGAGAATCCAAGGGAGTCTCTTTTCCTGTCAGTTACACGTAGTAACTATTCATTTGTCTGCAATGTGATTGCTAGGTATGTGTTTATAAATAATGCTACAGCTATTATTTCTGTGTCTCTAGTATCTTGTGGCACTATGAAACAATGGAACTTATTAAAATTAAGGGTTGTTGTTGATTCATGAGGAAAGCAAAAAGGAAAATTGGAGATCCTTATTTTCCCAAACTCAAGGCAGTAAGAACCGAAATTCATCAAGAAATCATCTTCGTAGAGGTAATAGAGAGATCAGACTCAAGTACCAAGTATCAAAGGTTCATTTGTAGTATGAGATGTATAGATGTTAAAAAGACTTATGGAAGGCATGAATGGAGGAATTGATTGATCAAAAACAAAAACAAAAAAAAAGGAGTTCTACAGAAAGTTGGGACATTTCACCATTGGCAACAAAGAATGCACAAGATGTACAGCACACTGGAGCAATTGCCTGGGGATCTAAACAATGTGCAAACTGAGCAACAATAATAGGCAGACTGCCTATTCTAGCAACTAGCAAACTTGAAGTTATATAGATCAACATAAAATATACTATCAGCCGAAAATGCAAAGCTAAATGTAGACTAAGTCAAAATATCTGCCCCAAAAAAATTATAGGATGCTATAAATACATCATAAAATCTAAAAAGGAGCTAGAATCAGCAGGAGAGAGAGGAAAGAGGTGGTGTTGTTATTTTTAGAACCCTTGCCATAGTGTAAAGTCACCTCCCTTCCATTTGCATTGCTCCTCTCCGCCGGCAGTAAACCCGTCACCCTTTTGGGAAGGTGAACAAGAGGAGATCGCAAAAGCGCTAGTCTCCTCCATCTATTTCTTCCCTTTCTCTAGCTCCCACGACCACCACGGACCATTTCTTCCCTTCATCTCCCTCTCTCTTCTCCTCTTCTTCCATCTCTATTTTTCTTTGTTATCTCCTCTTCGAGCTTGTTGTGCCCCATCTCCATTGGATTTACGGTCGCCGCCTCGCCAGAGCAAGGTAACAGCTTTGCTTCCTCATCACCTTGTTTTAGAACCCCTTTTTCTGGTTTGGATATAAAGTCACATCAAATCCATTCCGAAGAGCTTCTTGTTTTGTATTTAGATTTTTTTAAATAGTTAAATATAAGTTACTTGATCTTCTTAAATAGTTTTGGATAAGTATAGTCGTTTTACCCATCTGAATCTGGTTATCTTTAGACGAACTGAGATAAGTAACCCTGACAAAAATTTTACTAATTTTTGAATTATTGGTCAATTTTTATTTATATAAAGTATGAAAATATAAATTATACTGATATAATTGACTTTGTATTTTCTTAAATATTTAGAATCAAGTATATGATTGTGAAATGATTCATATTTTTATAGCATTGTCTCATGGATACTTATATAGGAACGATTTCCAAACTATGAAAAAGTGTTTTTTTCTACGAAGGTGATATATATTGGGTCTCATTATGAATTATAAACTTTATTAAAATAGTTAATTTACCGTATATAATTTCATGATAGCTTTATTATTAAAGATTATTTATGGATTACGAACTCTATAAAACCATTTAGTATCTTATTCACGTACGATTTAAGAAAATATAACTTAAAAAAAATATGATTTAAGAAATAAGATTATAGTCTCTCAGATAGTTATTTACGACCCTCACCAGCAGGTATAATAGTTGGCATTCAGCCCTCACGAGCAGGTATAATAGTTGGCATATAACCCCACCTACAGGTATGATAGTTGGCATGCTAGCAAGTATAATAGCTGATATACGGCCTCGGTCAATTATGGCCTTGTCACAGGTATAAAATGACTTTAGCATTTAGTTTGAAAGTATTGCTATGGCTATTTAAGAAATTTGCATATGCAATAGCATGATTGGTTTTATAACATGTTTTATAATGCGGTTATTATGAAATGCTATAATTACATGGTAAAATGGTTTAATGAGTTAGGACCATATTTAAGTTATAAGCTTGGAATTGTACTTATGAATCTGCATAATTTATGAATACATGATCGCATTTTCATGTCATGGATTGTTATGTTATTATGTCTATGACATGCTTGATTTGCAATAAAAGTTAATTTTTAATGATGCATTAAATCATATAAAACTTATACTTGATCCAGTAGGGTAGTGCATGGTTACTTACTGAACTATGAAGCTCACTTTTCTCTTTGTTCTTTTCAGATAAATAAGGCTGCTAGGTGTGGAAAAGGGCAATTCAAGCGGAGCATAGTAGTAGGTTATTAATAGGTTTAGTTTATGACCATGAAAATATGGGTTATGTAACTTCGAATATTTAAATGCTGAATTTAGATGCTATGTACCCGCACCGCTTTGTTTAATCAACGGATAAAGTTTTGGACCACTTTTATTATTGTACTTTATGAGATAAATTTTTATGTAGATTTTTTATTGTGGGCATTGTGTTTTTGAGGGTGATATTCCATGGTAGCACGGCTATATCATGTTTTAGATTTGAGGTATGACAGTATTTACCACTAAAAAGTTGAAAATCAACATTTACAACTGAACCCTGATTTTCCTTTGCATAGTTCCTTGGCATAAGGCAAACCAAGTAGAGAGTTCCCAAAGCACAAACATCAGTCCTCTGAAGAAGCTCAAGATCCCCATAACAGATATTATCTTACCTGCTACTAAGATGTACGAGAGGGGGGAAGTCTGAAACAGAAAATTTTACTCCAGCACTTGAATCCAGCGAACCATGATCTTTGCCCACTTCAAACTTCAATTTAGATGAACAAAAAATTATGCTAAGACATGAATGAAATGTTTATATTAGTAAAGACATGAATGTTTATATTATGCTAAAAAATTAATATTTTAGCCCCATTAATTGAATAGATATTGTGCTTTCCAAGATATTTTTGCATATCATAACATGTTCCACATCTCTTTTTGCAAGCCTATGAGTAGGCTTTCGAGCTCATCACTACTTCATGCTCAAGGAAACATAATTACTTTCTTAAATGCAACGATTATGAAATTGCTGACCAACTATTGAGACCTGAAATATACATGTAAATTCTGACCAACTCTTGAGACCTAAACATCTTGGTTGACAAATCTCTTTATTAAATCATCACTTATAGACATCAAAACAGATCATACTAGAAAGCAATTAGATCATGTAACACCAACACAAAGTTCTGATAATGCCTTCTGAATGTTCAAGGTAAATTCTGAACTAAAGTTTTTTTTTTCTTTTCGGTTTATCAATCTAATGAAGTCTGAGTCTGTCGTGCATTGATGAAAGTTGCGGTGCCTTTATTCATGTATGCGTGTATGCTGGTGGTAATAGTTATCTTAGTGAACCATTGACTCCAGAGTATTTGGAATCTGCAGAGTTCAACCATAATTCAAGCCTTGATTTGGGTTTGCATTATATACAAAGCTTAAGGGATGAATGTGATATAAAATCAAATGTTACTTTAGTTTAAAGGCATGAATCAACTTAGTATCTTCCATGTTTCTTTATTAGGTACTGCAATATGGTTATTGAGTCATATATAGTATTAAATAGACATGATTTCCTACTCTGAAAAATCAGTTGCGTGATCTTTACCGGACATGATTGTCTTAAACTACTAAACATATTTTATCAGCATGTTCGCACATTCAACTAAAGATGGTTAGCAAGTGATCACTGGGGAAACACCTATAAGAAGATATTTTGCTGGAAGTAGGCATAATTGTGCATAAAATTCTACATAGCATAGCTGGTAGCAATTAAAAAGTAAAGCTATATCCATCATCTAGATAATAGGAACAAGAATAATTAAGCAATGGCAGAATATTTAAGAGAATACACCAATGAAATGGGTTTCCTGCTTAATGTGGACATATCACATAAGACAGTGCATCATTTATAAAGGAAGCAGACACAAAGCAGTGCCTTAGATCAGTAAAAATTACCTTTTCCCCTTCCATAGAGGTTATGCTATAAAATTAGCAAATCCAATCTTTTCTTTGTTTTCCCTTTGTATAATTGTAGCTTCAAATCTTTTCTTCGTTTTCCCGTTGTATAATTGTAACTTCAATTGAGAGAACAAGGGATTATGATACCTTAATTGGGATATATATACATTAAAAGCCAAAGACCAATGCTGCTCATTAAATTCACAAAGAATGATTCTTGCTATAAGTTTAACTTGTTTAACTGAGGGATACAACAAATACATTAAATTGGAGAGGAAACAGAAGCAACAGTCAGTACCAAATTAGCCCCTACAAAGGCCTGGAGATGAACCCTCTCTCTGCCATCTTCTCCACGAGCTCCTCATGCCTCCTCAGCTGACCAGCCCTTCTTAGCAGCGCCAGCAATGCCTCGTACATAGGCACCGTAGGCTTGAGGCATTTCTCCTCCACCATCTCCCTCATCATCTTGTACGCCTGCTTCCAGTGCCCTCTCCCACAGAATTCCGATATAAGCACCCCATATGTGTTCACATTTGGCTCGATCCCCTCCTCCTCCATCTCCTGCTTCATCCTCAGCATCATATCCATCGACTTATCTTTGCCAAACAGCTGCATTAGCAGATTATACGTGACAGTGTTCGGCCGACAACCAAGCTCCCTCATCCGGTTATAAAGCTTGTGCGCAGTGTTTACATTCCCGACACTAAGAATGCAGCGGAAAATGGCATTGAAAGTGTGGCAGTTTGGGGTGCACCCCTTGGCAGCCATCTGGTTGAGGACTTTAAGTGCAGCATGGAGGTTCTTCTGACCCTTCTGGCAGTGGGCCTCAATGAGGAGGTTGTAGGTGATGATATCCGGCTCGCAAGCTAGCTGCTTCATCTGGTTATGCACCTGCAACGCCTGCTCCATTCGCCCAGACTTGACGTGGGCCTGCATCAGGCTGTTAAACGTCGCAGCATTGGGCGAGCACCCGGCATCAAGCATCTGGCAGAAGAGCTCGTGGGCGCGGGGTATCTGGCCGGCTCGGCACATGGAGTCAATCACGGAAGTGTACGTGTACACATTGGGGGTGATGCCATGGCCCCGCATCTCGGCGAAGACGCGCTCGGCCTCGTCAAGCCGGCCGGCGCGGCACCAGGCGTGGACAAGGGCGGTGTAGAGGACGACGTCTGGGGGAAAGCGGTGCCTGAAGGAGTCGAAGAGGGACTGGGCCTCAGCTGCAAGTCGCTTCTTGGCGAGGACAGCAAGGAGGGAGGCGAAGGTTGGGGGATCGGGGTCGACGCCGTAGTCAGGCATGCGGCCGAAGGCATGGGCCGCGTCCTCGGGGAGGCCGGCGCGGACGTAGCGACGGATGAGGCTCATGAAAATCTGTTTTTGGATGGGGATTTCGAGGGAGCGCATTTTGTCGAGCAGGTGCCAGGCGATGTCGAAGTGGTGGAGCTTGCCCGCGAGGTCGATGAGCTCGGCGAAGGCGGGGTAGAGGGAGGGGGAGCGAGGAATGGAGGAGAGCCACCAGTTGAAGAAGGCGAGGGCTTGGGAGAAGGGGACGCCGTGGCGGAGGGAGGAGAGGCGGCCGAGAAGGGCGCAGGTGAGGGCGGGGGAAGGGGGGAAGGAGGGCGAGAGGAGCGAGAAGGAGGAGGAGAGGGAGGGGATCGTGAGGTCCGGGGCAGGGGCGACGGTGGGATCGGGGGTGGGGTTGGCGCGGTGGTGGTCTTTGATAAGGGCATGGAGCTTCTCGAGAAGGTTGGCCTCGGCGGCGGAGAATGGGGCGGCCGCCGCCGCCGCGGCGGCGGTAGGACTTGGGGATTGGTCGAAGTCGGGGAGAGACGGGGAGTTGGAGAGAGATTTGATGAGACAAGGGAGAATGGAAGAAGAGGAAGGCGGCTTGGATTTCAGCAGGAAAGCCATGGCCGGCGCTGCCGGAGGTCGGAGAGGTGTAGGGTTTTCGTTTCGGGGGGTTTAGTAGAAGTCTAGGGGTTCGGACTCATGCTTGAGCCTAACTGCCAGGTTTGGGCTTTGGGTTAAGGCCTGATATGGTCTAAACACACCTTAATTAGGATTTGAGTGGGATTCCTTGAGTCAATAGTGCCTCTTGGCTATCCTATATGAAGGCATCGCCAAATCTCAAATCCTGCATCTTTGCTACTTCTCCAGCTTCTTTAGTAGGTATTTCTCTCCATTTTGTTCCTTAATTGGTCTAGATCATGATATGAGACTGACAATGTAAAAATGACGAAGAAAATCTCATTACACTGATGCATATTGGTGCTCTAGACCAATGAAGGCAATGCTATCCATTTTTGTTCTTAATTGGTCTACATCATGATACGAGACTAACAATGTCAAAATCATGAAGAAACTTTCATTACACCAATGCATATTAGTGCACTATACCAATGAACGCAACAGAACTTTTTTTATTTCTTTTAATCATCATCATCTTCCCATTATCAATTTGGTTTCATTCCTGTAACTTGCAAGGTTGTGTTTCTTCACCTCTTATTTTATATATATTTATATTCATACTACTTTTCGCAATCTCCGAAAAAAAGACATGTTTATATATGTGATGCCCATATATCTAGTATCATACATAGGTTTATATGTATGGAACATTATAATTATCTTATTTTTCAAAATTATTTGCATCTTTCTTTGGATTTGGTAAATATTATTTTTATATTTTTTGTAACTATCACCACCTCAAGTAATCCAGTGTAACTTGTGGAACTGAATATGCAGTTTGGGTTGAAAAGTTATGCTCAAATTATTGAATGTTGTGCAGAATCCACGATTCAAACAATCTTGCTCGACATATGATTCCACTTTCAGTTTTTTAGTAATTATTTTATCTATATAAATGTGGCTAATATTACACTCTTTGTGTGAATCAAGCAAGGAGTCGAATTCATTTTACAAAACTCAAATCTGATATCTAAATTGCAAGTTATAGCTGATTTTTCTTGATACTATGCATAGCATACCATTTGAAGGTATAATCCTACTATCAGATGGTTATAATGGTAAAAAACATATTGTCAAAATTCTTTTTGAGCATTTGGGTAGTAGTTCCTTGCTATTAGAGTGGTTTGACAATAGCAGCTTGCTGTCAAATTTTTTAAATCCATTTTAAAGCTTTCGAATCAAGATCTACAGTACTGAAAACTGGCACCCGTGCTAGTAGGATGATGGTATGATACGATATGGTATCGTGCTCTGCCATTCTAGCATATACCAACAAAAAGAAACGAGAGAGAGAGGGAGAGGGAGAAGGAGAGGAAGGGAGGAGAGAGAGGGAGAGGAAGGGAGAGGGAGGGGGAGGGGGAGAGAGGGGGGGCCTAGAGAGAAAAAAGAGAGGGCTTTCAAGCCCCTTATCCTCTAGCACTGCTTAAAGGGGCTTCGTCCCGCTTTCATTTAGAAAGAGAGGAAGGAAGGGAGGGAGAGGGAGAGGGAGGAAATGAAGAGAAAGGGATACTGAGGCCGAGAGAGTAAGATAGAGAGGCTTTCGAGCCTCGTCTCCTTCAACGAGGTGTAACAGGGGCTTCATCCCCTTTATATTTCTTCTTGAATTTTTTTTAAGTGAAGTTGGCAGTGACTACTAACTTCACTTATTATTTGTTTTGAAAATTTTTAAAGTGAAGCCAACAACGACTCCTAACTTCAATTAAAAATAAAGAATATATATAATGGGGATGAAGCCTTATTTCATTTCAAAGAGAGGCTCCGCCACTGCTACACCTTGCCAAAGGAGAGGGGGCTCAAAAAGCCCTGTCCTTCTCCCTCTCTCAGCCTCTCCCCCCCTCCCTCTCCATCTCTCTCCCTCCCCTTCCCTCTCTCTTCCTCTCTCTCCTTCCTCCTCTTCCCCTCCCTTGCCAGTGTCTCGAAATGTGAGGCAGAACAATTCTCGTCTGCTTCTAGTATAGATTGATATGTTCCGAATTGGAACTTATCGTCGGTGTAGAAACTTGCAATCAAATTCAAAATTTTAAACAAACTTTATCCTAACTAACCTAGGCTAATTTTTAATTGCTCTAATACAACTTCTTGCTATTCGAGGATTTCGATAGCAAATTCTTATTGCCATAACCTCTTTTGCGTAGATTAGGTAGGAGTAATCACTCTATGTCGTCCTAACTTCAAATTTTCTAATTTTGAATAGATTTTTGAACTCATCCACCCTTCAAGATGCATGCTAGAAAAACCCCCTACTCTACCACTCCAAGCGTTACTTTCTCCATTAAGAAAATTCCTTCTAAATGAATGAGTGAGCTATGGAGAGGCCTGACATAAGCATTGTTTCGAGAAGAGTAGATGATCCCCAGTAGTCCTCCCTAGAGTACGGGAAGGTGCTAGAGCGATAACAAGCAAAGGGAGTTGCTTCCATCTTCTTCATAGTTTGGCTCTTTCTTCCCCTCTCCCTCTTTCTCACACAATTTTTTTTTTCTTTTTTAATTATGTTCTATTTTAATTTCAAGCATGCATTCTAATTAATTCTTGCATTGCATGTCATTTTTTTAATTATTTTCTATTTTAATTTCAAGCGTGCGTTCTACTTAATTCTTGCATTATATGTCATTCATTTTCCAATCTTATTTTTCATTTGGGATTCCTAATAGAAGGATGAATAGTGACCTCAATTTCATTCCTCTATTAGTGTCAATCCTTCATGCATTCATTGAATGATTTTCTATATTAAATAGGCTAATTCTTTTCCTTTTTCTTTTTTTTAAAGCAATCATCCTACAAAGACTTCCAGGCTAAGCATGCTCTGACTTAGGAAGTAGAAATCCATAATATACTCTTGCAAACTATAGAGGAGGCATCTTCAATAGTTGAGTAGTGATCGCATGGTTCCGGCAAGGAGCAAGGCCTCGTATTGAAACTAATTATGATATAAGCAACAATCATCCTTCAAGCATGGAGAGTGGCACACCAATCTCCACATAATTATTGATTCGATGTAAGAATAATTCTTTGTGATATAATTTCAGTAAAAAAGGTAGAAAGAGAAAGAAAAAGAATTACTACTTCAATAATCTAATTGAAAAATGGAAAAAGATTGTGACAAGTGGTAAGTGGACTTTTATTAGTCCATTCTTTGATTATAGTCATCGAAATAAGAAAAGCATGAATATCTAGCTATTAATTTTGGCTTTTTGCCCAAGAAAGATCAAACTCGATTCCAAACTTAGCATATTATAGCCCAAATCAACTCAATCTAGTTGGATTGATAATGATCCATATCAAATGACATTGGACTTTTTAATTAAATTGGGATAGGTCCATTTAGCTCTAACAATTAGCAACCTAGGACCTCAAGAGCCTCAAAATAAGAGGAATGGTCCAATTACTTAGATTGGGCCAATAATAAATCCATATCGAACAACTTTAAGCTTCCTAGTGAAATTGGTTTAGATGCATTTAGCTCTAGCCTTTCTAACCAAATTGGGACAGGTGCATTTATCTCCAGTGACCCTAGCACTTATAAAGACTCAAGACCTCAAGTTTAAGACTTAACATTTGAGAAGGGTCCAATTACAAATTGGATAATTTTAGGTTTCTAATCAAATTAGGATAGGTGCATTTAGCTCTAATGACCTCGATAATTTATAACGACCCAGAACATTGGATTTAAGACTTTATATTAATGTCAAGTCAAATCACAAACATTGCGATCACTTTGTAGTTAGTCTCAAAATGGCCACCATCACTCTTAGCCATATGGTCTCGATAGGTCAGTTATGATACCATTCATAACAATCCAAGGTTTTTATCCAAAGAGACCAGTTAAAATGTTTTTAATTTGGGATGCTTAACTCTACCTGTATCCAAGACCTCACCAATGTACATCTAATGCCAGACTACATACACCCACCACTTCATTGAGTTTGTCCTAAGCATTTGACTCTATTCATGGATCCCATCCATTAACAACCCGATGACCACTGAAATTCTAATTATGTCGGGATCCTCAAAGAGGATAGGAACATACCTATTAAAATCTTATCAATCTATTTAGTCCCTTTTTTTAATTTGCTTTAAAAAAATAGAATATGTACACTTTAATTTTGATGTACTTTCATGTGTGATTGCATGTGCTAAATCCTTGCATGCATGCATTAATTTTAATATTCCATTTACCTTCCTAATAAACACTCTAAAATAAGATTCTTGAGAATGCACATCATTCGATATTCCAAATAATCACCATTTATATTTTTTTCAACCAAAATAAGTACACTCCACAAAGCTCAAATTTACTCCGAGCTTAAAAAGCCAAAAGAGCTGCATCTCATGAAATTGGGAGCATATTTATCAAATTAATGAGAATAATAAATAAAATTCCTTATCAAACGGAAATTATAGCCACTAATCCATTCAAAATACCTCTCACAATGTGACTCACAAGTCATGCTCAAATATTTTTATAATAATTATTTTAATAATAATGGTCATAGCAATGATTATCTTGTTATTACAGAGCAAGAGGCTATGGAATGATGTTAATCTAGATCCGTTTATACAGGATCCGTCGGTGAAGAACGGACTTAGATCGGATGGTTCAGATTAACCGTCCCAACCTCTCACCGCATTCCTCCGGGCGCACGCTAGTAGCGTGCCCTAGGGCGGCTCCCGCATTCTCGTCTATAAATAGCCCACTAGCCCTCCCTTCTCGCTTCATTTCTCCGTGGAGTCTCTCGGCTTCTCGGCCTCGAGAGGGGAGCGTCCGTTCCCTTTCTCTCTGTTTGTTTCCCTCTCTAATTCCAAAAAAAAACCCGAACAAATACAACAATCTAAATCGAAAATTAAACTCATACGACGATCCAAACTCCCTCCATCTCCGATTTCAAAACCCTAATTATCTGAAACCCTAGCTCTTGATCGAATCTCTGAGGTCCAGCCATGGATATGCGCTTCCCCTACTCTCCGGCGGAGGTCGCCAAGGTCCGCTGCGTCCAGTTCGGCATCCTCAGCCCCGATGAGATCGTAATCTCTCTTCCCCTCTTCTCCTTTTACTCCGCTCTAGAGTTGCGCTTCCACTGTTGGATTCGTGCTCTGATTGATGGGTTTTTGTGGTTCTTTTGGTTTTGGGTGGCAGCGGCAAATGTCGGTGGTGCAGATCGAGCACGGCGAGACGATGGAGCGGGGGAAGCCGAAGCCCGGGGGGCTAAGCGACCCCCGGCTCGGGACCATCGATCGGAAGATGAAGTGCGAGACTTGCATGGCCAACATGGCCGAGTGCCCCGGCCACTTTGGCCATCTTGAGCTCGCGAAGCCTATGTTCCATATTGGATTTCTCAAGACTGTGCTTGCTATCATGCGGTGCGTCTGCTTCAATTGCTCCAAGATCCTGGCCGATGAGGTACTCTTTTCCAATCTGGTCCTCAAATTGTTCCTTTTCAGGATAGATTGTTCTAGATTCTTTGGTACAATCAACAAGAACGGAAATAAATAAAAATATTTCTAGCTGCAAATGGAATAAGATGGCCTGTCTGTCAGAGAGTAGAAGCAATTACAGAATTCTATTTTATGATGTTAAATGGCATTAAAACCTTTTTTTCTTGAAAAATGAATCCTTGTTGAGGTGTTATCATTGCAATGGCTCGTAAAAAAAGATGCTTAATTGAGCAGTTGACTGATGATTGTGTGACGTGGGTACTGAACTCTGGGATGGGTACAACACCATTAGTATAAGGTTTTGTTTGCTTAATCGGAAGACTGCTTGCAAATTTAAAGGTTGTTAGCTTCCATTTGGCCAGAGAGCTACGATATGCAGTGGCCTGAATAGTTATTCTACTGCCAACTATTTTCAAAGTGTATAACCTGTAGTTCTTTTACTCTAATGTGATGTCTGTGAACTTTATTCACTAGCCCAGTGGAGCCCCCTTTCCCCCTCTTCTTTTTAGTGGGATGGGAGGGGGTGGATTTTCCTATCAGATTATGGTGCACTGCAAGTCAAAATGCTAATGAAAATCTGGAAAATCAATTTTTAAATCAGATCTCAGTAACAAGTGAAGACAATCTTCAGTGTATGTTGCACTTTCCCCAATGGAATTGATCTGCGCTTTTACGTTTATGTATGCATGTGTATGTCAACACCTTAGTTACTGGAAATGGGTCAGGTTCGGCCAGTGGGAAGAGGGTCTCTTAAGAAACATTAGCAAGAAATCTTTTAGAAAGCTGGTGCAGTGATGAGTTTCTGAGGAGCGCCAGAAGTGGGTTCTCCACCCTAAACAGAAGATTCCTGCTATGAAGGTCGGCACTGCATCTAAACCTTAATTGCCAGATTCGGGAGTGGGTGCAAAAGTGTGTTCAGCGAAGCATATATTTAGCAACAATAGCGTCTTGGGAATGGGTGCAATGAGCGGATATCGTAGAAACAATTTTAACAGGGAAGTGCTTAGAGATTAGGTGCACAGATATTTTAGAAACACTTTCAGAAAGGAACTGCTTAAGAAGTGGGTGTGGGTTTGAGATTTTGTGGAAGATTTTAAATCAAATTCATTATCCTAGATAGAAGATTTCAGCTGCTAAGATTTGAACTCTATTGCACCATGCATCTTAATTTCATCTCATCATTATTAGGGGTCTGCTAGTTTACAAATAAGCCTTCTTTGCTTTAGCATTCTTATAAGGTCTTTCTTCATTATCCTTAACATGGACATGGGGGCACCATGATGTGTGGACTTGCATTTGTCATTCGTATTCGTAACATAGCCAACTGTAAATAAGCTTTTGTGCATGCTTGCTTTCTAGTCTTTCCTCCTATTTCGTCATACTTGCTTTTTCGGGCAGGAATTTTACTGATTTATTTTTAGCAAAAATATATTCTTGTCTCATAAGTTCTGCTTTATTTTAGGATGATACTCGATTCAAACAAGCTTTGAAAATTAGAAACCCAAAGCATAGGTTGAAAAGAATTTATGATGCTTGCAAAACCAAGAAGAAATGTGCTGGTGGTGATGATATCGACGTCCAAGCTCAACAAGATTCAGAAGAACCAATAAAGAAGAGCCGAGGTGGTTGTGGAGCTCAACAGCCAAATATTACCATAGATGGTATGAAAATGATTGCAGAATACAAAGCTCCAAAGAAGAAATCGGATGACCAAGAACAGCTTCCTGAACCTGTTGAAAGAAAGCAAGTCCTTTCTGCAGAGAGGGTAGCTTTAGTGCCTTTTTCTCCTCTCTTTCTCTTGTATCAACATAACTGCTGTTTGTAATAAATGCATGACTTAATGCTGGAATATTTTTCAGGTTCTTAGCGTTCTCAAGAGGATAAGTGATGAGGACTGTCTGTTATTGGGTTTGGACCCTAAATATGCCCGTCCAGATTGGATGATATTACAAGTTCTTCCAATTCCCCCACCTCCAGTAAGACCTTCTGTGATGATGGATACCTCTTCTAGGAGTGAGGTGAGTTTGTTCTCAGTTGAAGCATCATGTGATACTGTTGCCTCATTTAGCTGGACTTGTTCAAATATGGCTTGTATTATGATCATGTGTTCTAACGCATTGCATCTTTGTTTATGTACAGGATGATCTGACTCATCAACTGGCTATGATAATCAGACATAATGAGAACTTGAGGCGGCAAGAGAGGAATGGAGCTCCAGCTCACATCATCACAGAGTTTGCCCAATTATTGCAATTCCACATTGCTACATATTTTGATAACGACCTTCCTGGTCAGCCAAGGGTATGTGACGGCACATGGTACTTTCCGTTTAGTTCTCATTGATTAATTTTTTCCAACTCATCTCTTCCTATGTGCAGGCTACACAGCGATCTGGACGACCCATCAAATCTATATGCAGTAGACTCAAGGCTAAAGAAGGTCGAATTAGAGGTAACTTGATGGGAAAGCGTGTTGATTTTTCAGCCCGAACGGTCATCACTCCTGACCCAACAATAAACATTGATGAACTGGGAGTACCTTGGAGCATAGCTCTGAATCTAACATACCCAGAAACTGTGACTCCATATAACATTGAAAGGTAATAACTTATAGTGTTTTCTTGGTGTGCTACCAAGCCTTTGTTTATTCTCTTTATATAATATGTTGGATCTTTTATTAAAGTTTATTCGGTAAAATTTAGACTGAAGGAACTTGTAGAATATGGGCCTCATCCTCCCCCTGGTAAGACTGGTGCAAAATACATTATAAGGGAAGACGGCCAGAGGCTTGATCTTCGCTACTTGAAGAAAAGTAGTGATCACCATCTGGAGCTTGGATACAAGGTTGATTTTCTTTAGGTTTCTTACCATGTTCTCCTTTTTGTACATTTATGGCTTAATATGTGCTCTCTTGTTGGTAGGTGGAGCGACACTTGATGGATGGGGATTATGTTCTTTTCAATCGGCAGCCTAGTCTTCATAAAATGTCCATCATGGGTCACCGAATTAAAATCATGCCATACTCGACTTTTCGCTTAAACTTATCTGTGACTTCTCCATACAATGCTGATTTTGATGGTGATGAGATGAACATGCATGTTCCCCAATCATTTGAGACTAGAGCAGAAGTATTGGAACTGATGATGGTACCTAAATGTATTGTCTCACCTCAATCTAATCGGCCTGTCATGGGCATTGTCCAGGATACGCTTCTAGGATGTCGCAAGATTACTAAAAGAGATACATTTATAGAAAAGGTGATTGCTTGCTTTTGATTGTCTTTTGTTATGCTTTAGCTCATAAATTATCATTACTGTAATTCTTGTTATCTTAATGAATGATCTTACCTTGCCTTTTACCATTGCAGGATGTTTTTATGAACATTCTAATGTGGTGGGAAGATTTTGATGGGAAGATACCTGCTCCAGCCATTTTGAAACCCAGGCCTCTATGGACCGGAAAACAGGTGTTCAACCTTATCATTCCAAAGCAAATAAATCTTATTAGGACTTCAGCTTGGCACTCCGAAGCAGAAACAGGATTTATCACTCCAGGGGATACTTTAGTTCGTATAGAGAAAGGGGAGCTTCTGTCGGGCACCCTGTGCAAAAGAACTCTTGGAACATCTACTGGAAGTCTTATCCATGTGATCTGGTACTCATGGAGAAAGCAGTTTTGACTATAATATTTGCGGTTCATCTTTTTTCATTTTTGCTGAAATGTTCATTTTTGTATGCAGGGAAGAGGTCGGTCCAGATGCAGCTCGCAAGTTTTTGGGCCATACACAGTGGCTCGTAAACTATTGGCTTTTGCAGAATGGTTTTAGTATTGGAATTGGGGATACAATCGCAGATGCAGCAACTATGGAGAAAATTAATGAAACAATATCAAAAGCTAAAAATGATGTTAAAGAACTTATCAAGCTGGCACAAGAAAAGCAGTTGGAAGCCGAGCCTGGCAGAACTATGATGGAATCATTTGAGAACAGAGTAAACCAGGTGTGACTAGTATTCTGTTTGGCAACTTTAGCTGTTAACTTAGTTTCAGATCTCATGTACACTTACTCAAAAGGCACTTTGCTTTGCAGGTGTTGAATAAGGCTCGTGATGATGCAGGGAGTAGTGCTCAGAAGAGCTTATCTGAGAGTAACAATCTGAAGGCAATGGTTACCGCAGGATCAAAGGGTAGTTTTATTAACATTTCTCAGATGACTGCTTGTGTGGGACAGCAGAATGTTGAGGGCAAACGGATTCCTTATGGGTTCATTGATCGAACATTACCTCACTTCACGAAAGATGACTATGGACCTGAAAGTCGTGGTTTTGTGGAGAACTCCTACCTTCGTGGGTTAACACCGCAGGAATTCTTCTTCCACGCTATGGGTGGTAGGGAAGGTTTAATTGATACTGCTGTGAAAACTTCTGAGACTGGATATATTCAGCGGCGCCTTGTGAAGGCTATGGAGGACATTATGGTCAAATATGATGGTACTGTTAGAAATTCTCTCGGGGATGTTATACAGTTCCTATATGGGGAGGATGGTATGGACGCTGTCTGGATTGAATCACAGAAGTTGGATTCCTTGAAGATGAAAAAGTCAGAGTTTGACAAGGGTTTTAAGTATGAGATTGATGATGACAATTGGAATCCTAGCTACATGTTACCGGAGCATGTTGAGGATCTGAAAACCATCCGTGAGTTCAGAAATGTGTTTGATGCTGAGGTTCAGAAATTAGAAGCAGACCGTTACCAGCTTGGTACAGAAATTGCGACTACTGGTGATAACACATGGCCTTTGCCTGTTAACCTCAAGAGACTAATCTGGAATGCACAAAAGACATTTAAGATTGATTTGAGAAGGCCATCAGATATGCATCCAATGGAGATTGTAGAAGCTATTGATAAGCTTCAAGAAAGGCTGAAAGTTGTCCCTGGTGATGATTTTCTTAGCATGGAAGCTCAGAAAAATGCAACTTTGTTTTTCAATATCTTACTTCGTAGCACATTTGCCAGCAAGCGGGTGTTGAAAGAGTACAGGCTCACTCGCGAAGCATTTGAGTGGGTTATTGGTGAAATAGAGTCCCGTTTCCTCCAGTCACTGGTAGCACCAGGTGAGATGATTGGTTGCATAGCTGCCCAATCCATCGGTGAACCAGCTACTCAGATGACCCTTAATACTTTCCACTATGCTGGTGTTAGTGCAAAGAATGTTACTCTTGGTGTTCCCAGGTTGAGGGAAATTATTAATGTTGCCAAGAAAATCAAAACTCCTTCACTGTCTGTTTACTTGAAGCCTGAAGTCAACAAAAAGAAAGAACTGGCCAAGAATGTTCAGTGTGCTTTGGAGTACACTACATTGCGAAGTGTAACGCATGCAACTGAGATATGGTATGATCCTGACCCTATGAGCACTATTATTGAAGAAGATGTTGAATTTGTCAAGTCGTATTATGAAATGCCGGATGAAGATATTGCCCCAGAAAAGATTTCTCCTTGGCTGCTTCGTATTGAACTAAATCGTGAGATGATGGTTGATAAGAAGCTGAGCATGGCAGACATTGCAGAGAAGATTAATCATGAGTTTGCCGATGATCTAACATGCATCTTCAATGATGATAATGCTGACAAACTCATACTTCGGATCCGCATCATGAATGACGAAGCTCCCAAGGGGGAATTGCAAGATGAATCTGCTGAAGATGACGTTTTCCTCAAAAAGATTGAAAGTAACATGTTGACAGAAATGGCTCTTCGAGGCATTCCTGATATAAATAAGGTTTTTATCAAATCAGGAAAAGTCAACAGATTTGATGACAATGAAGGGTTCAAAGCAGATGTGGAGTGGATGCTTGACACAGAAGGTGTCAATCTGTTGGCTGTTATGTGTCATGAAGACGTTGATGCCACTAGGACAACAAGTAACCACTTGATCGAAGTGATTGAAGTTCTTGGAATTGAGGCTGTTCGACGCTCTCTTTTGGATGAGTTGCGTGTAGTTATATCTTTTGATGGATCTTATGTGAACTACCGGCATTTGGCTATTCTTTGTGATACAATGACCTATAGAGGTCACTTAATGGCCATCACCCGGCACGGCATCAATCGTAACGATACTGGTCCGATGATGAGATGTTCATTTGAGGAGACTGTTGACATACTTCTTGATGCAGCTGTATATGCTGAAACAGACTACCTTAGGGGTGTTACTGAGAACATTATGCTTGGTCAGCTTGCACCGATTGGTACAGGAGACTGTGCATTGTATTTGAATGATCAGATGTTGCAACAGGCAATTGAACTTCAGCTTCCTAGTTACATGGAGGGTTTGGATTTCGGAATGACGCCTTCACGATCGCCCATCTCAGGGACGCCATATCATGAAGGGATGATGTCACCTAGTTATTTGCTGAGCCCGAATGTTCGCTCTTCGCCAATTACAGATGCTCAATTTTCTCCTTATGTTGGTGGGATGGCCTTTTCTCCCAGTTCTTCACCTGGCTACAGCCCATCGTCTCCTGGCTACAGCCCATCTTCTCCAGGATACAGTCCAACTTCTCCGGGTTATAGCCCGACTTCTCCAGGATACAGTCCTACATCACCAGGTTATAGTCCCACATCCCCAACATATAGCCCCAGCTCTCCTGGATATAGTCCTACTAGTCCTGCTTATTCTCCAACAAGTCCATCCTACTCTCCTACTTCTCCCAGTTACAGCCCCACATCCCCGAGCTATAGCCCTACATCTCCCACTTACAGTCCTACTTCTCCTAGCTACAGCCCCACTTCCCCCAGTTACAGTCCTACTTCACCTAGTTACAGCCCCACATCTCCAGTCTACAGTCCCACTTCTCCGGCCTATAGCCCAACATCTCCTGCATACAGCCCAACCTCACCATCATATAGTCCAACATCACCTTCCTACAGCCCCACATCACCATCATATAGTCCAACTTCTCCTTCATACAGCCCTACATCACCTGCTTATAGCCCCACTTCTCCTGGCTACAGCCCAACTTCCCCGAGTTATAGTCCCACCTCCCCAAGCTATAGCCCTACTTCTCCAAGTTATAATCCTCCTTCAGCAAAGTACAGCCCTTCGCTTGCATATTCTCCAAGCAGTCCAAGGCTGTCACCATCCAGTCCTTACAGCCAGTCATCTCCAAATTACAGGTAATCATAGGCATGCTTCTATTTTTGCTTAATATTGAACATTGGAATTTTGATGGCTGGGATATGTATGACTTGATGTTTACACGAGTCTACTATCATAAGCTTGATATCGGTTGCATTAATTGCGTGCATGTTTTATTCTTTTATTATAAGCTATATCCTTGACACTTTTGTTGTTTTATTGTAGCCCAACTTCACCATCATATTCACCTACGTCTCCATCATATTCCCCTCCAAGTCCAACATACAGTCCCACCAGGTACACTACAATTCTATTAATTTGATTTCATCTAACAATACCTGTATTTCTTATTTGTGGGTTCTGCCTCCATCATGTAAATGTGTATTGATGCTTTTTATTTGGTGCAAGTTATGTTCATTTAATTGGTAATTCAGACAAACTTATCAGGCTACAAGTAACATATATGGGAAACAAAATCTCCAAGTTCAGGGTCAGATGATGGCACAGATTCTCGAAATGATAACTAATGGATTATCAGACACAATTGATGAATTCATAAATCTTATTTTATGGTTGATGGTATGATGCTTGCAATTAAACCATGATGAAATCAATGTTTTGGAGAGAACCTTGCCTCTTTATCTATTCATTGGTTAAATTAGTATGACACAAAGGCATGTGAGATTGTAGGGACACGCCTCTTCCCATTTCTTTGGGAAATTTTGCATGAGGTGTTAGTCTGTATGAAGCAAGGATACTGATGCAGGTTACAGGTAGAACAGTATGGATATGCCAATGCAAGAAGTTTTGAAAAAATAAGAGACGGTGCAGGTGGGGCATGGAAATGAGTAAATATATACTTTTTATATGCATCTGTATAGCATAGTAAATTATCAAAATCATAGTCCATTTTCTATAGAATAGCATTGGCATCCAATATCCATAAAGTGCATCATGTGGTCATAATTTAATTCCATAGACAATCAGTAGACTATAATTATATCATTATCAAAATATCTAAAATTAACCATTCATCAGTAAAACAAGAAAGGGGTCAACTGTCTTCCAGAAATAAAAGAAAAAAGCCCTTCCTTATCTATAGAGATTTGGAGATGTATCTCAGACATCTGGAAAATATCCAATGCCGTTTGTGAAATTTTGGAAAATAGTATACTTGTTATGTATGGATATTTGATGTGGATACAGCATGCAATATGAAGTATCTGTGCTTCTTGTATCAATTTTAGGTAGATATATTATTAAAATTTTGTATCTTTTTTTCCACTTATTGAAACCTGTGGTAGGAGGGGGATTTGGTTGTTTTCGCTGTTAGTTGCTAAAATTTTGCTAGGAATCTTAAGACGAATTATATATCATCAATTGAAGATATCAAACACAACAAAGTGGCCGTTATTGGTGGAGGAGGCTCAGACGGTGGCACATGATTAGATATTCAATTGTTATGCTATTTTACATCATTAAATTTTAAATGATAAATATTTGCAGGATGCTGCAACTTAAGATAAATGTATTATTAATATGTATTGCATCAAATCAGGGTACCCTTTTTTTTGAAAAAAGCAAGTGGGCTTTTGTATTATTGTATACTCATGTCTTTGTTTATGATATATAAATATAATTATAACATTTTTTTTATCTGTTTTTCCTTTCAGTCCATACAATTCTGGTCCGGGCCCAGATTACAGTCCAAGTTCTCCACAGTATAGGTAACTATACTTGCTTTGTTCATCAGACAGTGATGTTACCATTAAGATTTAGAAATTAACCGTTTGATCATCTTTTCTATCATCAGTCCAAGTGCGGGCTATTCACCAACTGCACCAGGTTACTCTCCATCTTCCACTAGTCAATACACCCCGCAAATGAGCAACAAGGATGAGGAGAGCACTCGGTGAAGTGGCTTTGTCAAACTAGCACTGAATTGGAAGTAATGGTTATAATACAAATCTTATGTAAATGCATCTGGGCTATCAGAATGTGACAGCTAAGACATCTTAAGATTATAACGGAGACTGCCCTCAGGATGAGACTCCCTTGTACTTGGGTTGGTTCTTGTTATCTGTAACCTCTAACAGCAAAGCAATCCGTTGAGCAAACTCATATGTGGACATTGAACTGGTAACTGGTGCGTATATTTGTAACAGCAAATCAATCTGTTGTGTTTTCCCAGCACACCCTGGTTGTGCGGGACAATGTATTGTTCCCAAGGATGATTTATATCGTATAGGGAAGATCATATGTTCTCCTCGCAGTGGTGGCGATGAGGATGCCTGGAAACACCTTCCGAGTATAGCAGCTTGCTGAAGATTTGGAGAGGTGTCACATTATTATGTCTGAAGGCTTTTTATAGGTTGGAATGGCTTTCTACTTGTCAGTGAAATAAGTTCTGATGAACTTTGTGAAATCAAATTTGAGAACGGTCATTGCGGAAATGTATACCGTCTGTTGTGCACGGCATCCTTAACGGGATTGTCTGGAAGGCAACAGTTTGGAGAAGCATTAACTTCAATTCTGAAAAACAGCTGTTTTATGGTGGTCATAAATTGTTTTACCCGTTCATTTGTTATTGAGACGTTTATTTGCTATTTTATCTATTTTCGAATGCCTGTCAGGAAAAAAAAAAAAATCATCGGGCTGTGGTTTCAGACTTTCAATGGCAAATGGGAATGGGACTGGCGTATGCTTGTGGTCGGATTGGGTCGAGATTGACATGAAATCAGCTTATTCCTTCTCGCAGGGTGATGCTGCCTCACATGTACTAGATGGAAGCCGATCACCTATTTGATGAACTACGTTTCTAATCCAACTTGGCGCAGCAAGAAAAAGAAGAAGAGCATTTTAGTGATGAATCACATTTCTAATTTGCACTGTGAAATCTCATTTTTGGTTTCCAATTGCTTGTTGCCTTTTGAGCCGGGAATCCTGATTATTTTTAGCTGATTTGGCTGCTCATGAGTCAAAATAATGGGATTTGAGAGAGCCCGCTGCAGTTCAAAGTCATTCTGCCCGCATCGAACATGCTCCTGGCGGGGCGGGGGCCCAGTGTGGGGGCTGCTATGCGGGGGTGGACCTGTCCCTTCCTCCCCTCTTCCCCTTTTTTTTCAGAAAAAAAAAAAAAGGGACATCACCATGACGTTGAATGAGGAATTATTGGTTTCATAGTTTGAAACTGTTCCCTACCATAAAATAAAATATGATGTCGTCAATCGCCGAAATTAATTAGTTGGTGCATGCTTTGGAGTGTTGATGGCTGTCCGTAGTCCGGATTCATTTCGGGTTATAGCTTTGTGTTGAAGCTGACCTGCTTAAAACTTGGGTGGGGTTCCTAATGGCTTGTCCTAAACATGACCTGAACTAAATTATCAACTTTCCGAATCAAGCCTAAATGCGATCAATTGGGTACTTGATTGATTAGAACGATGTCAGGCCTAGAATCAATTACACCTAATCTAAGAGTTAGTCGGCCCGGACCAGAAACCAACAATCCCAATTCCCACCAGGGAGACAGCAACTCATCGCGTTTATGTTCTAACAAGGCTAATTAGGTCATGCCATTGAACACACGAAGAGGCAAAAACAATAAGGCGAGGACGTCATTGCCATTTCAATATCAAGACCATTCTACCACATTTTGTCATCCTGTGCACGACGGCATTGAAAGCTGCACGCAGAGGGAACCCAATTCCATTTTATTTTTTTGATTGTGAAGGACACAATGCCATTTTAAAAACCAAAATCCACTCCCGGCAAGGTATTGGAAGTCCTCTATTCTACGAGTATTAAACTATGGTGGGCAAGCATTAAAGCTTTACCCCGTCTTCCTTTGACCAATCCCACTCTCTTCCCACCTTCCCCCTTCTCTTCCCTCTCACCTCCTTTCTCTCTCTCTCCTACTTTTCTCCTCATCATTTATAACTACACCTCTTTCTTGTTCTTCTTCCATAACCTAACATCCTTTTATCAAGCCATATATGCTTCTTTCTATCCATATATCCTTAACGTAGAGAGGAACCGTTTCATTGGTGCTTCCATGGAGAAACCACCTAGAGCAAAGGCCACCAAAATCTTCAGTTTCCTTTCAAAGGCAAACTCCTTCTCCATCCCTCGCCTCCCTTCCTTCAGCCCCGGCCGCGAGAATTCTATGAAATCGAAGGCGCTCCATAACAAGGCCTTCTCAGGCCCGATCATATCGATCGTACCGGTGGAAGCTCGACGTAAGGAGAAGAACGGAGGTGGTTTGGATGTAGAGCCGACCTCCCCGAGGGTCTCATGCATGGGCCAAGTCAAGCACAAGAAAGCTTGCCGCCCGAAGCGGTCCTCGCCGCCACGAGTACAGGAGAGGAAGCCGGCTTTTATCATTCGCGAGATATTTCGACGCAAGGTGAGGCCAGGCCGGAGAATGGATGCCGCGGAGAGCAGCGAGGGGAGGCCGGCAGTGGTTGGTAGAGCGCCATCGTTAGGCCAGATGAAGCGGTTCACAAGCAGGCGGGAGACGTTACGTGATTTCGATTGGAGGAAGGTGGAGAGAAAGCAGGAGGCAGCTACCGGGGATCCAGAGAAGTGTTCTTGCTCCGACGAAGAGAGTGATGAGGAGCATGATATGGCCATTTACCACTCTGCACCAATTACAGTGGGTGGTGGAATGGCGGCTGTGGATCCTAGGAAGGAGGTGAACCTTTGGAAGAGAAGGACCTTGGCTCCACCTGTTCCTCTTCAATTGAAATGAAGGTTTCCGTTCCTTCACTTTGATACTTTGTTGCTGTCCATGTTTGAATCTTTCATAAGGTGGGATAGAGATGTAATCAAAGTGCATGCAATCTTTCCAGAATTTCCTAATGGACGTATCAATAACTCATGTTTTTGAATGCAAACATGCAAAGTGGTATTTCGTTGATTGGCAGACGAGAGTGGATTTGAAGTCAGGCGAAGAAATTGCAAGGGCCTGAAAGGCAGAATCGCCATTGATTTCTCTGGTAGTCCGTTTTGTTTATCACAAGGTTTTTGATACCTTGAAATTGAATAAGTTAAAAGGTTTTGGTACCATTAGACGGATTCTTTATTCAGCAGGCAAGCTAGGTCTTTGCAAAGTGAATTCAACCTTGGAGGATACCACCAAATGGGGATGTTTTTTAATTTGTTTCTATTATCTCCACTTCGTCAAATCCAATGTCATGAGATTGATACAAAGAAATATTCTACAAGGAGTCTTTCAAAAAAGTAATCATGGTAAGTCTTGGACCTGTAGAATTAATAATAACGAAGTTGGTAATTCTTTCTTTATAGATTTCATATTCTATTCTTTGTTTTACATACTAAATTCTTTTTGTTACGAGAACTTTTCATTAAAGAGGAAAAAATGCGATAGTGCGTGAGGGGATACCTAAAAAAAACAAAAAGGAACATTCCTCCAAACAACCTATGCAAGCGAGGTTCGCCATCTTGGTATGGACTTTTTTTGGCACTCGGTATGTCACCGGTATCGAGTACTGGTACTGAATCGGTACTCAAAGATACAGTGAAATCCTATTTTTAATTATAGAAACATCCCCCAAAGGGGGCTTTGGGGGGATAACATACTATAAAAGTTGTTAAGGGGAGGGGATTCGGAGGAGGGGAAACCTTTTTCTGATCCCAACAGAAAAAGGATAAAAAAAATAAGAAATTTAGATATAAATATATACTCTATACCGTCCGATTTAAGCCGGTACGGCATATCACATGCAGGTATAAACTTTACCACAATCAAAGTGTATGGCTTGACGATAGTGTGAGAGGGAGATGGATGGCTATGAATCGTTGTGAGAAAAAAGAATGGCTATGGATCTTTGTTGGGAAGCTTGTTTCTGTGAATGTGGTTCTTAAAACTGCTGTAGCATGCTTAAGAATGGAGCTCTGAGATGTGCAATCCCAGATCCAGAAGGAATGTAGGGAAAGTGTTCCAAATGCTGAAGACACACATCCTCTATCTCTATTCTCTCCCATCTTTAATTGTTTCCCCTATTCCGTTTTCTCCTTCTTTCTTTTGTTCTTCAGCTTGTCTTTTTTATTCTGTTTTTCTTTGTACAAATATAATCTTGGAAAGGAAACACAATTAGCATCAGCTTGAGCCATGTACAAAACTTGGTGGTGGAAAGTGTTAGCTTTCATGCATCACGCATGCTCCAAACTAACTCTCCCCTGCCCCATGCTAAAGGATTAATCACAACTCAAACCACTACATACAAACAAATGAGCTTTTTTATTTTTGTGTGTGTGTGTGTGATGTGTGTGTTGAAAAGAACAAGCAAGTGATGAGCGTTGGAAACAACCATGTTTTATGTTGTAGGTTTAAATAATTTGGTGGTAGGACAAAGCTTTTGAGTAAACAATACTGGAAGAATAAATTATATATAATGCCTATCTTTACCTCAACTCCCACCAACCCTCCACCTGGCGAAAGATCAAATAAAACGTGGCTTAGTATTTAATGTTCGTGCTCAATTCCACAGTGCCGTTCAAACTTTAGAAAAGAAATGGAGGGTGTCGTACTTCTCTCTGGCGATTAATCTGTGGGCAATATGCTCGGCCGGGCTCATGTTTTGTCTCATTCACGTATCTGGTCTTCTCTTATGGTCAGAATTCAAACCGGTTACGAAAGCTTTGCGATATTTAATTGCTACAAGCAAGCTGAAACCAGCAAGAGGATTTATTTGGATGGCAAAGAAGGCATGGGAAAAAGAGGGCTTCTTGTCAAGCTGGACTGTCCTGAATTGGTGCAACTTTTCATATCAAGTATTATTGCTCCAAGTTCCGGCGTTTGAATTGAAAATTTGACCATTTCTGAGCCTATCAAGCTACTGAATCACAATCTGGTAGTGTTGTGTGAACAGGGTTGCCCTAATTGATGCAATCTGCATTAAGAAATTGATTCATGTGAGCTAATGGATTTCCAGTCTTCTATCCATTTGGCACGCATCACAGGTGGCTCCAAGCTATCATCTAGTGCTGGGCCCAAGCTATGTTTGCCAGAGATTAGCATTGGACCAATCTGATGCACATAGGAGGAAATATAAATAGTTATGATCCCAATAAGAGGAAACACGATGGCTGCGATCACTTATTTGATAAATGCATCTCTATCTCTATTGGCACTCTACTCTTGTTTCTCTCCTTCAAACAAGAGCTGAATTAACTAGGTCGAGTGTAGTCTTACTACAAGGAACATGCATAGAGTCCACGTGTCGCATGTCGATGCTACTGGAACAAGATATGCAAAGAATCATGCATGGAATTCATGATTATTTTCGATTCTTCCATTTATGATTTCCTTTGCCTGCAGGCAATTAAAATATAATAATTTAGTCTTCATCCTTATTTTTCTTTTAGTATTAGGGTTTCTAAATATTGAAATGTCAAAAGATTGATGCTTGTTTACTCATCATCAGATGCATTTATATCTTTGTAATTAGCTTTATTAGGTTTGATAAGTCGCCGTTGTTGATATACTTTGAGTGCACCATAAGCTTTGTTGTATTCCACTGTTACAATATTCTTCAAATTAGTCGGAAAATTCCAGGTCTATTCTTGATTATTCTCTGGACCAAATAATCCTCCTGACTATTCTCCAAAAGCAAATTGATTTAGAATTATTCAATTATTTTTGAACAATCATATATTTTACAATTTATTTATGAATTATTACGTCTAATTTAAGAAATTTTTGGGCGTTACAATTTCGTGATGCCATATTCAGTTGCTAGCGATGATGATTTATGTTATCATTTTTTTCACCTCTCCTATGCTTAAAAAATATTTATATATATATTCTTATCTTCTCTTAATTCTTTGTTATCCAAATGTTTGACTAATTTTCTGATTTTTTTTCCTAATTCTCAATCATTGCAGCTGAATTGTGCGGATTGCTGTGCCTGTCATGACTCATGACTATGCCCTCTTCTCGTTCGCTACTTCCTTTAAGATTCCTAATAATCAAAGGGCCTTTTTGGGAATGGCCACTTGGACACTCATTAATTAAGGTACAAAGGCAGATTTCAACTGTCAAGCTTATTTTGGCCACTGAGATGGGACCTCTTGAGCAAGCGATGCATGGATATGACCTTGCCAAACTCCTCCAAATTTTTTAAGACCATATTTAAGCATATGGAGAGGAGCCTGACCACCTAAATCTTAGGGATGATACTCACAGCAAAATATAAAAATAGATCAAAGGATCATATATAACACAAAGTTCTCATGGGCTCCAATGAGTTTCATGCCTTCCTGAACTACAGTGGCTACAGCTTGAGTAGTTACGATACCTTCAAACTAAGAACAAGCCATGCCTCCTGTGAGTGCAGTTTTTGTGCCACCTCCATTGACTATGGTCTTCATTTCATGTGCCAAGATTGTTTGTTCATGTGCATAATCTGCTGCAATTTGTCTTATATTTCTGTATTTTGTTTTTTTATTCTATAAATGCATGTAGGGGGTGATTTCATGGCAGGGCCGGCCCGAGCCTTAGGCGACTGAGGCGGTCGCCTAAGGCCCCGGGCCAACGGAAGACCCCCGGAAGGTGAAGAGAGAGAGAGAGAGAGAGAGAGAGAGACCGTGACCAAAAGGAAGCAAAGGCCCCATATAAAACGGGATGAGCTGGCTACGAGTCTTCCCCCTTGATGGAAGGGAGGTGGAGAGTTTTTTGGCCTGCAGAGGGAAAATTTAGGAAGTTGGGGACGGTAGTTTTGTTTTGGATGGAGAGAGAGAGAGAGAGAGAGGAGGGATTTGGTTGGCTTGATACATGCCTGAAGCCACTCTTACCTTTCATCCCTTCTCTTGTTTGGTTTTGGTCTTGGTTTTCCTTCCCTCACATTACTCCTGATCCAGCTGGGCCATCAGGAAGAAAGGGGGATTGGAAATGGACTTCTTGGAGGGTGGAGATTCTTTTAATTTTCTCCTCTCGGTTTCTTCTCCCCACTTGGGTGGTAGAGAGAGAAGGAGGGAGGGGGTTGAATGGCTGCTGTGCTGTGATGTTGCGGTTGCTGCTTGGGTACTCACTTGAAGGGGAGATGGAGGGATGGGACTTTTATTAATTAGATGGAGTCAATTTTCCATAATGCCCCTACTTTCTTTTATAAAGAAGCTCCTGGAGAAATTCTTTTCTTTACCTTGACCATGAAGTGCCATGGGATGACCTTTTCCTATTCCGCTCTTGCTTGACATGATAAACAAAATTGCCAAGCATTATCTCAGTTATTTAATCAGTTTTATGGCCCTTCTTTTAGGATAATTACTTTTCTGCATTTCCATTCAAAAATAATATTAAATTAAAAAGATTTCTGGCCTATCTTTGTTAGATTCATGTACCTTTGTTGAAATAGTGTACTTGATAGCTATCCATTTTCATATCATTTTTTTAATATTTTATATTTATTAAAAAAATTATTATTAAAAAAAAAGGCCTCATTTATTGGATTCGCCTTAGGCCCCCAAATGTATTGGGCCGCCCCTGTTTCATGGGAACCATCTCTGTGTGGCCTCACATTTCTTAGTTGTTTTTTCTGGAACTTGGCGAGTAAGATGCCTTTTCCATTGGAGAATTGGTCATCTTGATTTGTTTGGACCGCTGTTTTTAGAGTTTGTTTTTTCATTTTTCTTCTCATTTATTTTTTTTGATGAAATTTGAGGTGGCTTATGACTATTTTATTTTTTTATTCAATATAAAAGAATTTAAAAGTAAATTACAAAAACTTCTCAGAGATTAGAAATTAGGAATAAATTATAATAGTATGAAAAATCTATGCTCATCCTTCTAAGATTTATTTTAATTTAATACTTTAACCCATAACATAATGGAATGTTAATCATATTATTAATTTTAAAAAAACCTAAATGCCACATTGGAAATTTTTTTAAAATGACCAAAATAGCCTCACATAATATAATCGCCACCTCAGGACCTAAAAAAATGCATATATCCTCTTCCTCATTCGGAGGCAATTTTAACTTTTCATGTAAAGTAAACGGATTTACTAACATCATTAATTTAATTGGGTATAAATGTAGGTTTTACAAACTATTGAGTATAAATATAATAAGCATAAACTTTAAAGAATTTTTTAATTTTTTTTGAAACTTAAAATACCATATAGGCTATGTAAACCTCCAATTTTTTTGCACCATATAGCCAGCTCCAACCAGGTTGGGTTAGATTGGATTTTATATGGCTCAAGCTTAATCTGTATTTGGATCAAGTTAAAGATTAGATTGGGTTTCATGATTTACTTTATTGATTCATCAAATTTTTGGTTAAATGATCAGCTCAAGAAAATAATTGTTACAAAAATTTTGCAAAGTAAATATGTGGACATGTCTTCTAAGTGACTAACTATATTTCCTATCCGCATCAAGAGTTCAACTTGGATGTTCTCCGCCCGGTACCGGCTGCACATCTAACTCAGATAAAGTTTGTCATCCTTCAAGAAAAGCGAATATAAATTTTTTTCCTGCTCTTTTTTTTCCAAAAAAGGAAGGGTAAAGCCCGACCAGAATCTAGCATTCCTTATCTTATTAGTAGTTAGCTCTCTCTGAGGAGTACCCACTAGTCAACCTTGCATTTTTTTTTTCCTTTCAAACAGAGAAGATCAATTAATTGCCCAGAAAGAATGCATGGGTCCAAATAGGCTACTTCAGTGTCACATCTTGTCAATGCAAGTGGCCCATGGTGACTCCATGCCTGATCAACACTTTATCTTGCCATTAGTCACAAAGAATGATCATGCTATCCAAGAATAAGGCTGCATGCTTGGTTTGGAAATGTGTGGTGGGTTCCCCCTCCATTTTTCTGAAAAGAAATCACTTGGATGAAGTATAAAGATTTATCAAATGGGATGGGGCTTTGGTGGACAAATACCAACTTGAATTAAAACTGGATTGATCATTGAGTTCAGGATGCAGGCTTGAGCAATCCAACCTAATCTGAGCCTGATCCAATTATAATGCGTTTCCACTCGTAGCCCAACCCAGGCTAGGCTGAATTTGACCCAATTTCCTCCAACCCCACGCAACCATAAAATGGCCCGTATATGAATTGGACAGCTTGGACAAATCACTTGGTGCATTTTCATCCCAAACGCTAGGATCCTGTCAACAACTTACATGGCTTCACCTCCTCATTCTTTAGTATCTCATCGACAGTTGTCCTTATCATGGAAGAATTTCTTTTAAACCCAACAGGAGCGGACAGCTCAATGCATGGTCCGGTAGCCGAAAGAGTCACGCTTATAGGCAGCCTAGAAGGACATTTCTTATGCGAAAAGAGTACTTAGAGCTGATAGGATACACCTAAAGGGAGATTCCTCCATGGTGATTGACTGGATATGGGGTGTAGATCGCTATGGGGATGGCCACCCATTGATTGGTGAGACCCGGAGACTGGTCAGGGAGATAGAGTACTTCCAGGCATCTCACATGTTTCAGAAGACAAACAGAGCTGCAGATTGAGTTGTCTCCTTCGTGGCTCGGCACTCTGGTAAGTTTATTTGGACGAGGGCTGATATCCCTTCTTCCTTGTATCATTTTCTTTCTATTGATTTGTTTGGCTGTAGTCATGTGAGAACTATATGAAATGTTGTTTTTACTACAAAAATAAAAGAGCCACGCTTACGCTATAGCCTAAAGAGTATAGGGCGTGTGGAATCATATGTGAACCTGCAAGGACCATATTGCAAGGCTAAATACTTTTAGATAATTGATAACGAAGTAATACCATGAGGAAAAGATGAAAATAACCCCCCATTGGAGAGCGAAATAGAGTATAAAACTGTAAGCTCCCATGCAGTGAGAGGAGAATATGATCTCTGACCGCATATCTGTTAAAAAATGAGACAACGACTCATAAGCAGTGGCTTGATTAACGAATCCATTAGAGCTGCAGCGAAAGCGAGTTTTATAGGACAATTGTCACTATTTATGGATTCGAATCTGGGTGATTTATGCATGACCAAGATGAAGCTTGGGTGAAACTAAGACTTAGTAATTAGCTTATGGACTAGTTGGAAAACAGGCTTCCAAGATCCATCTCCGCCTATGTGCATGTTCTAACTTCCTCTCTCGCCCATTGACCAAGGAGCTAGCAATATCGCACGTCATACATGGATGCTTCTGCCACGCCGTGCATGCTAAAAAAAACCCCACATAAAGCTTCGCACAAGATCTTGCTCTGTATGGAAAGCTTTAAGGCTTACAGCCAAGGTGAACTTTCTCTATTATAATATATTCATTCTATAAGGTCAGCATGAGCATTTCCTCTCGTTATATCGCACAGGCCCCTAGCTCTCTCACAAGTTACAAACATATGCCCTTCAAAGAAAATCATGTGTGAGTGTTTGGACCTGTACATTTGCAATTCTCTAAAACCAAGTTTTGAATGAAGCTTAAGCAATACTCTGTTTTGGACCTGTAAGCTTTATAAAATCACATGTAACTTCTTTATTATTTTTACATCTTTTCAAGAAGAAGAATTCCTTGAACCGGAATGGGAGATGGTTATCTTGCGATTCTTGAATGGATTAGAATGGTTTGCGTCCCATTCCAGTCGCGGCGGAATCCATTTTATCTAAGAAGTAGAGTCCTTTATATGCTACCAAGCAATGGTTTTTGTCTCACTAACTTATATTTGCTTTTTGCTCATGGTCAAAATGTTTCAATACTTCTTTTACTTTTCATATAATAATCTGGGCTTCATTCAAAAAGATCAAGTAGAAAATATTATTTAATTTTTTTAATACCGTATAAGCATCCAAAATTTTTAGCATATAATTAATATAGAGCTAAACATATATTCGTACATATCCATGAATGATACGAAAATCCTCTCGGTATATGCGCATATACTAGTTGTTATCTTCTTGTGATGCTGTAGAAGAGATTTTTACAAGTCCATTAACAACAGCAGAGCTTTCACATCGCCTAAAGATTCAACACATTCGGCGCTTTTGCTCAGAGAGAGAGAGAGAGAGACGGGACAGCCATCTAGCTGAAGAATTACTGATATGCTACAATAAATAATTTAATCAAAGAATCTTCTAATGCAGAGCTTTTCTTACCTTAATGCTTTATGTCACTTTTTTTCTTTCTTTGTCGCTATTGTTGCCGGACGTAGAATCACTTTTTTTTTCCTGTATTGCTTCAAAATTTTGCAACATGATAGCAACATTAGCTTTTTTTTTTTCCTTGTAAAATTGTAAATTTATATGCATGTAGATGCAACTATCAAGGTGTAAAAAGGATCTTATGCACATTTCATTTCGCTCAAGCTTGAAAAACTAGTTCGTGGCATCCAAATCATATCACCTTTTACTGGGTTTGAAATTGCATCCTCACGTTAATCCTGTCAATTTCAATATATCATGACTCACCATAGTATATGAGGACATATATATAAATCCATGATTTTGCCAACATGTTGCAAATTAATTATAAACTAAACGTCTTAATATCCTCATGAATCATCATTGTGTACAAGGACATTACAACTCACAAGATTGTTGGGTCTCGCTCCCCTACCGCATGTTAAAGCTACTTGCACGAGTGGAAGGCACTTATTTGACCACTACTTCAAAAAAAATTAGTTCATTGCACCTAATTATGTAACGGTTGACGTGGCGCAACGGATTCTTCTATCATGACACATGGAAGGGGAATTAAAAATATAATTCAAATCTTACACGTGCTCAGAAGTGGACCTTATTAACTTGTCACCACCGCATCTTGCGATTTTTCCCCCCGTTTGTCTCATTTTTTCCGTGCAATAGCTATCACGCCAAGTGTGGATAAACATAGCCGTTGAGCCCCACAAATTGAACGGCCCCGCCACCCCTTCCCGTCCGGGTGTTTCAATTTCCAGAGTTGCCTGACCATTTGATCCCTGTATTTCGCAAAGAAAACAAAAGGACCGCCATCTGATGCTGTATTGACGCTCGTGATATTATCAGTCTCGAGAGCCATGAAGCTTTGCGGATCGCGTGACCTGCCATGTGGGGCCCACGACCAGGACGCGGATCCACGACGCGTGGACTTCGACGACGGATTTGCTCTCTCGCATAGCGATATTTCCATGCGGGAGTCCGGAACCTAGGATCCCTCCGTCCGGCGCGACATGTCGTTGTCGAGATCGCCACCGTTTCTCCAACGTCGATTCCCCCCCAGAAAGCGAAATCTCAACCGCAGGCCCCGCACTTCTACTCTGAGATCCGTGTTTAGGCGGTGGCGATGCATCTGACGAACCGCATCAAGTCATCAACTTATCCTCGCGAATCGTAAAGCATCCACCCCCATCTGACCGTTACGCGGTGGTCGTTGCCGCACGCTCATCCCCCCCCCCCCCCCCCCCGCGTCTCAGCTTTTACCGCCTTCTTCCTTACTCGCTTCTCTCCCTCCCTCTCTCTCTCTCTCTCTCTCTCTCTCTCTCTCTCTCTTCTCCGTTTTTTTTCTAAAGACTCTTCTCTTCTCCCCTAAAACCTTTTTTGGTCCAAAAAGTTGCAAATTTTCTCCCGGATTTTAGTTCCTTTTTCTGGCAACAGCGATTGCTTGGCGCAAAAAGGGCCAACGTAATGCTTCCAATCGCCTACTCTTCTCCTTCTTCTTCTTCGTAGATCCCTCCCGTCTCTGCCAACACTCCCCATGGATCCCGACGCCTCGGAGACCCCCGCCTCCGCCGCGGCGGGGGTGGCCGCCGCCGATGGCTCCTCCCCGGAAGAGCCTCCCGTCCTCCTCCACGGCGACCTCGACCTCTGGATACTGGAGGCCCGCCGCCTTCCCAACATGGACATGTTATCGGAGCACCTCCGCCGCTGCTTCGCAGCCTGCCGCCCCCCCTCCCCCACCTCCTGCACCCGCTCCCACCGCCCACCCCACCACCACCGCCGCCACCCCAAGATCATCACCAGCGACCCCTACGTCACCGTCTCCATCGCCGGCGCCACCGTCGCCCGCACCCGCGTCATCCTCAACTCCCAGGACCCCAAGTGGAACGAGCACTTCAAGATCCCCCTCGCCCACCGCTCCCCCTTCATTGTTTTCCACGTCAAGGACAACGATGTCTTCGGCGCCGAGCTCATCGGCACCGTCTTCATCCCCACTGCCCTCGTCGCCTCCGGCGACCTCGTCCGGGACTGGTACCCCGTCCTCGGCCCCTCCGGCAAGCCCCCAAAGTTGGAGACCGCCCTCCTCGTCTCCTTTCAGTACAGGCCTGTCGACGGAAACCCCATCTACGACCATGGCGTCGCCGGCGACCCCGAGAAGCTCGGCGTGAGGGACACCTACTTCCCGGTCCGAAAGGGGGGGCTGGTGAGGCTCTACCAGGACGCCCATGTGAGGGAGGGGGAGCTCCCTGAGATCGAGCTGGAAAAAGAAACGAATTTTGAGCACAATAGGTGCTGGGAGGACATCTGCCATGCCATTCTTGAGGCCCATCATTTGATCTATATCGTCGGTTGGTCTGTCTATGACAAGGTGAAGCTGGTGAGGGAGCCGACCCGGCCGCTGCCGCCTGGGGTGGAGAATTTCACATTGGGGGAGCTGCTCAAGTACAAGTCACAAGAAGGGGTTCGGGTATGCTTGCTAGTTTGGGACGATAAGACCTCGCATGATAAATTCTTCATTAGAACGGTATGGCACTCAATCTATTATATGTGAATCATTAGTTAATGACTATTACTTTTTGATAGACTTGATTTAATAACCTTTTAATACCTTCCATTTCATGCTTAGGATGCTGCCAGTTTGGTTTTCCTAAACCCGCAATCTGTTTCTTGAGCCGGCCCTGTTGCTCATTTTGTTCATTCTGAATGATAATTAATGAGTCCACATGATAATTTTTTTCTCAAAACAGTATGACCACACAGTTCGATTCTTTGCAAGAGTAGAAACATTCTTGACCGTAGTAGTTGCAGCACATGTTAGTGTCAAGCAAACCTAACATGTAGTTTCAGGTTAGGATTAATGATGGTGGTAGCATTCATGTCAATTTTGTCCTACGCCATGCAATTTTGCACATCAAAATTGTCTAATTTCGCAGGGGAAATCTGTGGAGAAGTAATCTCCCCTAGTGTGGGTTGAGCCATTGGCCAAACTTTCAAAACATACCGTCTGTAGATAGATATTCTACCACTAGTTTCTCATTGCTCATCCTATTATCTGTTTTATCTGTCTGATGATGCATCAAAGTTCTAGACATTAATGTCGCGAGTGCCCTAGTATAACTGATCCCATTTGCAAAGAAGTTCTAAATTTATATCAAGTTGCAGACCCCTCTTATGTGCCATCTCCAGTTCCTACCTTCAATTCTTGTCTAGATGATCCTAAAATTGTCAAATTTTGCTAAGAGTCAATCAACTCCAAATATTTGAGCCCTTGAGATTCCTAATTCCAAGGATGGAAAAAACACATATCTAGTAATCTGGGCTCTAGTCTTTCATACTTCAGGGTATAGTCTGACATGGAGATTCTGAGATTTAGTTGTCTACACTAAATACAGTTTCCTTCTAACACATGAGCCCCACTCTGATTCTGTGTTGGCACTTAATAGTTGGCCTTTTCAGCCTGTAATCTGTGTTCACATCAATTGATGGATGTAGTTCCCTAAATAACCTTGTTAGATTTCTTTGCTATTTAGACTTTTCCAAGTCCAAGAGAATTTTGCAGGGTTGCTTCTCGACTGCAGGTCTTTTCATTGATGGACTAGCCTTCTAGTTTCATGGCACCTTCAAAAGTTGTCCTGCTTAAAAGTTTGGTGCTAAGTTTTAAGCAGTTGGCATTTGTTTGATGGCTGATTGTAAAATCAACTCATTCTTTCCATTGAGTTTCTCAATGCATAGTTTTGAACCATTTTCAAGTCCACTTCAATGGCATATGTTGATAACGACACTGGATATATAGTCACAAGTCCTGTGTGCAATCTCCATCTTCCACATCCCTATGGATTTTCCTTCTTTTAACAACACTCCATTATCATGTATGTATGCTTGCTTCATGTTGACCTTCCAAACAATTTGAAGCTTGTATCTCATGTATTTAGTCTAGGCACATCTGAGGGCCTGAGGCATTCTTGACCATTGCATTTGCCATTAATTATAGCATTGTATCTAAAATACCGACTCTGCCTTCTCTCTAGGAATCTTCAATTGGCTTGCAGTGATTCTTGCTGTTCCTCAACAATGACCATTCCAAGAGAAGTTCATATTTATAGCAATAATCAAAGAAGTCAGAATCTGTCATGCCTCATAACTTGATAAACTTGTCGTGACCATTTTATTTTTTTTTCTTTTCCTTTTTGTGTATTGATGAAATTGATTGATGTGCCTAAATTTGGTATTTTGGTGTCTTTTGCAGGGAGGAGTGATGCAAACTCATGACGAAGATACTCGAAAATTTTTCAAGCATTCTTCTGTCATTTGTGTGCTGTCACCTCGTTATGCCAGCAGCAAACTTAGCATGTTCAAGCAGCAGGCAGGCTTCAAATCATGCTTTTACTTCTGTCAAATATTTTATGGTGTACTTATGTTAACTGAATAGGCATGAAGACTAAAAGTGTTTAAAAGACCACTTTGCTGATAATATGGCTATCTATATTAGATTTAATTCTTCAAGTAATATTATCTTACATTTTAGTGAAAACTAAGTGATTCTTTTCTGGAACTCCAGTGGAACTGAAAGTATGGACACGCCCAAGGTTTAGAGCCTCAATTCTGGTTATGATCCAGCCAAACTTGAGCTCAACATGTTTTTGCTGTTTCCCTTTGTTTTGACTGCTTTCATCCAATTCTTGCCCATTTACAATTTCTAATAGCATGGACCATGAATGATCTAAGATTATTATTAAGTATGATTATAATTTCATATAATCATACTCTGGGAGAAGGCTACGGTCTGCTCTTATAAATATTTATTGTGCTATGATTTAATAAATCAATGTATTCATGAAGCAGCAAAGGTATGTCAAAATGCAAACACCAATAGCCACCTGGAGATTTTTGGGCAATACTTGGGGATTTCTAAATGTGGTTTGGTTTCACTGGGTTCCAGCAAAAGCCTGGTAATTTTATTTTGAAGGTTGTTTCATATTAAACTAGTATTGATTTATCTGAAGGGGTTATAAAATTTTACCCTACGTAAAGAATGGTAAAGTACCATTTTGGCAGATTTACAATAAAATTGATGGAAAATTAGGATAGAATTATATTTGTTCCTGTTTTAGTTAGGATCTCAGTTGGTATTTATTCCAAGGGTTTGTTTTATAGTTTGGACCAAGTATAAACAATTGAACCAAGGTACACCGTCTCGGTATTGGGCTCCATTACCGATGCCACCAAATTACAGTGTCTGTACACTCGGTACAGGTGCCAGTTCGGTGTACCGAATGTTGGTATGCCCCCATACCATGTACCAATATAGTACGGTATGTTTCATATCACCCAATATGGTATCTTGTGGCATACCTTGAATTGAACTATATGGAACATTCCCAGGTGACATAATTAATACCAAGAAACTAGATTGGTCTTTTTGATGTTCTTATTGATCATAATTGCTTAACCAACATACTCTTGTTTTATGAACTAGTGTACTTTTACTAGTTTAAAACACTGATAATGTAATGATGATGTTGCATATAATGTTGTCCTATGGGAAGTATATTTGATGCACGTCGAAAGTTGCTTTTTGTTATTCAGTTCTTTTACTTGTTTCAAGCATTGCTTATCATGACTTGAATCCATGTCAGGTTGTCTTATCTAGTTATCATATACCGATTATTGTATCTCTGGGATGAGGATATATGTAACTCTATAAGGGGATTTTTGCATAATATACCCCTTAAAACTTCCTTATTTGTGTATTTACTCTTTAAAAGCTGAAATGTATATATACTTGTCTAAAAGTTTGAAAGTTAGATGTTAAGTTATCTGTCTACCCTTCGTGCCTGGTTGTAGTTTTAAGCTTAGTTTGACTAGGATGAAAGATAACTTCACTTGTGAATGAATAATTTCGGATTTATTATATACTTGTTTTGAAAATTTTAAGTGGTATTAGTAATATTCTGTGCCAATATTGTAAGTCTGTTATTTGTTTTAAGTCTGTTATTATTTTTTAACAAAAGAATAATAACTAAGCACCTTTGGAGGAGTATATAAGCAAAAATCCAAAAAGGAATTCAAGCTAATATATGTAGTACGGTCACATTTTTTGAGGAATATTTACGCATATTTCACTTTTTGAAGGATAAACAAGCAAGAAGCATTTCTGATGGGTATATATGCAAAAATCCCTTATTTTCTAAGGCCTAGCTTATGGAAAATAACCTGGTCACTCCATCTCAAACAGATCTGTTCAGCAAGTTCATCCATTTTGACAGAAAGATCATCAGTGTCAAATGATTTCATACATTATGCCTGGTCCAACCCATAGGTCTAGTATAGCCTTGTCTTGAGAACATTTAGACCAAAGAAGTGGTCAAGGTGCTGGTTTTGCATGATGCAAGACATGAAACTATTAGATGCGACCAAGTAGATGATTTTGAGCTTGAAGAAGCAACAGCCAAATGGACCAACGGAAGCCATACTGCAGTCATTTAGGGAACATATGGATGGCTATTATTAGGTAAAATTCAATAGAGAATTTATCCAATGAGTAAAAAATGTATTTTTGGTGTTCTTTCAAGTAACTGTTTTCCCCCTCGCCTGTGGAGTAGCCATTTTTTCTTATAACATCTTTGTGCAGGTTGTTGGGACCCTCTTTACACACCACCAGAAATGTTTATTGGTTGATACACAAGCTTCTCGAAATAACCGAAAAATCACGGCTTTCATGGGAGGTCTTGATCTTTGTGATGGCCGCTATGATACACCGCAGCATAGAATTTTTTCTGAACTTGACAGTGTATTTTTGAATGACTTTCACAACCCCACATTTGCTGTGAGTATATTTCTCCTTGACGTTCCTTCTTTGAAGTTCTTACCTCCTTTTTTCCATATACCTTGCCAAACTTGTTTAGTTAGCTAGACTTCAGGTTTTGAAACAGCAAGTTTACTCTCAAAATTGGAAAATTAGGCATATTAGATTATTAGCTTCCAACTACTATTGCCTTGGTACTGCCTTCTATATGCATTCTTAGTCTTTTTCTTGTCAAAATATGTAATATGTGATAGGAGGCATTTGAAATTTGCACACACATTTCAAAAGTAGTTTATCAATTCCAGAACATGCTAAAAATACAAGTGATATAATGGTTTCTTGAAACTAATAGCTCTTTCCATTTGGATACTTGTTATTGGATTGACTTAATATCAGTATGCATGATTCACATAGCAACATGAATATGATTGTCAGGCATGTACGCTAGACAGTTGCCGGAAGTATGCACATTAGGAAGGAAAGAGATACATTAGAATGCCCATATATGTTCTTCTGGGCGTATAAGTTGTAATAATAAAACTATGTGATTGTAGAAGTTAACCAAACTTTATGTGACTTGGGAAAACATTGCATGTGCAAAAAGTCCACATGAACTTGTTTATTACAATTTGTTTGGTTGATAACTCGTTAGTTACTCAAGGTTTATTTTGCAGCAGAACAAGATTTCCGTAGAATAATACTATAAATGGTTCCACATAGACTAGATAAATTCTTTTTTTTTAATCTCCAATACTTTGATCATATGTCCTAGTACTTCAATGGTTATAATATAACTTTCTTGTTTACAAAATTCAATTGCTGTACTGCATTCTTGGACAGAAGTGTCATTATTGACATTAAAATTGATGTCAAATACCTCTTTTGGACACCTGAGACATGAACCTCCAATTCACAAATGCCAACTAACTCAAAAACCTGCTGATATTTTGTGGTTATTACTTCTTAATTTTGTAAATGTGCATTCTTTATTATTGTTAGTGGTCTGTATATATAGTTGATACACACTGATATGGATATGCAAACACGTGCGCACATGTAATGAGTGATAAATATTTTTTGTTTTTGACATGTGTCAACATGTTAAGTTCATTTTTATCTATTCTATGAATCCAGCAGGCCACTTGTATGTGTTCCTATTGCAATGAGATGAGATTTTAAACTAGCACATGCTTTCTTTCTCTTCTGGTTATGTGCAGGACGCAACAAAAGGCCCGAGACAGCCATGGCATGATTTACACTGCAAAATTGAAGGTCCTGCTGCATATGATATTCTTACAAATTTTGAGCAGCGCTGGCGGAGGGCAACAAAATGGCGGGAGTTTGGGAAACATTTTAGAAAAGTATCTCGCTGGAGTGATGATGCACTAATAAAGCTAGAACGCATTTCATGGATAGTAAGTCCTTCACCTACAGTTCCAAATGATGATCCAAACCTTTGGGTTTCCGAGGAAGAAGATTCTGAAAATTGGCATGTACAGGTTGTATAACAGTTTGCCCACATGCAAATTCTCTCTTGACTCTAGTTTTGCTTAAAGAAATCTAATTAATTTTCTGTGATGTGTTAGGTTTTCCGATCTATAGACTCTGGATCAGTTAAAGGATTTCCTAAGGATGTTCATGAAGCTTTGGAGAAGGTTAGCCTTCTGCTATGATTCATCAATTGACTATCCAGTAGCTACTACTTGTTGCGTGCTTGATTATGCCTAATCCCATGTTTCTTGTTTCTATAAAATTCTTATTAGTATTTATTAGCCCCAGTACCATTAAAAAACTATATGTTATGCCTAAATTACTAATCAGGTCCTATTAACTAATAATTTTATGGACTACTGCAGAACCTTGTTTGTCAAAAGAATCTAGTGATTGATAAGAGCATCCATACAGCATATGTAAGGGCAATCAGATCTGCGCAACACTTCATTTATATCGAAAATCAGTATTTTCTTGGTTCATCTTACAGTTGGTCATCCTACAAAAATGCAGGTTTGGAACACTTTGTTTCAGTGTTTGTATTCCACTAAGCAGTCCTCTTTTCTGAAGTATAGATGCGAATTTTCTAAACCTTATGACCTCAACTTGGGAACATTTTTATGAAGTAGCATGTTAAAATTTTTTCCTTAACAGCTATTCCTAAATAATGTAACTGCCTCCAATTAGCATCATAACTAACAATTGTGTTGCTTTTGCATCACCTTCAATTGATTCATGGAGATTAGGTAGTTATCTTAGTGCAGTCAGACATTTTTGTTTGAATATTTAGTTAGCTGACCTTTATGTATCATGTTGACTTATTAATATTTTGCTTTGGCCGTCGTAGTTTCTATTGAGCTCTTATTGTACTGTATCTTTTGGCTTCAGAAAATCGAAGTTGACTGCTTTTCGCTAATCACATATTGAAGACAAAACATGAGAAAGAAGATCTGTACAATTCCAAAGAACTCTTGCCATGAGCTACAAATCACGCTAAATAGTAAATGTGTAGAAGACATGTATATATTATATTCTAGTACCGTCATTTTTGGTTTTTTAGCTTTATCAGACTGAGTTTGTGCTTTAGTCTTGTGGATAGTGGCGCTTCCTGGAAATTAACCAAGTTTTTATTTAGTTCAACTTCCAAGTCAAGTGTATCTATTTATCTATACAAATCTTGATAAAAATTGATAACATTGTTATCATTCTGGAGCTGAACCTTGGAGAGCAAGTGCTTGACAAGGACTTAATGTATTTTTTCTGAGCAAAGTATTGGACATATGTGATTACAGAGGAATCTCGTTCTATTAGGTAACAGTAAGGAGTCCGCGTACTGAACACATGCAAAAACTCCATCTTATACAACTAAGCAAATAATTGTATGGATTGAAAGAAATGATCAGCAAGAATGCACCAAATAAGTCGTGATGTCTCATGTAACTAAAGATATTGGTTTATGTAATACTTCATACATGCATATGCAATGATATGTATGTTATCATGTTCTATATGTTGCATGATAAGGCCATAGCCAACTGCACTTGTACATTTGGGTTATTGCCTCTGATGATGGATAATTATATCATCATAATTATCTTTTACTGTTGGCCTACTTCTAAGTAATAATGGGTTTGACACTATCCTATTTTAGTTCATTATATCTCTAGGCTAGCTACATGTTTACCCCTGTAATAATTCTACCCTTTTCATGTGGGGAGGGTTTTAAGCCAGGGTCATTTGCCAGGTTAATCATATCAGACAGTTATTTTAATTGTGAGGCACTCTTAATGTGCTAATTGAAAACTAATAATAAGATATGGTGGAAATTTTGTGCTGTTAGTTGTTTGAAATGGAATTGCCAAAGATATTCAGTAGTTATTATTGGTAGTCTTGTGCAGAGGTAGAAATCAATATGAAAAGAGGGGATATCTTATCCTGTTCCCAGTTTGCCTTTACTCCATATCGTGTATGGTTGGAGCCCTCAACTTATGTATAATACTTGTCATTATCAGACTTAGGCATGCAAGTATGGAAGCAAAAGAGTTTGTTGAGCACATTACAGCAGACTAGTCCATTGCAAGTTTCAACAAGTACATGCAATTGTAAATAAGATAAGACTCTGAAGCAAATAGGTGCTAATTTCGGTTTTAAGGAGTGCTGATTATATTTTGCCTTCAAAAAGGTTTATTGGTGATGCATAGTATAACAATATACAATAAAAGGCAATATCATGTAAAATTCCGAAAAAATTATGGGTGCGTGTGCCACTTTGAATAAGGTTGTCAACAAGCCAAGTAAGTTTGGCTAGCTCAAAAGTGAGATGCTCTATGAGCCAAGATTATGATAAATGTTGGGCCCATTAGCAGGGTTCAAGCCCTAGATTGGGTTCAATTAACAAAACAACCCATGCAGAACTAGGTTGGGCTAGGCTTTGTTCAGACTGATCAATATTTGTTACATGTGTACCATTGGCATGCTATTGGGCTACAAACATCCTTATATCCATGAATGTTGACTTGTTTTATGGCTTTTTTTGTGATATTAAATTATTAGTTCCAAAAGTTATGGTTGTGCAGAATTAAAGCCAGCTTGATAACACATGAACCAAGCTAATTCAAACCTCAGCTATTAAAAAACCAAAGGAGTCTAGCCAAGCTTGAGCATATTTTGGAAAAGTAGGACTTAATAATGAAAGATCCAACTCATTTAAGTTTCAGGCCCAAAGCCAGCTTGGGATAATTTAGTTTAATATATTGAGACTCTAGCATGGAATTTCCAAATTCTGTAACATTTATTTGGAATAGCGGTGAAGGTGGATTTGGTTGCAAAGCAGGCATGCTTGGTCTATTTCTGAGTGTCAGAATCTAGATGGTTTACTCTCTTAATGAGTAGTGGTAAAGTTTTTTAATTGCTTTATATGTTTTCCTAAGTTTTGTGGTAAGTTTCTGTTCTGGCTGTAGTTTCCCTGGCCAGGACTTCAGATTCAGGGCCATTCATTTATAGTTCATGTGCCTTGATGAATCTATTCCTTGATCTAGAAAGTCTATGTCATAAAATGGGACAATGCTTCCTAGTTAACAGGAAATTTACAAAGAGTGCCTATGAAGCCTTCATCTATAAAATAATATGAAATTTTACTGACAGATGTCTATTTGTTGATTTTCTTTCTTAACAGCTTTTCTAAGTTGCCATTTGTTTTTAACATCCCGCAATCAATTTTTTGCATCATAATGGTTATTCTGACCAACAATAACAGCTAAGGAACAAGGCCGTATTGTGGATAATGATGTATGTGTTTTTTAGTATTTACTACTTGTATTATTATATATTAAAGTTTCTATATTTATATCTTTATTGGCATATAAATTGATGAAATATTATCAAGCATTACAGATCCGCTTATCATTCAGTTATCTATCTTGGTTCTTTTCTGGCCTTTGTACTTCAAATAATTTTTGGGCATCCATATGTTCCACTAAAATTGCAAGAACAGTTTTAGTGTACATCAAAATGTATTTCTAAATATTTTGTACTTGAACAATCTATTAAAGCTTCTCTACTTACAGCTTTGTTTGCCATCGACAGATGCTGATAATTTGATACCAATGGAATTAGCCTTAAAGGTTGCTAGCAAAATTAGAGATGGAGAGCGATTTGCAGTGTACATAGTTATACCAATGTGGCCTGAAGGAGTCCCAACTGCTTCCTCGGTTCAAGAAATTCTTTTTTGGCAGGTAGTATTTCCTTTTAAAAGTCATATGTATTCTATTACTATTCTTAAATGAAATTCCTAAACTACATAGTTATAGTTATACCATTATACTACTTATACACATGTAAGGAAAGATAAAGAGACTATCTGTATATTTTATAGTGTTGAGCTAGAATTTTATAAGGGGGGTTTGAGGCTGAATTCTATCTGTGTCTAATGATAAAGAACTGTTGAAATTAACAAATTATGCTATTTATTATAATTTGAAAGTTTAAGAAGCCTGATGATCACAATACCATGTTTTTACCTGTGTAGCAATTGGACGTGTAAGGCATGGTGTTGATAATTAGAACACAAAAATCATGGCTGTTCGTATAACTTGATCAATGTGTTTGGATGTCTTGCCTTAATTAGAATCTATTTCATAAGAAAAAGGAGGACCAGTCATGAGGCTCTAGCCATTTCAGCATCAAGGAAAGGTCAAATGTCCATCAACTTACCCCCCCACATGCTGAGAGACTGTTTCTGAATTTCAAATACGTGACCTCCAGGTCGTAGTGGAGCAATCCTACCATTGTGCCAAGGTCACAATTAGAATCTACTTCATGACATCAAAATTTTGCATCCAGTATCTTCTTGTTGTATAAGCAGCAAGGTTTGTTGTACCAACCCGTACTGCCAGATACATGGTAGGTACACTATACCATTACTAGTAAAGTACTAAAATGGTATGGGGGATCCATACATTGCTGTATGGATACACGGTATAGCTGCTGTCTCACATTCCAGCAGCATACCATGTGTTGTTACAGCTATATACCATACTGACCCGTAGTGCTGATAATTGGAATAGTGCTCAATACCAGTATAACAAACCTTGTTAGCTTGGAAATTTTCGAATCATTCTTTTAGCTGATGGATCATTATTACAATTGAATTTTCTTCAAGTTGTGGTCAGTATTTTTGCACTGGTTAGTATCTTTACACACACCTACACACAAGTGCTCCACTTTTATCCAAAGCACCTAGTATCTATCCTGTGAGCTCATTATATTAGTTGTTTATCTGCATTAATACTTCAGAGTGAAGAATCATCAGTACCATGTGTGACTTGACAACTGATTATCTTTTTAGTTCCAGCACAGCTATAATTGGATAAAATTGAGGATATTCATCATATGACAAGAAATTTGATTGATGATTAATGTTGATATGACCTACCAATTCTCTGCTTGAGTTTTTTTTTCCCATCTTTATTTTTAATGTTGAAATGGTCATAACTTTTAGCTGTGGACCTTGCAGGGCCAGACTATACAGATGATGTATGAAATCATTGGACAGGAGCTCAAATCCATGAATGTTGAAAATGCACATCCGCAAGATTACCTAAATTTCTACTGTCTTGGCAATAGGGAAGAATTGCCCAAGGGCGACTCACCATCAGATGATCAACCTTCCAAACAAAGTGCAGCGGTACTGGATATGAGTACCTTAATTTTGTGTTAAAAAAGAGCTGATCTGCCTATTGTTGAACCTAATTGAACATTCGTAATTGCTCCTCATTTTTCCCCTGTTGACCCTGCTCTTTGGCTTTCTGATTTCTTTTTTCTTCAGTGTTTGCTACAGGTGCTGCAATATCCTCATTGATGTTATTCATATGCTATATTTATTGGCTTGCATAGACAACTTTTTATTATGTTGCATCAAGATGCACATATGTTGCTCTAGATCATCTACCTTGCTAGCACAAATAATGCGTAAACTTCACGGCATACCAAGAGTTATGCGCACGCGATGTGTGTATGTTTGCTCGTTTCAGAAAAGTTCTAAACTAGCATGAGCCCTGATGAACAACCCTGAAAAATCAGGGTCAGTGACACTAATGCTTTGTAGGAGGGTCTGCCACCCAGACTAGTGACCCTTTACCTCCTAAACAAGTGCTAACCCTGAGTTTTCATCTGGGCTTCTGCTAGTTTAGCATTTTTCTCCTTTTCAAGTAGTAGTTGTGACCAGATTATTTTTTGTCAAGTTTCCCATTCAAATCATTTTCTCACTCTGTTTCAAATGTAATCAGGCCCTTTGCCAAAGATATCGACGGTTCATGATTTATGTTCATGCAAAGGGAATGATAGTAGATGATGAGTATGTGATTCTGGGTTCTGCCAATATCAATCAGAGATCTCTAGCTGGTTCAAGAGATACTGAAATAGCTATGGGTGCATATCAGCCCCATCATACATGGCTTGAGAAAAACAGACATCCGCATGGCCAGGTTGGTGACATTATTCTCATATTTTGCTTCTTTTTGTATCATTGAATTACTATTGCAGCTCAGTAAACAAGAACGTGCTTTCTGCAATCACTAGCTGGACCAAGTATATTATGCATCTAACTATATGTAATTTTCTTTGGTATTATTCTATAAATTAACATTTACTGGAGATTGTTATCTATGACAAAATATTCTAGCTTTGTTAACGGAAGCACAATAGGTCATGTCGCCGCCGGGAATTGGCCCGACCAAGGCGAGGCATATCAGGTCATATATATAAGATAGACGACTTTTGGTATCAACATAAAGATCTCTTTGTAGAAGAAAATCCACTGGGATCTCTGTCGTAAAAAGCACTCTGAAATATCAAATGCTGAGGTAGTCTCCCATGAACACTTCATTCCAATTAAAGGATATGAAGCCTGACCTTCGAGACTGCCAATAGGAAAGTTGAGGTTCCTAGCTTCGGCATCCAGAATCAATGGAATGCATACATTGGTTTTAGTTTTTGTAGATCTTCATACATGGGTGCAGCCCTAGCCTGGTATCCTACTCATTCTTTGAGTGTAAGCTCTATGTTCTAGTGAACCACCACCAAGGTTCGTTGTGCTAGAGCCTGCCATCCTGGCTTAAAACCACTATAGAAGCTTTTGATGAAAACCATGGCAACTCCAGCAACCATTGGAGATCCTGTTAGAGTTAAATTTCTGTGGCAGGATAATAATTCCAACACCCTTTCTGGTATTTTTATGCTGGACAGACTCCAAATCTCTTAGAAAGCATATGCAGACTGATTACATTGAGATTGGGCTATTTTCACATATTCTAAATGTATATTCATAGAAATGATGGAAATTTGTGATGCAGGTATATGGATATAGGATGTCACTGTGGGCCGAGCATCTAGGCACTGTAGATGACCTCTTCAAAGAGCCCAGCAGCCTGGAGTGTGTGAAATCTGTAAATGAGATAGCCGATGAGAACTGGGCGAGATACTCTGCAGAGGAGGCGAGACCATTAACAGGACACCTTCTCAAGTACCCAATCAAGGTGGAAATCGATGGTAAGGTTGGTCCCCTGCCCAACCAAGAGTGCTTTCCTGATGTTGGTGGTAAAATTTTAGGAGCAGCTACTTCTCTCCCTGATACATTGACAATGTAGCATCCCCATGGCTGATGAGAACATGAAAGAACAAAGGGGGAAATCAGTTATCCCTGTCTGAAGAAGAGAAGGATAAGAAGGACAATGTAGTATTCCCAATCTAACCTATTGTTCAGAATCTAGGTACAATAAGGTTTCTTTGGTATTGGAAATTCGATAGTTTTCTTGCCCCATGTTAGACACAGTTGTGTGGGAATAGAGTGTTGTTAGAATTATTGCTTCTTTGTATCCTCACAATGTAATCTATGCTTGTAAACTATAAAAGGATGCAATTGATAGAATGAATATTGCATTCGATTTGTAATCTTGAGTTCTAACTTTGCTTCAGCCTCTCAAAGCTTGTGTCCCTTACTTGATATGAATTTTTTGTGAGAATTAGTAAGCCAATTTCTTGTGGATACGCAGCAGACACCATGATCTTGCTTGTAAACATTGTTCTTCTAATACAGAGAATTGGAGTCCTCTTAAGCTATTTTGCAATGATGAGGCCAAACATGGACATGTTCCTTGAATCCTATCCATCTCCAAAATTTAATTATGCTATATGCGAAGCTTACCATCATGCTTTTCTGCACCCACAGATAGAGAGCGAGCGAGAGAGAGAGAGGCGGGGCCGTACTAGAAGATAATGAAGTATACAAGGATTAGAAATCACGAAAACGAAGAACACCAGCCCTCCTTTAGTAACTCAATGGATATATAGTACTTCAATACATCCATCCACTCTCCTCAAGACTAGAAATTAAATGACCACCAGTTCAAACAAAAAGAAAAAAGAAAAAAGGAACCATAAGGTACAAGACACGACAACCTAATTAACGGTCACTTTTCCCACCATCCCAGCACCCTGGTGAGGAGTACAGTAGAAGGTGTAGGTCCCCTTCTCCTTCAAGGTCACGGTGTAGGTCTCCCCCGGGGCATTGAGGAGGTCCTCATCGCTCATGGAGATGGCAGATGCATCGACACCCGATGGGATCTCGTCCTCATCGAACACGACGTTGTGGGGGAACCCTGCGTTGTTCTTGAACACGATGGTCTCCCCTGGAGCAACCGAGAAGTCGCTAGGGACGAAAGCGAGCGAGCCATCGCTGCCTCCAAGGAGCACATCAATGGCGAGAGCGTTGCCCGCCAGAACAGCGCTTGCAGCGGTGGCTGCCACAGCCACACCGACCTCCTTGAGAGATGCACGGGGTGACACGGCCATCGCAACCGGCGCCTTCGACCCCGCGGCAGCGCTGCTGCCGACCCGTGCAGCGGCTGTGCCGGCCTTCAGGCCGGTGAAGGAGGGGATGGTGACTGCTGCTGCGGTCAAGCTGGCCATCGTCTAGCTTCTCTCTCTTTGATACCTGACTCTGGTGGGATTTGATACCGCTGCAATAGTTCTGAGGCTACTGCAAGGGGAGGTTGACAGGAATTCAGTAATGTATATATAAATATATACATGCAAGGGTGGTGTTTGCAATGTGAAGGATGAGTGGAGGATTAATTGTAGAATGAGTGGCAGAGAGGAGGAGAGTTATCTTGTGGACCTTCATCTACCGGCTGGATAGGATGAGATGATATCGTCTGACGTGGCACTGGTATGTGGTAGGAAACGAGGACTTCGGATTGGATGGAAGAACATGGAGGGCTTTGGGACGATCCTGGAGTTTTGGAGATCAAGACGGGAAAAGAATATCTCAGATGCCTTGTTGGTATTTCATCGAGTCCTTCATATCGGACGGCACCATTCCCAACTTGGAGTGGTCCAATCGAGTGAAGGGCAAATCATATGGCGATGGAACTATCCACGTGCTAGAACTGCGACCACAGAGCAACCTAATCCTGATTTCGCTGGACCCAGGATGCAATCAGTGGCTCACTAGTCCTAGAACTGTAGCCGATAAAAATTTGTGTTGTTTTGAGAACAAGCTGCTAAAAGTTTGTGAATAATCTTTTTGTTACCGAGAAAAGACAAAAGTGAAAAAAAGACAAAAAAATATGAAAGAAAGAAAGAAAGCATAGAGTGCACTTGGCATCGTTTCAACTATTTTATTTTTTAAAATAATTATTTTTATTTTTGTTAGATTTCTTCGTAATGAAAAATATATTTTTTTAAATAATAAAAATGAAAGGCTTTGGTAGAAGTCGGAAATATGGAACATTAGAGGTGGAGAGTAGGGAAAGAAAGCAACCGAGAACGATACAACAAAAGTCGCTCGAATGGAAGCACGCTTGATCGGAGCCGACTGATGCTAAAAACAGATAGACACCGTTGCTTCAGAGAGAATGGCCGAACGAGTGGATAACGATAGAAGACGGATACTGATAATGAACAAATAGATATCGAGAATGAAAGAACAAACAAACAACGACAAAAGATGGATGTTAAGACTCAACAAATGAATGGATGGAAGAGATGGCCAGATTGAGGAGGATAACGGCGAGCAAGCAGAGGAAGTCACGAAGAGGCGGCAGCGGGAGTGGGGGAGAGAAGGAGGGTGGTGGCAAAGTCCTTGAGGAGGCGGAAGGGCGAATCCGATACCGGGAGGTTGAGCTGAAAGAATTAAAGAGAAGTGAAATCCACTATTTAAAAATAAAAATAAAAAATCTTCACTTCTATTTTTTTCAGAAATAATAAAAATTATTTAAAAAGATAAGAAGCAGAATAGGTAACTAAACATGTTCTCTGCTTGGATCCATGTTTCTCTTTAAAAAACGAAACCGAAAAAAAAAACCTCACTTGTAGGAGCCTCTTTTGTTTAGGATGCCCTGTATGGGTCCGAATGTCATGCGCATGTTATAATATTGCCCAAACGGCACTAATTTCTTTGGGGAAAAATTTGGAAAGCAGTGATATGGGTGCTGGGAAACGAGTTTTCCATTTTGAAGAAGTTTTGCTGAATGCGAACCTCCAAAATACAAGAAAAGGATACATGCCCGTAGAAAGGAAAACAATCTCGCTAGAAGGATATGAGTCATCTTTCCAAAATACTCTTCCTCAATCCTCACGTTCCCTTCTTTGAATACAAGTCTTAAATCTAAAACATTTTCTAATTAAAATAATCTACCATCTACCAAAATGTATGTGAAGTGGCAGCATAGATGCTGGTTGCTCCCCCGGGGCAAAAAAATTTTATATATATATATATATATATATATATATATATATATATATATATATATATATATATATATATATATATATATATATATATATATATATATATATATATATATATATGTGGGCAGAGAGCGGAGAAGTCCCTCCGCCACGAACACAACTCGAAACTTTCAACAATACCAAAAATTTTATAGAAATAAGGATTTGAATAATTTTTATATTCTTTATCTATCTTTCACTGAATTTTTTTGAAAATGTTTAGACAGAGAGAATGTTGACTAGTATAAAAATTTCAATATTTATTAAAATTTGTAGATGTATTTCTTATTTCCTATGCTAAATATATAAATATTTTCAGTCACAAACCTCCCAAACCAAATAATCGGGTCAGAAAATGTAAACCCATATTTGGGCACCTACCAAGCAAATCATTTAAATTTTCGCCCATCAATTATACATAAACACATATATATATATATATAAAAAAAAAAAGCAGACCATAGCATGCAAATATCACAAATAAAAATATTATATTTAACTCTGAAGATATCATTATAAGTACAAAAATAAGAAATTTAGGATATATCACAAACAAGAACTAATTAATGATGAACTAACTAAAATGTAGTAACAAGAATAAATTAGGTTATGAAAATTTACTTCTTTGCCTGTTTTCTTGTCATATAGCTCCATAGTTGCCATCCTGATGAGTGTATCTTCATGCAAGTGATATTGCTAGCTTTGTTATACTTCAAAAGTCTGATATATTTTGACTTACATTACCCACCGGGTTCAGGAGCTAAACTCAAACAGTTCGTTTATTCATAGGTTGATTCCAGTTTAACTCGTTTCCGATCCAAATTTAAGTGATCAACTAGAACCTGTTTTCATGCAGGCTGGGAGTTTTGAGTCAGGTTTTGCCGCCCCTATTTCTCGCTACGGCGAAGACAGCATATGACATAACTTCACCAACCATGGAATTAAACTTATAAACAACATTTTTCCATATTAAAAAAAAACATATGAGTAATAAATATTATGGAGTTGGCAAAAAAATTATAATAACTAGGGGCCTCTCTCATAGGCCAATGGTGAAAGATCTGAGTTTAACATGTCGGTCATTTAAATATAGGATGCACATCCATAATCAATGAACGCAGCTTGTCCAAAAAAACAACTGGACATGATCGGAAGCCAACTTTCCAACTGCAGTTGCAGTGGCAGGACAGAATTTGATCGTTCTTCAAGGCTTTAGTGGTATAGTTTGTTTTCAGAGCAAGCAATTTTACAAAGAGCCAGATTACGTACAGCATCAACTGACTTGAAAGAATATAGTTAATCCCACCTAGTGGGTGATTGGCAAACACAGATACAAGGGGATGTCGAATGAATTGATCCATCAAGTAATAAACAGGTATCTCCATTGGAAAAAAAAGAAAGTGTTTTGAGAATTCTTGGTGTTTATAGCACAATTCTATTCCCAATTTTATTCTATTTAGTTATCCCACTTAGAATAAATATTCTTCATTCCACTTGGTTCTTCCTTCTAGAATAGTTAAATTTGTCCTTTAGCAATTATCAAAGTTTGTCTTGCAGTAGATGTGGGTTTTTGAAGTTGGTAGGAATCAAATATTCTATCCATATGATACTCTACCTATAGGCACTTTTGGCGTCTCCTTTGGTGGGCGTGGGAAGAAAGAAAGAGAGAGAGGAAGAGAGTGAGGAATGATGAAGGATACTTGCAACACTACCTGATTCTAGAATAGTAAAGTTTCTCTACACTCTCTGACTATGTTTGAATGCTGGTTAGAGGGTGGATAACATGGGATTATCCAGCTAACCAGCCAAACACCCCACAAAAAAATAAAAAAGTGAATAACTATACCTAGTTAATGGACAAGTACATAACCAGGTTAAAGTTATTTCCTAGAAAGGGTACAACTTTAACCATCCCACCAGCCCCTCAAACCTCTGTTTCTCTATCATTGTTATCCAAGAGTGACATTTTTACTGTTTCTTTATTACCATCACTTCACTTTTTGTAATATTGGTATTAATGGTCCGACGGTGAGTATCAACCAAACAACCAACAACTTTATTTGCTGGTTAGCTAATTAAGGGGTGAATACCAAGACTAAAATTAGCCAAGAGGTGGTTAACTATATAGCATCCAAATGCGACCTATAAGTCATTCAACATAAGGATATGATTGTTAGCTCAGTTAATTGGTTTTAACCATCACATTGGAACTCACACACCCATGAAGAGACCCAAATTCATTTTAAATCAATTCCTTGTGAGAGCCATGCTTCATAACCAGCATGGCAATGATGTCTACCAACTTAATTGTCTCTACATATGATTGAGACCAACAAATATGTATTAGGCTTCTCTGGTATCCTCCCACAAATACGAAAATTGACAATGATAATCTCAGAAAAACAGAAAGAATGTAACTAGAAAATGATATGTTACACTCTAATCATGACTATAACATTCTATTGTGAAAACTGTCACCTTTTTTTTTTGCTTATTTTCCAATGTCAAACCACCAAAACAATACATTCAGAGGTCTCCAAGAAAAATGATATAAAGGTGTAAAATCTATTTTGATGAATTATTTTATTTTTCTCCTAATACTGGCTAATACTTTTGGAATTTTTTTATGATTTTCATATACAAATTACCAAAGGTAGATTCAAGGCTACCAAAACCGAAAATCATTTGATTGGGCTGAAATTGATGCCAAAACTGAGTTCATGAACCTCAAAGTAAGAGCTTGACTGTTTAACTAGATAGAACTTGAATATAATGGTTTTATTGAAAGATATTAAATAGACATGTTGTAAAAGCATTGCTGCATGGTCAATTCATAAGAAACTTCTAAGTTTTTAACCATAACCTCTGAATCATAACCATTATTTATCAGCTTGGACAGGTAGGTAGATAGGCATACAGCTTCCATCCACCGGCACACTCATCCTTTCACTCCTCACTGCACACTCTAATCAAGATATGTTGTAGAAACAATTTTCTATTATTTATACTTCAAGCATATTGATAAATTCTGAACGCTCATTCATACAGCTTTTATTTTAAACAGAGATAACAAATGTCGTGAAATTGAATCCACCTTAGGACATCATGGAATTTTTTAAAAAGAAAAAAGAAAAGAAAATGAAAGTCCACTCACATTTCATGAAAAAACAATTTTCCAGAAGTTGTAACTACACCAAAACAACCTTAGATTCCATATTTCATCTTAGCTAGCAGATCTAGGATCCGTGATTCTAGCCAAAAGCCACTAAAACCATGGTGCAATGCTAATAAGACCAAACTTTTGTGACTCTAGTGATAATTGAATCTCAGCACCTTGTCCCTTTAGCATAACAAAATATAGGCTAGATAAATCTTATACAACAGAATTTGACAATCTAATTGTTAGCTCCAAATAAGCACCCAACACACCTCTAACAAACAAGCAGACCTTTTGAAGAAGCAATTGACTCCCAATATCCTAAAATTACTTCTTTTACTAGAATTCCTAATCTCTGTAGGAAAACCAATTAACATGTGCTCTATTGGGCAAGAACAAGCCCTCAACAATATCCAGATTTTATATATACATATATAACAAGAAAAAATAAAGATCATCCTTGACAATAATAGCATAACCCTATTTTGACTCTTCAAGGGATCTACTTTATATTAACAGCTATTTCCATGCATCTTAATCACATGAAGCCACCATTTCCAAAGATGGCTTCCTTGGCCACCCAGGTGGGCCCACACAAACCATTTTACATCATAGCTGAGAATGAATAACTAAACAATTTATACAATAGTTTAGCATTAACTTACTGCACGTTATCTTATATGTTATATTTTAACCATCTTTTAGGTTTCTCCTTGCATAATTATTTTTAATGTATTGATTTTGGTCTGCCTTGACCTCTGCACACCTGACAAGGTGATAAGCAGCCCCCAAACTGCCTGCACGTTGCTTACAGTAATTAAAGAAAAAGCATGAAAATTTTCAAGACCATGAAGAAGGTAGATCTTGAAGAAAAAATACTTTTACTTTACCATGCTAACCATCACATGACCACTAAATTCCCCCATCGATGACCATAGGATGCCTTCCCAATCCCAATGATGAGCTATCCACTATGAATTTTAATAAAATACCTTCATTTCCTCTTATCATTCAACTATAAGTATTATGGTGCAATGACCAGAACTTCTCTTCTTCCATTTAGTTATATACAAAAATTCCTCTCTCCCATACAACCTTCATAATGAAGAAAATCTTACTTCAATGGAGGAAGATAATCATCTTAAACGTGTTTCTCTTCAATACAAGAGCAACCTCACCTCAAAAGTCGTCTTTTCCGGTCATTCTTGACAACATCATCTTGATTCTTATGAAAGGTTATAAATTTCGCCAATTGAAGCTATTCATATGAATTGATCATAGCTTCCATTCTACTCCTTCAACTCTGCTGCTCCAAAACATGCCCATACAACATTGATGGCTCGCCCCTGACATATGCCATCTCCTATATAGCCACAAATGCACATGGCAGCAACATATAACTATATGTGCCCAAAAGACCTTATTACTTATCCATCTTGCCTCTAAATCAATTAGATCTGTCTGTCTAGCTTTTCACATTACAAGTAGTTAAGATTGTGAAACCAAACTAGATGTCATGAAGTCTGAGATACATTCAATGAGAAATATAGCTGATAGATACTTCAAATTATTAGCACACAACTAATTTAAGATGGGGACTTCCTACGAGAAAAAGGTAAGCCCCACTGACGCACAAGGAAATAAAGAAAACAGCAGCCTCTATCCTGTACAATGTCCCTAGAGTCCAAGAGTTTCTCTCTTTGCATGGGAAATAAACAAGAATGCACAAACTTTGGTTGCACATTGGCAGCTTGAAGAGACTACCCAGAGCAAAATAAAGTTAATTATTATGAGAATCCAAGATTCGTTCTTGCTTTTTGTTGACTACGTCTATCACATGTTTGAATCCTCTAAATGTGACAAATCATGAATCAAAATCATAAGTTTGCACACGACATGCTGCATATAGTTGTATCTAGACCAAGAGGTGGCAAGGAATAAGTACATCCTTGGGAGAATAAAGCTCTTGGGAATAATAAACCAAAAGGCAAGTAATCAAAGAAAAAATACACGCAAGTAGCAATATGCTAAGACCACGGTCATGCTGATATCATTGGAACAAGATAGCATTGAATTTTTACTAGTGCAGCTGAAAAGTAATAATCAAAATGATCTCCCACCCATTTCTCATAACCAAGACAAATGCAGCGCACCAAAGTCTATGTAGATTGAAGCTTTCGATGAGCTTAAATGATGCATGTGGAAAAACTTCATAGCAACGCGCAATCCATAAAATTCATTTTCTCTGAGAGGTTCAATGAGTTAGACATATATAGGATTCAATAAGCCAGAAACATAGAGGGCAAGTGAGGAATGATCTAATAGTTAACTATTAGGCTGCACACTAGAACAGTAACAAATGTTTACATCTAAGAACAATTTAGAGTCTTAGGATCCAATAAGCCAAATATATAGAGGAAGGTGAGGAATGATTTAATAGACTATAAGGCTCTGCACTAGAACAGTAACAAATATTTACATCTGAGAACAATTTAGAGTCTACAAAGTAAAGGAACCACTGCAATATCAATACATGCTTCCTATTTATCTATTAGTATCATATAAAGAGACAGCAAAGAGGCCACCAATGTACAGATCATTCTACGCCATCATTCCTTATCTCATCTCAGAATATAGGGAAGATATTCTCATCATCACCATCATCTTCGCCCAGGTAATTGAATGGTGTGTCACCTTTATAACGGAAGCTCGGGTTCACGTAACACTTCATCTCGTGAAACAGATTCAGATTATCCACCAGCTTATGGAACACATTGCAACCACAGCACTGACCCATCCCAAAAGCAAGAATTTTACACAAAGATTCCATCTTTTTCAGCAAACGAGCAAAGCAAAAGCAAAGGGAGAGGCATATAACTGTACTCCAATCGGATGATCATACCTGAACGAAGACGGTGCCGTCGGTGTACGCATGGGGGTTGATGGCGCGGGTAGTGCGCTGGCCGCAGACGTTGCAGGTGAAAGCGACGAGCATCCGGCGGCGGGGGGACTTGGTGAAAAGTGACCAGGGGAAGGTGGAGACCGTCCGATCGGTGGAGTCGGAGTCGGATTCGGCGGGAATCGGGGGGCCCTCCATTCCCGATCCAGTGGTCCAGCCTCTCCCAGCCGCGGCGCTCAGAACGAGGCCCATCGCCGCATCCTACCAAGAACCGACGAACCAATCAGCCCAACAATCAAAACAAAGTCTGAAATCAAAAGAGAAAGGCGAGGAGAGATTGGATGATTACCTTGGAGAGAGGTGAAATAGAGGCGCTGTTGTTGAGGAAGGGGACGAGATTGGTGCTTTCGGAGTCGGAGTGGATGTCGGATTCGCCTTCGTTATCTGGTCAGAGAAGAGAAGAGAAGAGAAGATTAGGGTTTGGATCGATTGAAAGGAGGAGGAGAAGAAGAGATTGGGAGAGAGAAAGTACGCTTGGAGGCGACGGGAAGGAGGGCAGGGCGTTTGGAGAAGGTGCGATTGGGGTAGAAGAGAGAGAGTGGGGAGGGGGAGGCGGGGATGGCTGCGGAGGCTGCGATGGACTCCATGGCGGAGGAGGAGGAGAATTTTCGTTTGGCTACCGGGAGTGAGAAAGAGGTGGGGGAAAGAAGGAAATGGAAATAAGCAAAACGAGAAGCTTGTTTTTTCTGTCCAAATTGAAGCGTGCACACGTAAGTTTTTTCACTGGGCCGGGTAACTTGGGGTCTCTCCTTTTATTTGTTTTTTGTTTTTTTTAAATAAATTAGATTTTACATCATTCTAGTCTAAATTCATCGGTGAAAATTAAGAAAAAAAAATACTAAGAACCAATAGAATATAATTTTTATAAGATTGATCATATATACGCCGCCATCAAATCTACGGCACTATAAAATTTACTATATCTCTAATTACTTTTCTTTACCTTAGAACCAAGCTAGAAGATTGGACTTGGTAGAATGGATTTAGCTAGGTCAAGTTCATGATATGTCATGTACCCATCTGACCAAATGATAAGCTAGGTTGGGTGAAGTATGGATCTGTGGTTATTTTTGACTTCACCAGGCTTGATCCACAGCTATTACTAGTTAAAGGGTGTGGTTTAAATTTGATATGCTTCAAAGTTCTTCTTGCTAGGTCTAGTGCCATTCCAGCCAACTTTTGTGACTTATATTGAATTGCTTGAATTTAAGCCTACTATAAGTTTTAAGGTTCAGTTTTGGTCAATGTTTGTTCACTATGATTGATGGAATTAGTATAGTCCTTTCTTTTGGTACATTTTTCTTTCTGTTCTCATTAATTTCCTCTCTATAATTGCCATGACCTGAAAGCCTCTTTCTTTACCTGCCTCTCCATCAAGATCAACATTTTTCTCCTCATCAACTTTTATATTAACCATTTCCTAGGAGATTATACTATTTTTCTCATGACATTTGCCTTGTCTCCATCATTTACCTACCATCGACGTTACTAGTATTTCTTTCAACATCTTTCTTTCCCGAAAATTGTCCGAATCTCTTATTCATCATGTGCTTGATGCTCACATTGAGCTCTAATGACCGCAAAGTAAATTCCATAACAGTCGAAGAGTAATAGACAAGAGAAGATGGTCAAAAAAAATTTTGTACCTGCCTCTCTTTTTGTCTAACTTGAAAAATTTATAATAGTCGCTCAATGACCAACTTATTATCAACATGTTCATGGAATTAATTACCTATTCTGTATCCTTTGGTTCTTTACTTGCTAATCATAAATTCGCATGATTTTGCTGGTCCTTCAGGCGAAATGATGCTTTGACCAAAGGATGATCCAAAATAGCCATAGGGATGAGAAATTATATCCTACACCATGTGCACCATATATGACGGTGCACCATGCCAATCACATACGTTCATTTCTGTGGCGGTGCGCCAAGATGAACACTTGGCGTGGTGCAACGCAGGATATAATTTCTTCACAAAGGGGGTGGCACCCTTCTGCAGTGCCGCCATCACATTGTTCATGGAGGCCGTGCCAACGTATCAATTTGGTGGTCTGGCAAAGCTTTTTCTTGGGGTTTCCAGCACTGAGAGCCTTCTTTATGATGACGAGTTTACCAGCTACCTTCGTCACTTTTATGACAATTTCAGGTGTTAAAATCTTCCTTTTACGTTCTAAGTTCTTTTGTATTACTTTATCAGGGAGCAGAAGAACAAGAGTGAAGGGAAGATGTATGCTCAGGATAAGATTGAGGAGTATAGTGATGAAATTTTCGAGCTTTTGGATAGAGGTGCACCCACTTGTATTTATATTCCTCGAATTAGTGCAGGTCGTTGGGAACACCTCGTTGATTTTGAGAAGTTGCTAAAGCCAAATAAGAACCTTGCTACTTGTCCAAGAGAATGTTATTGAAAAAACCTGCCCACTCTTGTCAATAGGCATGGAGACGTCCGAGCCTCTTCTTATCTTCTTGGCAGCTACATTAATTAGCGCATATCAGCTGCCATCCATGTATTACAGAACAAAGTCCAAACATGAAATGGATAGCACCCAAACTCGCGATCGGAGGCTCCGCCACCACCATAAGCTTCATTCGCCGACCAAACTATGCTAATTCCAACCGATCAAAACCAAATCATTCGTTCGATACATATATTATGGCCAGCCTAACATATAAGCCAAAAGCATAGACTGGAATCAACCTATCTGCACGTCTAAGAGAACCTTTTCTGAGCATATTTCTGTTTCACTAGTTATTGAAGGTGCTTCAGATACAGGTTCAGCATTCAAATTTTCAGAGGTGAATATCTACGAGCCTCGTGGCAGATACAGCTTCAGCAACTGAATTTGGGAATGTGAATGTTGATGAGCCCCATGCCATGCTGAGATGAGATATTACTCTCGCAAAGCCCTGACTATCTGTTGTTCAGCATCCATTTGGTTTTATTCCAGCCTAGACACTGATCCACAGAGTAGCAAATTAAGCTTCTTCCACAAAGAATAACAAGTGATACTTGTTAGCAAAAAAGCCTCTTTATTATGTTCTTAATGGTTTGCATCCGAGGAACACTCCTTATAATGGTGACCATGGCATTGCTTCTAATCAGCTCAAATTTTATGTTAATGAAAACCAATATGGATTCCATGTGTTAATGTATAGAACAAACTCACAATAAACAGCGGCATGTAAAGAATTATCATCACTCTGACTGACTGCTGCTTCTTGCTGCAATGAGCAGCAATGGACCAATATTTTAGAATCCAGCCAGGCATTGATTGATTTCCTTCAACTGAATAACTTCTTCCATGACAAACCACCGCGTCAGCCAATTGCAACCATCTCATCTTCCATCACCAACTTCTGCAGCTGCTCCAAGACGTCGTAGATCTCAGCCGTCATCGGATGCGACTCGTCTTCCACCCCAAACGTGTGGACCTGTGCATCCACCTCCACCATGCTGCATCCAAGTGGCTTCCTGACCCCTCTATCTCTCATTGCCTTCCTCACCCTCGCCGCATCCTCCCACCTCCCCACATCCTCATACATCTTCGCCAGTGCCGCATACCGCCCGGCATTCTCAGGATCAAAAAGAAACAACTTCTTGGCCACCTCCTCCGCAAGCTCTATGTCATTACATATCCTACAAGCCCCTAGCAATGCACCCCACACATCCCTTCCCGGCTCGACCGGCATGCCTCCAATGAACTCCACAGCTCGTCTAAGCTGCCCCGCCCGGCCCAACAGGTCCACCATGCAGGCGTAATGAACCTGGCCTTTCTCCACCCCATAGCTGTCCATCATGTCAAAGATCTCAAAGCCTTCGTCGACCATCCCTGCATGGCTGCATGCAGAGAGCACGCAAATGAAACATATACCATCCGGCTCAATTCCCATCTCCAGCATCTTTGAGAATGTCTCCACTGCTTCTTTAGCACGGCCATGCATCCCGTACGCCCGAATCATGGAATTATACAAAATGAGATTGGGCTCCCGCACTCGGTCGAAGAGCTCTCGGGCGGTGTCCAAGCGACCACAGTTCGCGTACATACTGACCAGGCCACTGCCCAATCCCGCGTCCATTTCCATTCCAGTCTTTATGACATAAGAGTGAGCCCACATGCCTTCTTGCACCGCGGCCAATGCAGCGCAAGCCGGAAGAAGGGCGACAACGGTGACACGATCAGGCTTGCTCGCAGCATCTTCTCGCGGCATCTGGTGAAAAAGCGCGATCGCTTCATGGGCGCAATCATTTTGGCTGTAACCGGCTATCATCGAATTCCAGCTAACCAAGTCCTTCACCGGGATTTCGTCGAACACTTTCCTCGCCGTCTCGACATCGCCGCATTTGGCATAAAAGGCCACGAGAGCGTTGCTGACGAAGGGATCCGAGTCGAGCCCAGCTCTCACGGCGTCGGCGTGGACAGCCCGGCCCTTGTTCTCGTCTCCCAGCGCTGCGCAAGCCTTGGTCACGAAGGGATAGGTGTAGCAATTCGGTCGGACGGAGGTCCGCCGAAGGTGAGAATAGAGGACAATGGCTTCAGTCTGGGGGCCGGAATTGGCGTAGCTCCGGATCATTACGTTCCATAGAAGAATGTCCCTTTGGGGGGCGCGGTCGAACACCCGCCGCGCGTCGTCGATGCCTCGGCCACCGAAATCCGCGTACTGGGATAGGAGCTTGGAAGCGAGGAAGGGGTTGTGGCCGTGGCCCGTAGTGATGATTTGGTCGTGGATTCGGGCGACGGATTTCGGGCTGGAATAGGACTGCAAGAGGCGAGAATAGTAAAAGGAGTCTCTTTTGAGGCCTCGATGGAACCCTGGAATAGAACCCCGGCCGGGCATCTGGGTGCAAGATTTTAGCACATAATCTCCAAGTCTAACTGCGAACCGGCACTTGCTTCTATTTATAGGGCTATTGACTGATCTTATGGAAGCTTATATTCTCCCTGGTAGCATGCTTGGTTGTTTTGGAATTAAAAGTCTTAGGGAGAAAGTTTTTTAACTATTGGTGACTGTTGCGGCCTAGAAAGTTCAGATTATAAGAAACATATTAGAAGATCAAAGTACATGATTTCTATTGCACAATGCCAATAAAGTACTGTTAAATCTAATGTGGTAGGACTAGGTCATTATATTAGCCTGTTAAATCTTCAGAGAAGGAAAAGAAAAACTTACGGACCAAAAAAAGCTAAAATTTGTTCAGACTTGATAAACTTACTACTGTATCTCTCTAATTTCCCATTATCCGAATAGTTCCGAGAACGTTTCCAATTTTCTTTCCTTCTTCCCAAGATGTTTTCAAAGCAACCAAAAATATCCTAGAGAAATCACCAAAAGGTTTCAAAACTGACATGCTTGAAAGCTGACTGCAAGAGACTGTTGGCGATGCACTAGTGCTGGAAGAATGTTGATTTATGAGTATATACTACACGGTGTTTATTGCCAATATACATACAAGTATATGCTTGAAAGGTGAGATGGAAGGCTAGACAATTTCAAACTGAAGAAAACAACCAAATATAAGCCATTAAATTGCCCTGGTACTCCTGTTGCTTCTCGCTCGATGTTGCTGGCAAATTCTCTTACAGGGGAGGAAAAAAAAATTAGGCCACATTTTATGGTAATGCAGATGACAACAGAGAAAACCTTTCTTCGTTAACACCTGCCAAAAATATGCTCCTTTGTGTATTGCATGCACATATATCTTGTGCACTGTCTCCTGTTTCCAAAATCTTCATAGGAAAATGCTTCGAGACAAGTTAAATCAAGAAAAGTTCCTTGACCTGCAGATACTGTCTTGGTAACTTAATACTCAGCTACCTTACGTTTGGCAACAATTCCGGTGAGTAAAACCGATATCAATTCCTCTCATGCCACAGAACTTCCTAGTGCAAAAATAAACTCGCTGTAGAATAACTCGTCTTCATATTAGCATCTTCTATCTCATTAACTTTAAAACCTTCATAGCAAAGTCTTATCTCATAAATACCAGGCCAGAAATAAGGGCATAGCAATATCTCTATCATTGAAGATTCTTTTTTTTTGTTCATAATAAAAAAGTTTGCTGCATAGGATTGGTATTCCTGTCAATGACCATGAAAAAGCAGCAGCAGCATCTAGAAGTAGAGAAGTTCATTATAAATAACATACAATTGGCTCTAACATAATTTAAGGGGGAAAAAAATCAAGTATCCTTGCTCATCAGAAACACCAAACTAGCAATAGTTTATTCAAAAGATGTGTAGGTATTTGTTTTGTGCAGTTCTAGCTAGAAGCAACACAGTTTAGCTGACTATACAATCACCCAGGATAGGTATCTTCTGAGTGCTCTGAGGAATCATTACTACCTGTATAATTCATTATAAGATCCAGCCAACTCTGACCTGAACTGGATTGTTGCCTTCGCACAGCCAAAATCTGTGGGATCAAATCTAGGGGGAACATATATCGGGAAAGCCCTGATCTTTTCTTCTGCTGGAACTGGTAGTGAAAAATGTTGTATCATCAACACTGACATCACAGCCATCGCAACAGCCATCACCATCGCCATCGTCCTCATCACAATCAATACCATCATCACTGGTGGCATCATCATCATCATCGTCGTCGTCATCACAGTCATCCATGCCGTCATCATCATCCTCGTCATCACAATCAATATCATCATTGTCATCAACATCGTCGCCATCATCATCATAGTCGAAATCGGAGTCATCAGTTGCAAAGCAATGAGCCATCAGGACCTTCCCGCAGAACAAATAACAGCAGAATACAATCAAAACTTGTTTTTCATTTAAATCTCAGGAAAAAAAAATTGGTGCATGTTTTCCTCAAAAAATAAAATTCAGTGTAAGTCTAACTTAGGTTAGTATTAGAGTAAGCATAAAAAGTAAAAAAGTTAAATTCTAAGATCATAAAAAACTACAACAAAAGAACTTAGTGTTAGAAGGTAAGCTTAAAACAATGTCATAGTGGTTTTCTGTTAGTTTGATCCTTTTGTCACTAAAACATGAATTGCATCAATTGAACATCTATCCCAGAAACATTAAGCCAGTGCTTCTAGGAATAAAGGAGAACAAGGAGCAGAAGGCAAAATTGTGTATGTACCTTCTCCAAATTTACTGGTGGAGCTGGCTCCATTGCACTGGGAGTCCAAATCTTGATGTCGTTCTCAAGGCCACTACTTGCAATCGTGGTGGCATAAGGATGCGGCTCAATACAATTTACTGTATATTTGTCTCCTTCCATCACACGTAATAGCTCCCCTTCTTTCTTCCTCCAAATAAATATGCGACCACAATCTGATCCACTAACAACATACTCACAATTGGGACCAAAGAAGCTCACGCCCTTGATCGTATCTCTGTTTAAATGTCCCTTGTAGACCTTAGGTTCAGACCTGGAATTTGGATCAGTAGTAGATGGAGATGATGGAACTAGATTAGACCCATCAGGGGAATCTCGATCCATTGCTGAAACAGGTGATGCAGGAATTGGATTGGGGCCTAGTCCTTGATCCTTTGAGAAGAGATAGATGTGCTCATCATTGTATGAGACTAGTAGCTCACTAGAGTCTGAGAAAGCCAAACCTGTGATTCCAAATTCAACATCATCACCAATTAGATGTGAAGGGCAGAAGCAATCAGTGGGATGGCCACAACTGGTCGATCCATCCCATTTGTACTTGCGGATGTCATAAACTCGAGCATATTCATCACCTCCCGCAATCGCGAAGAGATTGGGGTTTCTTGGATCTATTGCAATGGCATGTAGCTGAACAATTGGCATATAGGCTGATCTATCTTGAAAAGATCTACAGATAAAGAGCCTTGTGGCACATTTTGTTCTCAGATCGAACTGCAATATAGGGGACTTCGTCAGAATAACATCAAGCAGCAGCAACTAGAATAGATGAATCGAAAACTCACATGCTGAACCAGGCCATCTTCGCCACAGCTATAAAATATGTGAGGACTTCCAGGCTCAATAGCCATCTTGTGAACCCGGCCCTCATGTTGCGCTAGCATCATTGTAGCTACCTGTCCCCCTTCCCGTAACTGGGCATGCCTTACCTGGGGCATAACAAAAATAAAGGTGTTTCTTATCAAATAAAATAAAATAAGATTTTAAAGAGAAGGCAGCATGAGAAAAGAAGTGACAGAGAACATTTACCTCCCCATCTGCAGCACATGTCACAATTGTTTGATCATCAGTATATGGCATGAAGCGAGCTTGGAAAACATTGTCTGTGTGGCCTGAGTGGAATGACAATCTAACCAGCCCGGCCTCCCAATCCCACAGCATTATCATTCTATCATCTGATCCTGACACCAGAATGTTCCCATCTGCATTAAAGCTTACAGTATTGACACAACCCTTATGCTTGTCTAGCCTTCTGAGGATTTGCAAACGCAGAATAAGACCCTGCTCAGGAAAAATAAGGTAAATAAAGTTGGCTGCACATGCCATTCTACGAAACAATGAGCACAATGCAATCATAGAGCTCCAACACAACAAATCAAGCAGTTTCAAGTTTAAACAAAATGAAATTTCAGCAAAAATACTTTTTGGGGGGCACATATATGGTAATACAACTCGAGCATTCAATGACTATTGAATTCTTTCACCTTTGTGTTGGTAACTGCTAATCAAATGCATAGCTACTTTATTTGGAATGTGAAGCAAAAAATGGAGTTATGAGCAAAAGCAAAAATGAAACCTGCTTGCGCAAAATAATATGAAGCAATAGGACTAATAGATCTGTCCAACTCGTAGATCTTATTTGCTAATGCATTTTGGTGCTTTCTACACATGCCAACTGGCCATTGGAGAAAGACTAGTCCTTAAACGAAATATCCTTTTTCTGCTGCAACTGTTTGTCTTGCTTATAAAGAAAAATCCAAGAAATCATTAGGAAATGACTTTGGAGGGTCTAAAAGTTACAGGAAAATTTGCACTTGTCGCATCAATTCAAGAATTAATTCATTTGAGGTTCTATTAAATGCTTTCTCAAACATTTTGTCCAGAGTACTAAAAGGACTACAAGATGGTTACTGGAGAAGTTTTCTCATCTTTTATAAACTATGTATATAAAAGTAGTAATAACTATGGACGCATAAATAATAGATGGGCACAAATGTATGAGTTTGTCACACCATTGCACGGGTCAATCTTTCCAAGGACTTGATTAGTTCTAGAATCGACTTACAGGGGGAAAACATGGCTATCTAAAAGATTGTCTTATCCTATCAAAGCAGACTATATAAGAGATACTCAAAATAAATCTTTTTTTATATATAAGATTGGTGAAAATTTAATACGTTAATGTCCAAACATTACAAGATTCCATCCACGACACACATAAATTGTCAAGGCAAAGAAGTTCTTAATCTCCAATTGGTCCCTCCAAACCCTTGCCAGCTGGCAAGTCTAATATCTCCTAAGCACTACATCAAACATGATCAAAATTTAAAGAATCATCCCTCTTAGTTGGGGGACCAAGGGATGAAATGCAGCTCCATATGCAATAATGCAGGAAGATAGGAAGGAACCACCGTGGAGGCAGGTGTTGGAGCAGAGCATTACATAAATCTTTTTTAGTCCTTCCATTTCCATATAACCTACTTGGAATTAATGGATTTTAGGTTTCATAGAAACTGAGGTCACAAGTTGTTTGTCCAGGGCACTGAGGAAGCTCTAGATTCATGGTTCAGGGATATAGATTTAAAACTTGGAAGAACTTAAAGGTTGGTGGATAATGGTGTAGGTTTCAAAAGGAGCTAGTTATGGAGACTAGATTGAGCTTTAGGCAAAAATGAAAGCTTTGGGCTATGGAAGCAAAGAAAGGGGACTGAAGTTTTAAATTTGAAGGTGGCAGAAGGAAGTAAAGCTCCGGTGTGGAGCTAGAGGCAAGTGAATAAAGTTTTTAAGTTTGGAGGTAGAAGAATAGTTAAGATTTTGACTTGAGTTGGGAAATCTTTGATTTTTTTTCAAAAAAAAAAAGGTAGCCAAAGCTTGGATTTCATCCTTCCTTTTTCTCTTCTACCTCTTGTAAGAATTCTCACAAGTCTTCCCTCTTTTCCCCTTCCTTTATCAGAAATGAAAAGTATATATGGCCATCATTAATTTTGTAGACAGTAAAGTTTAGGGTGATAAAATAAGGTAGCTTGTATGGTGGCCACAGAATGGGTCTTGGGTGCACATAATGTGACCAGAAAGGTAGCTATACTGCTATAGGTCATTTACCTGGTGGCTTGCAGGGTTGCTAAATATAGGATTTCCTCGTTAGCTATTTTAGTTGAGCTGACTATTTGGGCTATATATAAGTTTCTAAAGTAGCTTTGCCAATCGGACCATGAATATGTTTTGACTTGTTTAGTTCCTATCAAATGAACTTGACTAGTCAGTTATTGATGCCCTTCAAGTTTAAAGCTGATAGTTGAATACTACAAAGGTTAATTGAATCTGGTCTGGGTGATGGTTTTAGGTTTAGATTGATTAGAAGGCTTTTCTTTATATTTGGTCTTTGGTTGTGGTTATGGGTTTGGGTTAAGTTACAGCGAGGTCAATTACTGAGGGTCTTTGAGTTAAGGTTGTGGTAATAACTAGGTTGAAGTTTCAGCTAAAGCAAATTTGTTTACGCCATAACCAAGCTGAACTTGACCCCTGAACTCAAATTTGGCTGACTTCAACCAAGATTGACTGGTTTCAGCCCAATTTTGGTGGACCAAACATGGCTATAAAAGTCATATTTACTATTTACTATATCAATATTTAGTGTCACTTGGGGGCCAATTCTCCAAGTATAGTAGTACCTAATGTCATTCTAGGGTGATTTTTCCCTATTTCCTAAATAAATATGCCTAAACAGTGACAACTTTGGACAATGTTTTCAACTTCTAAGTCAAAAGATAAGATATTATGGATGACAAATCTAATCTTAAAGAAGTATAATCTTAGAACTAAAAATAGATTTTTGATTTCCCCTAAATAAAGATCTTTGATATTGTTCATAAAATGGAAAGTGTTTGGCAGTCTTGTTGTAAAGTTCAAGAGTAAGGTAGCTTTTTTCTAAATATTCAAGACTTCTTTGGGTCTTAAAGAGATTAGTAAGGGAAAGAAGAGAAAAGTGGTTCACATTGTAAATGAAGCCCCCCCACCCCACCCCTCCCTTCCTCAATAGCATGATTCAGAAGATTTAAGGTTGAAGTTCTGCTGATTCTTAACTTGAATCACAGAAGCATTAAGATGATATATCCAATTGTTTATTTTTTTTAATACTCAGTACATACTTGGTGTTTAAAATGATGGTTTGTAAATTTTTGTTTAGACATTTGCACTAGTAGGTGTTTTAAGAATTAAACTGTAACCAAACAATTCAATGTTCCATTTTTTTTAAGTTTTTAGTGATCTTATGATTCTTTGGCACTTTTAGCATTACAGCTCAAAAACACCAAAATCACTAAATAATAGAAAATAATGCATGCTTAAGATTACATATTATATGTTTCCTTGCCCTATTTTTTTTTCCTGACTTTTCATATTTTTTCCTCTTTCTTTTTTGTCCAAAACTCGAACTGGAAACACGAAACTTGGCAACAATGTCCAAAACTGAGATTTTGAACCTTGCCACAAGGATGGGGCTGAAAATTCCTGCCCAGCTTGGCAGTCCCCTTAGTTTATGTTGGAATCAGATTGTAGAAACTAAATAATTTCGACCTGAATAAGAACATCAAATTCAGTTGATATTCTTTCTCTTACGTATGTGCCCCTCACCCTCTCCCACTATAAAGCTGATTATTTTTGCCTGCCTAATTCATAGCAGAATCCAAATTACGACAAGATTAACCCAAAAATCCTTGTACAGGATCTCTCATTGAGACTAAGCCTACCTAAACGCCCAAAACAATCACCCCAGCATCAAAGAAATAAGAAAACGAAAACAAAAGATGGGTAAAGTTGGGAACTGACCTCGGAGGCCCCGAGGCGATGGGCGAAGGTTCTCGGGGCGAGGTCCCCAACCTCCCGCTGCCGTAAATCCACGATCCCATGCCGAAAAATCCTCTTCTTCTTGCCGACGATCCCCATCTCCTCTTTTCCCGCGCCAGTGCTCGACCAAATGCTCCAGAGAGAAGCCTTATTGAGTCCCGCCGTCGGAAACCTAGCGTCGAAACGGTGCCGGGACGCTGTGGTTTTATTTCGCGACAAAGGACTCTCCGGAACTCTCTCCCATGAGCCTCTCTTCCTGACCGGCGTCCGCATAGTGAAGAGCACGGCGACTGTGGTGCTGCTTTAATACAAGGCTGTTTTTATGGGTTGCCGGCTTAGCTTCCGCTGGATTTACATCCAACGGCTACGTGGGAAGGGAAACTATAAGCTGTTTTAATTCGGAGCTGATTGGGGTACTGGAATACGAATATCTCTGTCCACTGGAATAGGGATATCTATTCCTACTGGAATTAGGAATAGTCACGTCAGAAATTATTCCTATTTTGTCCAACTACAGTTTTTTAAACAAATTCTGGTCCAGAGCAAATTTGTTAAAAACACGAAGATGGAAGAAAGAAAGAAAAAAAGAAAAAAAAGAGAGAGAGAGAGAGAGGGGATGGAGAGTCGTAAATTTTATCAGCTTATCATATCTTTCTCTTAATATGCTTTATACTTGACTAATATGACTAGTTTCTGCTTATACATATTTTTAAACATTGTTAGGTTTATTTCCTAACCAAATGCTCTACAATGTTGGCTTTTTTGAGAGAAAAGGAGGAGATTCATCCGCACTTTCATTAGTTAAGTCTAAGTACTTAGGGATGCAACATAGAGGATTTGAACTCAAACCTAGTTGCTAAGCAGAGGATATGAAACCTCTATGTTTAGGCTCTATATGACTCTTAAACAAAAATAAATAAGAGACAGAGAAAATCAAAATAAATAAATAAATTTAAATAATATTCAATTTTTATTTCTATATATTTAAGTTTTCTTAACCAAATAAATATTTTGGCATTTTGATAAAGTCTCTACAACGAGGGGCATTTTTTGGATTTCAAAACAATAGAAGGCATCTTGTTTTGTCCTTGTTCGGTTTTAACTAGATTAAGAGTTAGAACTATTTGGGACTGATTGAAAAGAAACAAGTACTTATCAAAATGAAGTTACTTAAATATATTAGCTTAAATTATTTGAGAATCAAGTATAGGTAAGGCTGCAAATAGGTCGGATTAGCCTGTGACCCAATCTGACTCGACCTGCTTAAATTCAATCCGGACCCGATTTAAGGACCCTATAGAGCCGGGTCGGGTTCCAAATTTGGACCCTTCCATATTTCAGGTCAGGTCCGACTTTATTGAAATCTAACTTGACTCGCCCCGACCTGACCCAAACCCAATATATTGGTTAAAAAATTGAAAACCATAAATAATAAAATATTTAATTACCTTTGTTGTTATATTTTTTGATCCTATTCCTCGTTTCACTTCATGATTTATAAAACGCTAATCATAGAACCGGTCGCATAAGTTTATTTTAATTGATGTTTTAACCTACATACAGGTCTTAGCATGTAGAAAATCTACAAACTACATTTATAAATTTTAGTTGTGCATAATATGGTAGAAATGAAAGCATGGTGCTTGGAAACACTTAGAATTGTGCCCCAAAATTTGTAGAACCAATTAATAGTGGCATCCATCTTCAATTAATTGGTTTGAAATGAATTGCATGATCTTCCTACCAGTCTAAACTTCTTGATCTGATTTTATTCACCGAGAATGTTGTGTCAAACTAGATAACCGAGTGATATCTTTAAATAGAAGTTTGACTTTTAGATTGTACATTGTAGATTGATGTCGTGATTGACTCGGCATTCTATCTATACTCCATTTGAGACTATTAGATTTCTTTAAACATAATAATTTGTATAATGCATAGGGAATGCTCAACTTTTAAAAGTCTTTTCAATTGTTTCTTGGGCTTTATTGGAAGAAATTATCATGCTGAATATGTCCGAAGATAGATTCATGTCCTATGATGAAGTTGGTATTTTATTTTGTCCAAATTTAACTCTTTCACTTTAAACCTCCATGTGTGACTCAGATTGAATTCGAAATTGATTTTTTGGGGTTGGAACCGGTTTATACATCGACATTACTCGACCTAGATAACTTGTTCGGTCAAAAAATTTATAATAGATCTGACCCGATTTTCTATTAGGTTGAGTTTAGGTCCAACATTAGGACCTAAATAAGAAATTGGTCGGGTCGGGGTCACTCAAGAGCCAGTCCAATACAACCTATTTGCACCCCTAAATATAAACCCATGGCTTGCCAATTACATTGATTTTAGGTATTTATGCTTTATTCGGCTTTTGGAGTTTTTGATCCTTTGATTTCTTTGGGGATGCTACCGAAGCTTATGAGGACCTTTGATCCTGTAATCTCTAGTTCTTGTTATAGATCTTCAAGCAAAGTGGAGGTTTTTTTTAAATTTAACAGCATTTTATATTTCTGCATGTCTTTACAATATACATGAGCAACCTTTATATAGACTAGGAGGCTGACGAAATTTGGTAAGGCCAGCTAAGTTTGGCACAATCAATCACAAATCAATCAAGGTAAAGTTTAGTAAGGCCGACTAAATTTAGCATAATCAATCAATCAATCATATGATTTTAATACGGTTAATTGGCCCAGTGGTGGTTCATTTGATTCCATCATTTTTTTATCTTTGCCCATAGCAAGCTAGAGTGGAGCGATCTAACCAATCTATTCCCCACAAAATGACTTTATTTATTACCTTCTTCGTTAGAGTGGAGGCATCAAAGCTCTAAAGGGACTTAAATCAAATAATTCCTCCATGGTCTATATATGACAATGACGAAATAAATTTTAAAGTTCTAAAGGAACTAACATAAAAGAAGATATTACAAATGAGCCCCTTCAAAATTAGATTTACATAAAAGATCTGCCATGTCAAGCCGGAACTAGTTCTGGTGACTAGAGTTCTAGTGCCGAGACTAAAACCATTTTATACATATAAAACACTAAAATAAGTATCTACCAAATTTAGAGAACTTTTATGACGAGCTCCCTACCGGCATGAACCCTCCATTATCACAAGCAATATCAAACTATTGACAAAGGCTTCATATAATGGAAACTTTGCTATCATTAAAGAAAGGAAAAAAAGAAGGAGAAAGAGGATCAATGCCATTTCTGATCTAATGTCAAGGTACATGAAAGAAGCATCGGTCCCAACCGGAGATAAACGCGTTGGCTATTAGTCAGAGTATCTGAATTAATTCCTAATTACATGTTAGACTAAGAATGAAGAGATTAAAGATGCATTTGGTTCGTGACCGGAATCGGAATGAATTGGAATAAAAATCGGAATTATCATATTCTCCGATGTGTTTGATTCACGATTGAATTTAGAATCGGAATCGAATTTGAATAATAAAAAAGAGTGAAGATTGGATTTTGGGGATTGAGACATCCCATTTTCTTTTGGCATTGGATAGAGAATGAGACTCCTCTCAACTAAAAGGCTAGAATAGAAGTTATTCATTTTTATTTCTATTTCTATTTCAGTGTCCAACTCTCTCCAACCAAACATACCTTAAAAGTATTTATGTTTACAATATCTCATTTTGTAATTAAGAAGATACTAAATTAGAACTAAAAAGACAGGGAGGTAGAGAACATAGTTATAGTTTCTCATTTGCCAACGCTTCTGCACTCGTTCATCGTGGTAGAAGAGCTAACACACTGCCACTGCTGCCACCCCTAAAACCCATTGAATCCGAGAAGCAGTCTCCTCACTTTCTTCTCCCTTCTTTCTCTTCCTTCCATGCTGTTGGAGGCAAGTGACTGTTGGGGTGGTATAAATAACCAAGGGACTCAGACGTGAGGTAAAATACCCAAGAGGATCATATCGCAAAACAATCCATGCAAATTTGAACTAGTCTCGGCACGCAAGGGGATCAGACGTGAAGTATAAATAACTAAGGGACTCAGACGTAAAATAAAATGCCCAAAAGGATCATATCGCAAAACCATCCATGCAAATTTGAACTAGTCCCGGCACGCAAGAGGATTAGACGTGAAGTATAAATAACTAAGGGACTCAGACGTGAAGTAAAATACCTAAGAGGATCATACCGCAAAACCATCCATGTAAATTTGAACTAGTCTCGGCACGCGGGTGACGAGACTAGTTCAAACTTGATGAGAAAAAGATTACCCAAAAATGCCTATAGAAATTAGATTTTCACAAAAGATTCTTCTATCAAGGGCGTTTGGAACGCCAAGTCTATTTCTTTTTGACTATTTCAAACCTGAGTGCTATGTCAAGTAGATTTATATAAAAGCTCCGGCGATTGGAATGCCGGGACTAGTTCAAACTGGAGAAAAGAAACATTACCTACTTTCCCCCCCTTTTTTGAGTGGGATTCAAAGAGGAAGTGGACATATTATTGTAAGCACGGTCCTCATGGTCTCTCAAGCTAGGTCAACAAGTTTCTTGCAGGCATTCCAATCAAATGGCATGTTGCTAATATGGCCTCCCAAAATCCAAGTCTAGCTTGAAAAAGCATCACAGAGGAAGGTTTTATATAAACAATGCATTCAAAAATGTGGTGAGATAAGTTGTCATGGAAATAGGTTAAAAAAGAAGAAGAATGAGTGCCCTAAAGAATCTCAACAATGGTCAACAAGGGCTTGAAAAATCAATACATTTGATTTCCCTCATAGTAACAAAACATCGGATGAAAGCTTTCATTTTATGATATTAGAGATTTATCATTATAGTTTCTTGTGTTTATCCCTTTTAAGTATATTTTATACAACAGTGAAAATTATAGCTATAACGAAATATGAGTTATCATTTTGGTATAATATAAGAAAGAATTTGCAGGTGATATTAAAATAGACATAGTTGTTGGGATACAATTGCACTTAGACAAAATATAGTTTTCGGCAAGTTGTTTTATAAAGTTGGAGACATGATGTGTATTCATACTAGACCAAATTTGGTTATGATTATCCTGCATTGCCTCTTACTTAGTGAAGGTCTGAGGAAACTGAAATCCAAATTCCAACATTTACAAATTGATTAACTATGAGAAAATTAATCGAGATCACAGAAGTTATCCGTGCCGCGAATCTCTGTGACAACTCTAGGGGAGCCCATAAACATATCATATCCTAACTATATAGATTATTTGATTTTGCATCAATTGGTCTCATAGAGTTAGGTTCATGAATTTATATATGAATTTTCTTACTCAAGAAGAGGGCTCTAAATTGTTTGAGTTGGCTTATATGGGTCAATAACTTCTCTATTCGTCTATGAGATGTATTTTCTTTGTATATGAGTATTTCTTTTACCAGTAAACAATATTAACATTAAGTAGTTCATGGATTTGTTTGCAGTTTTCTGATTAACGGTAAGTAATTCGGATGTTAAAGTTTGATTTAATAAGTTATTAGCGAAGATAGAGGGTAGAGCGGCATCTTTTTTTTTAGGCCGTATAGAAATTTCTATGGACGCGTCCTGAGAGAATTGTTCCCACGGCCCACGGGTATCTGTTACGGCTGGCGTATATATAAGCCCCATCCTGCCTAAAGGGCTCGAACCTCTTTCGGGAAGAGGACGAAAAACCCTAGCATCCAGATTTCCGCCTTCTAGGGTTTCACCACTTCCATCCCCAAATGGTACTCGTCTTCTCCCTCGATCCCCTCCTTTTCCTTCCTGTCCTCGACTTTATCTCCTCGTCTCGTCTCTTAATGCTTCGGGTTTTCTTGTTCTTTCGTTTCCTCGCAGGCGGATTCTCCTCGCAGAAGGTAAGACCCTAATTCATCTTCCTTTCTACGCTGAGTTTTTTTTTTTATGTTTTATTCTATGTTTTTATGGTTCGGATTGCTAGGGTTTTGGGATTTGTCCCCGTTACTCTCGCTGCTTTTGGTTCCAATTTTTTGATTTTTTTTTTAGGGTTTGGGCTGCTTTTTGTCTGCATTTTCTGGTGTATTGACGGTTCTATTTCATCTGGAATGATGTTTGGCTATGCAAGAATTAGCTTTTCTTGACTGTTATTGTCATTCATATCATCTATTAATGATCTATGAAGTAATTTTTTTAGAAAAAAGGGGTCAGTGCCCGTTATATTCTCGACACCCCTAACCACAACTCATCCGCTCATTCTTCATCATCAGGCGTGACAGGCCTAACCTTTGGCATTTGTTTAAACACAAAGTGGCTTCCCAGGACTTGAATTGTGCCATTGCACTGTAGCCCCCTATATATGAAGTAATTTTGATGCATATTATCATGAGAAAATGTGTGTATGTTTACGTTCTGGAACAAGATAACTTTTGAACTATTTTTCTATGGTAATTTTACGGATGTAGATATCAAAGGATGGTGAAAGGAATTAATATCATCACTTCGTTACAAGGGTAAAATTCCAAATTCTCAATTGGCCTATCCAGGTCAAGGAAAGAGGATTTTGAGGTTCTTTAACTGATAGGCGGTGATTACCCTCCTCATGTCTGTAAAACTGCACTGCCTAGAGGAAATTCATGCTGTCTCCATTCTGGTTTTGGACAAAATAATCACTGGTTAGATGACATTTGTATTTTCCCATGCTGGTTTTGGACTGGATGCTTTTTACACTTTCCTTTTCTTTCCTTTTTTTTCCTCTGTTTTTTTTTTTTTTGGGGGGGGGGGGGGGGGGGTTGAATTGCCTATAATAACAAGGCAGTCATGCAATTATGTTGGGCAATGGGCAGTTGTGCATCTGTCCAGTGTATTCTTTATTGTCAGATTACGTATCAGACATTGCCTCTATTTGAACTAGCTTCTTCCTTCAAAATTAATCTGGATGCGATGTAATTTCCGTTTCTTGTTTGGCTTAAATGCTACGTAAAAGTTGATCATGTAGTCCGGATGCACATGGCTGTTTCAGCAAGGGAAGTGACATATTTGCTGATCTTTAGAAATGGGACTCTCCTTGGTTTTATTGGCTTTTTTATTATTTCATTAAGTGCTTATACATACAGTTCTATATAATGCTTGTTATAACCGGCATTAGTCTTTAGTGACTTTTGTTTGTTATCCTAAATTTCTGAATCTCATGACTCGTGCTTATGTATTTGAGTTCACTTTCTGTAGCCACCCTTTAGATTTAGCACTTCTATTCCTTTTATCCAGTCATTATACTATCTCCTACACCATCCCTCCCTTGTTGGCTGATTTTGTATAACTCATGGGCAATCTTTAGTTTTCCTCTTATATGTTCTTTATGGATGATCAGCATTGAGTTCAAGAAGCATGCAGGGAGAGCAGGAAGGAGGTGGGGGATTGGTGTCAGAAACTTTAGTTGAGCATATACATCATAAAAATATTAATTTGGTTCACTTTCTGAATGCATTCTTTGATTCTTTGGTCCTTGTCAGCACAAAATGTGTATTATATGGTTTGTTTATTGGTCTTGTACCTACACATAAGGTTTAAGCTCTTTACAAACACATACATGTGGCTTATGCGGATCATGTGCTTGTTAAACTTTATTTAAATATTAGTAGTTAGAGCTTCAAGTCTTCAACATCATGTAGATTGTGTGATTGTTGTTTCTATGTTCATATTATTCACCTGAAAAATATTGCTGAGATTTTGAAGTAAAAGATCAGAAGAGGTTTTCCCGAGGTAATTTATTTAAATTATCTTTTGGTTGGCAAGAGTCTTCAAACATGGAATCGAGTATAAGCTACTGATATGATATGATCTATCTGTACCCATAATGGTTATAGTTGCTACTGATCAAACATCTGAAGCAGGATGGAATTAGATTGTGGTTTTGATAAGTTAAGAATAGGAGAAATTCTCAGATGTCATTGGCTCATACTATTATGGCTCAAGATCAATAAAGTCCCTTCTCTAGATATAGCTTAGAAACATCTTAGTGGTTTTAAATTGTCTGGCAATTATTTTTCCTTTTCCCGCAAGTTTAATGGTTTTTTCTTGGTTCTCTTACATAATATTTCTGAATATATGAAATTTTCTGGATCCCTTTTTGTAGATCAGTATGAAAAAAGCCCATGTTATAGGTTTTATACACGGACATGCTGTTTTCCCTAATCTTCATTGAATTTCTTATTTTTTTTATTATTGTTTGTTTTCTAAATATATTAAGTTCAACTGATAGTTTGATGCACTTGAATTTGGCATTCAAGACATTCTATTTTATGTCATTGATACGGATGAAATGTTTTGTATGAAGCTATCCTCCAAGATTAGCAGAAATATGCTTGTGAATACATGATCACTTAATCTCTTTTCTTTAGACTTTTAATTTCATGGTGATGGATGAACTTATTGTGGTGTCACATGTCATGATATTTTGTTATGTGATTTGAAAAACTTTAGTATCATTTTACTATACTTTTCTTATTACATGCTTATACAATTTTGATTTTTTAATCTATGCTTGTTGGATGGTAATAGGGATGCAAATTGGCATGTTTAGACCAAGGTTTGCCGAACCGCTATTGGAAGGGGTACCTACCTTGCCCTTTCTGGGGTGTATTGACATAGGGAGAGCTGAAGAGGGAAACTCTAACCCGACTCGGGGAGAGGGAGAGGGAGAGGGAGAGAGAGAGAGAGAGAGAGAGAGAGAGAGAGAGAGAGAGACTTACCAGATCGTAGGTGGTCGAGAGGTGGACCATCACGAGCGGGCAAAGGAGGGGGGCAAGAGCGGGTTGTGTTCGCAAGGGGGGAGGGGTGCTCTCTTGAAGGAGCTTTTTTTGCGCACCAGGAGAGGTGCTTAACGTGTTTTAAAAGCCACGGAAGGGGCCAAATGCGACTTATAGCCGAGACGAACATGGTTTAAAAGCCGGGGGAGAGGTCGATTGCGATTTAATAGCCTGGAGAGGGAGAATTTAAGTGAACTGATCCTCATACCGTTTTAATAGGCTGAAACATGCCGGTCCCCAACCGGTCTAATTTGGTATGCCCCAAATTGGCCGGTTCGGCACAATTCAGCAAACCTTCAATTAGACAATATACTAGCAAACGTTCATTTTTGTTTGAAAATACGGTCAATTGGGTTTGTTTGGGTCAAATTGTTTCATGCCTAACAATATCGTGTTGGTCGGATCAGTGCAACCGAACTTGCGGCTATCACAACTCTGTATTTATTAAAGGAACATAAAGAGCACTTCATCGAGAGGTAAATTCCAAATTTAGATCAATAAGACTTTGGATTTTTTTCAAGTTAGACCAGTAAATAAGGCAACAATGAGTGACCTTGGTGACTAGTGGTAGGACGTAAATGCTCTCCTCTTTTTTCTCCCTTCTTAAAATTACCACCTCCCAACAAAAAAAAGAATAAAAAAAAGAAAGAAGTAACTAAACCCTCTCTCCCTCGAAAAACAAATCTTAACCATGATGTAAGCCCAACACCGAATCATGCGGCTAGGATCTTGTTGATGTGTCATTCCTAAGTGTAGTAGTTTCTTTCAAGGTTTGCCATACTGGTTGGTACCGGTGCATACTTATCGTACCATACCATATCGGTATAGACTCAATATGCGGTACGAACGTACTAACATTTGGTACGCCGAACTAGGTACCATACCGGGCGTACCTACATTGTAATAGAATTGTATTGGTACAGGTCCACTATCGAGATGGCGAACCTTGCTTTCTTTCTTTTCTTTTCTTTTCTTTTCTTTTGAACTCATGGTTTTTAGGGCTATGAGATGTTACTTTCAAGGTCTCTTTCTAACTTATGGTTTCTTGGTATCCTTTTTGATAAAGTTTAGGTGCTAAATTGATGATCTTGATAAAACAACTTGCTTACATAGTGTTGTTTCTTAATACCTAAAGAGGATTCACGATGTTGTGACCTTAAATAGATAAAATGTGATTTGTCGGTAATTTTCCTGTTCTTATGCATAATTACATATCAATCATCTTTTAGTATGTCTTCGGATTTTGTGATATTGTGATCTCTTTCTTTCTTTTCGTTCTATTCTTATATTTTTTTTGTAGTTATGTATCTGGTGGTTCTTCAGATGTCTTAGAAGAGTATGATATTCTGATATCTTCCTTTTTGTCTTCTATTATCACTCCAGTGGTGGGGCTGTATGTTTTGGTTTCTGAATTACCGTCGCTTCTTTGCCCAACTTCTCTAGTTGCATTGATAAATGCGCATGCACACTCATTTTTATAAGAATCGCCTTGTCATTTCCTTTTTTTAGAGCCAACAAGGGTACACCCAATAAAAAAGTGAATATGTTGTGTAGCCTGTCTTATGGAAAGAAAATATACTAATCCTGGATGTCCGTGCCTCATGTTTATATAGACACAAGGCATTAATTAATGTAATCGTAGTTGTATTGTTTTTGGAAGTGTCTTTCCAAAAATTGATTGCTCAATTTTTTCCCATTAATATTATTGGTATACCAAAGAAATAAATGTTTTTGTCACCCCATACTTGCAGAAACAGACTAACAAGCAAAATACTGGGGATATCATAACATCCAATAGAAATCTTATCCCTAGCAATCAAGTAGCAAAGTTTTCTGTTAGTTAGTATCCTTTGGGATTTCTTGTTATGTTTTCAAAGTTAGCATCAATTTTGTTTTTTACTAACATAAAAACATTCTCTTCTTTAACTTTTTAGGGTAAACAATTGAGATACCTTTAAACATCAAAACAAGGAATTGTTTTTGTTATCTTTAAAATCACTTTGAAATAAACTGTATCAGTTCCCCTGTCTAACAAAAATTCATCTTGTGTTAACTATTTTGGTCCTAACTTATGAGCGTGTTACAAATGTCATTGATTTGGCTAAAGAATTAGAATGATGACAATGATTTAAGTATAGTTGATTTCTTTTCCCTACTCCACATATGGGACTGGACAAGCAGTGTTTGTGATGTAGGCTAGCTGCAGTGACCCGTTGTAAATGATTAATGTGCAACTGTAATGTTTCCAGCCTCATCATTGATGATGCCAACATGGAAAATATGGTCTCCACTTGGGGAGAACTAGAGAAGCTTAATCTGATGGACTATACAATGGTTAGTGAGACACGTCTCTGTTCTCTCTGTCCAATGCAAATGGCGCACATCTCTACTAGATGTGTGAAACTTGATGGAAAATTTGCAAACTATTGACGTGTCATTTAGAATCATGCAATGGACCTTTATGGCTCTACTAGCTTTTAGCTTACCAACCCTTCAGCGAAACCTGATATTGAGGGCCTTTTAACCAAGAGCCAGCACTGTAACTTGTTAAGTTTGGGCCATTATAACCTGAAGGGCTCAGGATTGCCCAATTCATACATCAATTTACAGTTCAATTTTTAATAGGGAAATTGTGCACCCAGGTTTTGCGTTATATGCTACCCATGTAAACTATAAACATCTTGCCAAGGTGACTGTAGGTCTATGATTGGATTCCCTAGCACGATGCTCAAGTCAACACATACAGCTTCCTACAGCAAAGGCTGATCTTGACACTTTAATTATGCCTTCAGCATTTTTGGTAGTAAACTGAAATCAGTGGGGCTTAGCTAGAAATGACTACACTTTATCACAGAGATGGACTACTGAGCAATGAATAGATTCATAAACTTTTCAGTTGATGCTTTGCAGGAACCATAATCCACAGAGGCTTTTCTGATTTATATTACTTTATATAGGCTAGCAGTGATGACTAGACATGTTTCGAACTTTTAAGACATGTCTGAATGTTATGAGAATAGCATATAGAAAGTTAAGTGGAAGAGACTAGTGTCTCAATTGATATGATATGTTTCATTGTGTATTACTATGAATTTAGCTTCTTGGCTGACATGATTGGGAGTGGAGCAAATGACTTTATGCTAGGTTGATAGTTGATAATATACTCTATATGAGGTATTGGATGGCTTGTTTTCTATCAATAGTGTTAACCTTGGTTAACATATTAAATAAAAATTATGGGTCAGTTTCGACGTTGCTTGCAGAGTTTACATGGTAACTTGGTAAATATTGAATTTCTTAAACTTTTTACAATTTTAGCAGAATTATTCGTTCTCATGGTTCTTCCTAAGCTGATATGTTTCTTGATCTTTCTTAATATTCTTTAAGAGGTCAGTTGACACCAGTGCCTTCTGTTCAAGCTTGATTACATTAAACTGCCGGTCTACTGCCATATAACAGGCGCTTGCTAGTTTGTAGTAAATGAATGAATTAGTTATCAAATGAAAAGTTATCTTTAACATCTTTGTGTATGTTTAACTTTTTAGTTTCTGGATGGTTTACTTCATATTTTTTTGAGTGTTTGTAGGTCTTCACGGTCCCCATCTCCGTACAAGCATCACTCTAGGTCAAGATCCCGATCTAGGGGTCGCTCCCAGTCCAGGTCCTTGTCTCCCATTCCGAGGTCTCGGACGCGATCACCGTCTGGAAGCCGTGGGAGGTCTGTCAAGTATTCAGATTTTTTTTTTTCTGTATCATCAATTCACATAAGATGTTTAAAATATAAATCTGTTATGTTAAATATATTCTCCAACAAGAAATCTATTGCATGCGGTCGCAGGAGTGATGCAAGAAATCCTGGAAATACTCTTTATGTAACAGGCCTTTCTTCTAGGGTTACAGATAGGGATCTTGAGGACCACTTCTCCAGAGAGGGAAAGGTTGGTTTTGTGAAAATTTCATGTTTTTTTCTGATTGTGCTGGCTTGGTGGTGTTAATGTCTTGTATTTTCTTAGGTGGTTGGATGCCGTTTAGTTGTTGAACCCCGTACACGCATCTCTCGAGGTTTTGCATTCGTGACCATGGACACAACTGAAGATGCAGAGCGGTGTGTGAAATATCTCAATCAGTCAGTTCTGGAAGGGCGATACATAACTGTGGAGAAGGTAATTTTTTGCACCATGGCTGCATCGATTATAGCATGCAGGACCTTTTGTTTTATCCTTTCGTTGACTTGGAGGTTTTTGGCTATATTCAGAAGACATTGCGTCAGATATGTTGGCAGCAATCAAGATGATCAGTTCATCCATTTCAACTTTAGTCATACAGCTTGATGAATGGCCAGCCTAACGGTTTTCCATGCATCACACCAACTTAACCTAGCAAAATTTCCAACTAAACAACTTCAGCAATTCACCTTCAACTCTTACAACAACTAATCAGTGGACTTTATCATCTCTCTAATCGGGCATATATGGTATCTCGCACATAGCATTCATCTAGCAACTCTGCCAGTCATGTCTTGTTTTTAGTATTTTGGTAGTCTTTTCTGTTTTTTAAATACAAGGCCTTGAAATAAGACTACTACTTCTGCTATATGCTTTTCAACAAGATCTTTTGTTTCATGTGGCACACCATCTTCATCATTATGTCCTAATTATATGGTCAGCTTGGGCTCGGGGAAAGCTGTAAAGAGTTGAGCTATTTCTTGTTTTCTTTTCAGTCAAGGAGGGGACGTCCACGAACACCTACACCTGGACATTACCTTGGTATGAAAAGTTCTCGTGACAACAGTGAGTTTTGCCCCCCAACTGAACAAAATATGATCCTTGTTATCACCTAATTGCTCTCCCCCCTGAATCCGTAATTAAATTTCTGCAGTGGTGCTAGTCTCCATTTCACTCATCTTTGCTCGTGTCCTTGTGGCAGGCTATCGACATGACCGTGGAAGATATCGTGGAGGCTATGATCGTGATGACTATGGTGGTGGCTATCGTAGATCTCCAAGACGCTCGCCTTATCGAGGTGGTCGTGACTATTCCCCTCCCCCTCGGAGATCACCTTATGGTGGTAGGTCAAGAAGAGAACGATCGAGGTCCCTACCTTACTCTCCATATGGAAGCCCTGATAGAGGCTTTGGGCGACGTGCAAATGGGTACGCCAGGTAATTTAGGTCCTTGGGTTCTTTAGATCCGGATGTCGAGTGAATGACGTGGAGATGATGATTGGGTCCTTCCAGTTTGTTTTCCTTAATTAAACCGGATTGAATGTAGTTTTAGACTTTCAGACGTCATGCTACCCTTAGGTTTATTGTACTGTTCTGGCTATGTGTGGTTTTCCTTTACCTTTGTTTCAAATGCTAGACTGTTTGATGGATTTAAAAATAGGTTAACTTTGTGAAGAACGTGAAAAAGTTGTTGAGAGACGATCAGTTTGCCTTTTGAATGATTGTTGCTTCCATTGGCTACCAAGCTATTGTTTGTGGCAGGCACCAGCACATCAATCTTGCACTTTATGGTGTAGAATGATTGCATGCCCATACACAAACAAGAATATAAAGTTGATAGGATGATGTGTTCGGGAGACAAAATATCAGCTCCTTTCCGACACATCTCTGTTCTGCTGCTATCTCCCAGGTGCTGAATTGCAGGTCATGCAACAGTGTTCTGGAAATGCCTTCTGAGTGCTATTCAGATCTCAACAGAGAAGCTTTCGCTCAAGCCATGCACAAAAAGGAGCGCGCAGAGAAAGGCCTTGCTCTCGCTCAGTCTGGCGGTCTGCCTGGTGCTTGTTTTGAAAAGACTAATGCTGAGGTAACACTGGAAAGTTGACACAAAAATCACGCCGCTTTGGCTGTTTGGCATACGGTTCCGAGTCTCCTCGGAGAGAATTTTTTAAAAAAAAGTTTTTTTTGTTATGAGTATTTTTTTTAAAAATTTAAATTTACGGGAATATTTTTTAAAATTTATATTTATTTCAGTATCTTCATAAAATATTATTTTTATAAATATTTTTAATATACCGATTTTTAATACTATTAATAAAATCATATTTATTTTAATTAAAAAAAATAAAATTGAAAAATTATTTTGTTTGATTTGACCGTTTAATAAATGATTTATTTGTGCATCTATTTATAAAAAATCATATTTTTTTTATTTGCACATCTATTTTTTTAAAAAATATATTTATACAAAATTTGATATTTAGAAAGATATTTATAAAAAAGTTTTAATTTTTTTTTTTTTTCATTATCTGGCACCTCACGGTTCACTCTAACGGCTTTACCCACCCCGCCCCCTCTCGCGCCGCTAGCCTCCCAAAAAAAAAAAAGAGGAAATATCCTCTTGTTATTCCACGTGCCCTCAATTTGTTTCTGGACAATCAAAACTACAAGGGGCGCTCCTGTCGCTGGCCCGCCAAAACTTCTCTGGAACGCTGGAAGCATTTGGAGGGCTCGGTTCATGGAGTCCGTGATTCAAAGGGCGAGGCTTGGGAGCGGAGAGGCGGTGGGCGAGAACGGGAGCCCCTTTTTTTCCTCCAACTTTCTCTCCTTCGGCGAGTATCGGAAGCGGCGGGCGTGGTTCATGACACCGATATTCCAGAGGGTGGCTTTCGGACGTATGGTGGGCGGGAGGTTTTCCCCTTTTTTTCTCTCGGCCGAGAGCGGAGGCTTGGAAAGACACGTACGGTGCAGAGAAGGGCAGGGGAGACGCGGGGGAGTCTGGTGCGAGGATTACTCAGTTGAAAGATAGGAGATTTACCGGCCGTGTAGCTTTTCCACGACATTTCTCTGTTACCCTAGCACCAAGTCTTCTCAATATCATGATGGCGAATTTGACCTTGGGACAAAAAGTTTGTGTAAAATAACCAGACAAAATATTGGACGAATTCTAGAATGCTTCACATACTTTCCCTTGCAAAACGCAAAAAAAGATAAAAACTAAAGTTGGGAAAGATGAATCATAAGGATTCTTCTCTCAAAAGGTGGAGATCCATTGAGGTTGCAACGATATAATTAAACTTGACGACTTTTTCAAGTTCACAATGTTTCATCCATTATGCTCACCTACATAATGATTAATTCTACGTTTGGTTTCAAGTTTTTGAATACTCGATAGGGTTGGCATCTGGAAATCAAGGGCAATCATGACTTGTGGGATGTGTCATTATTATAGCTGATAAAAAATTTGAAAGCCAAGTCTCATCTATTCCACGTTCGCTGTTTTAACTTCAATTTCACAAGAGGTGAGGTCAAGGTTCCTGAAAGAGGGGAAAGGAATCCTTGTAGGCTGCTTTCAATTCCATCTAATTTGTTTTTTGTTATAGAAAACCACCCTAAAGACTGACTTAACTAGAGTTGCAACAGTAACGCCGACTAAGCTTGACTTTACCCCAACTCAACATCAATTATAGCCCACCTAGAGGCACTAAACCTGGCCTTGATTGATACTAGCATGACAAAAGCTTTTTTGCTTACAGAAACGCCGTGGAAACAATGTTTTGCTTTCCAGCACTTGCTCGAGAAAAGTTTGAATTTCAATTTCCTAAACTAAAAGAAAGTTTTCCTAGGACATGGATGACAACCAAGAAGTCACCTCTTTACCGCTTTCTTTGAGCAACCGCATAATTACCACCAAGTGATCAGTTTTGAAAGTGGATTCAGCCTAGGAATCCTAATAGTCCAAACTTTGACAGCACCTCTCTCTGTATTCGAGCGTGATAACAGTGGCTAAACCGCTCAAGAAGAGATATAAACCATACAATTATCATGCACTAGATTGTTGGCTTTCAGTTTACTCGTCGATCCAATAAATTTTACTGTAGTGTTTTGCTTCCAAACCTCCGGCCCTGTAAGACACTTGGATATATAGCTTCGTAATAACAAAAGAAGCCATGCTAGAAAGTGGCTCGACATCCCATTAACACATAATCTGACCTCGTGCTTGACGCGGCGCCCCGTGAATGACCTTGTTGTTTTAACCATTCCCACCAACCACGCTCAAATTCCACCATTCTCCTCGTGCAACAACAGATTGGGATCTATATAGCATCTGCTTCGGGCTCTAGTGCAATGCTTGCTTGATAATGTATTTTTTTTTCTAAAATAAAATTATCATACATAACGTATACGAATACAATCAAAAATATCAAAAAGTAGAACATTATGGAAAGCACTAGGCAACTCCATCTCTTTTTCCTATAGGTGGTATTCCGAATAGTTGGCAACAAAAGATGCTATTCAATTCGCTGCTCCGTCGGTCTCTCTAAACACATGCTTCGCTTGAAGCACCAATCCGTCATGAACCATGGTCCGAATATCTCTCAAAAGTAGGTGGTAGTCACCAACTCCTTTTGAAATCTGCAGGATTCATCTAATAACTGTCGTCGAATCACTCTCCAAGAGAACGTCTCTCTCCTGCAAGGCACGTCGAAAATAACACAAGTCAAATCAAGCCGCTCTCAACTCCGTCCCTGACACCGATGTATCAGACAAGTGGCAAACCTCAGCCTATTAATGTATTTGCTTTGTGTTTCCGGTACAAGAGTTCAAAGCTGAGGAATGCGCAGTCAATCACTCGCTATTCCTGCCGTCAAAGACCGGAAAGTAATGTGAACATGTGAACCGCAGCGCTTTGGGTGTAGTTCATGTTCAGACTTCAGTGGATTAGCTACTGTTTTTCTTTTTTTTTTTGGCTTCTAAGATCAAAATTCCAAAGTAATGCGAAACAGGTCGAATTGTCGGGTACCAAAAGAACTTAGTTTTAGTTAATTTTCACTATCCTTGCCATCAAAAAGCTCTGCAAATCTTGGTAACCATCAAATCTTATAGTCGGCGGCCAGTTAATTGCAAATCTTGTCTGTTTCCATGCAACTCAAATAACTAAGCAAACGCAAGCAAGCAAGCAATCGATAACTACTAATCTTTTAGCTTCTCTGTCATTAATCCAATCCCATTCGCAAGGGGCAGCCTTTCAGCCCCTCTAAATACCATCAAACACTAGCCAGTAGTACGTAACTTACGTAACTACGTACTTTCCCCTTCAGCCTTTTTTTCTTTTTTGTTTTTTTTACAGCCCACCGGCATCTCACCACATGTTCACGTGCCCGCGTTACGCGCGCGCGGGCGCGCGAGGGTCGCTTGGCGGTTGACGGTGGTGGCGAGTTCTCCTTGTCTTTTACCCCGTCCCCAGGTTCTCTTCTCTGCCTCTGCCATGATTCCATAAGAAGGCTCAAAAGAAAGAAAGCACACATAAAAAGACTTTTGCACCCCTCCTAATTCTTCTCATTTTTCTTTTCGCTCCACGGACTCCAATAAAAAAAAAAATTGGAGAGCTAGAAAAGGCCAAACGTGAAGATAGGCGCCCTTTGCGGAAGACCCTGGTCTTTTCCTCTGTTTGAACGCACCGCAAAAGAAAGATAGCAGATAGAAAGAAAAAGTTAGCAGCATAATAGCGTATATAGGCTACCCTCATGCGGCCTCTCCCACCCCCCCCACCCCAACCTTTTTACTATATACACAGAAACCAAGGAAGCAGGGAAAAGCCTGGCCTCCTCCGTCCGTGTCCTCATCCGCGGGCCAAAAATGAGAGAGAAGTGCTTGAGAGCGAGACGGGACAAAAACGGAGAGAAGGGGGGGTGGTGGTTTACTGGTTTTGGGTGGGTAGTGGGGAGAAATATTGTGGGCTGGCGAGGAAACCACCGTCTCGAGCCGCGGTTTTGGGATGGTTTTCTTCTGTGGCGTGTGGCCAGCGCGAGTTGTCGGCTCGGATGGGTTGGAGTTAGGCTTGTGGTGTTGGGTGAACCCACCAAGGAGAGGGACTGATTTGGTTGTCCTCGTGCTCCTGGTCTTGTCACTCGACCCGACCACGGCGCAATCCGCTAGATCTTACCTTGTATCTTGCTTGTCCCTGTTTTGGATCGGGAATTCGGTGTTGATCCTCCTGCAGGCCAGAATTACTAGTGTGGGGAATTGATGTTATTTTGGATGTACTGCATCTAAAGTCTATATTAGCATTTGTTTGGATGATGACCATGCTTAATTACTGTTGTCTAACGTGGTTACAATGGCTATCACAGATGATTCTAGGTGCTTAGTGATGAGAAGTCCATAACATGGTTTTGATAATGACCGTGGTGACTGTTGGCTAACGTGGTGATTACGTTGCCCACCGCATAGTGGTAGGTACTTAACGATAATTGTCCTCTAAAATCATATTTTTCGTACGAAAAAATGATTAATTTTATTTTGCGATGCGGATAATTAGATCGTACTTTGTATAGATCTCAAAATACTCCGAATCGTATCGTTTATCCATATGTACAGATTTCGACACTATCGTTGCATGATTCAACAGCGATTTGTGAGGAGAAAAAGGAATCTTTCTTTCGTGCGACGCATGTTCTGTTAGGTAGATAAATGCTTGTCTCGATTCATAAATATCAGAATGATGATTTGATGGGAGGAAGGAGGGGCGGTCTTGATCAAATTCCATGAGTTACTTCATGCCAAAAATGTGACAGCTAAAGATTTAAGCTGGATATTGCATGGGTCCCACTTCTAATTGCCAATGTAAGATTTGCGGCTCTTGTTGTTGGGTAAGGCTTCATTTAACAAAATGGGAGACTCAATTGCTTCAAAGAATGATCATACCGGGGAAAACCTAAACTTTCACCCTTGTAGTAAAAACTTTGACGATACAACCTGGCACTAGAAAGATAGATTACGGATTCAAGGAACATTTAATTTATGTAAGAGAGAGAGAGATCAAGTAGCGTGTGGTCGCACTCTTTTGTAAAAGAGTTGGAAATCCACGATCGTGTTAAGGGCAAGAGGAAGGAGGTTGGTGCAGAGCTACGCTGAAAGAAGAGAAGACGGCCATATAATCACCATGCATCAGAGATTCAGACAAAAAGCTTTTTGGACTATAATGATATATAAAACAAGAAGCTGGAGATGATTGCTTGCATTCTCCCAAAAGGGGTGGATGGAAGTATGTGTCTGATTTAACATGAACAAGAGAACTGGTTTCATCCAAATAAAACCATCTCGAGACAGTAATTCTATACTTGGGAGATTGTATTAGCACAACTTCTAAGATATGAACTTAACAAAAATGAGAAGTCATATATTATTTGCTATTATATGCAGTGCAAAGCTATGAACTTATAACACATTTTTAACTTAATAACTATTCATTCATCTTCTAAAGGATGCATTGGATATTGCCTAAATAATAGAATGCTGTATTGTTGCTTAATATTGCAACTCTTTTGAGAGTGTGAGAGTGTGTGTGTGTGTGTATTTAACTAATTACTTTGCAACGCATGGGGATCTTACAGGTTGCCATGTTTCTTCCCATGCATCTAGTGCATGCATGGAGTCTCTATTTCTAGAATCCTCCTCTTTGCGAGATCTTCGACTTCCTTTTTTTTATTCTTTCAGCAAAAAGAAGAACCCAACTCCTCAAACATTTCTCTCTAGTCTTGGCTTAACCCTGGTTCTTTATTTTTGGGGAAAACCAAAGCAATCCTAGCTACAAACAGAATCCAGCACAGTGAAGTAGTACACATTGTACAATGGTTCTCCCATCTTCGCTATTCCCAATCGCACTCGGGGATTCTTACCACACCTCTCAATGTTGTTGTAAATATTAAAACTCCAAATAATGAGTTAGATAACATTTAGCCACGGCAATCTACGTACTTCGTCCACTTCTCCAGAGCCATAGGGTCTCTCATGCCAAAGCCAATCGCCCTATAGACTTGCTTGCTCTCTTAGTGAGATGGCTTGGGCCCCATCCAAGGATTCCAACCCTGTGCCCTCAGAGCAACGGCTGTCCTTTTAATGCGCCCATCTCCGGGTTGCGTCGGTGCGCCTAAACAAATGGCCCGAGCACGCACCTGGTTGTTGCTCCTACGGTACCTGGCAAAGTTGCAATGAGAACGATAAGATGGCGATGAGAGCGATAGAATGACAACAAATCTAGTTTTAATGCATGAAGACCACTCCGAAAACAATGCTTCTTTCCTTTGATCGGCTCGTACTTGTTGCTCGACCCATGAAGGCAAAGAATTTTATGGCGGAGAACCATCATTATCAGGTTTTGTTATAATAAAGCCCACGGCATGGGCAACTTTGGTGTTCTAGAGAAGCGTTACATGTTTGGTAGGTGGTCACCGTATTAATTAATCAAAAGAGAGGATGAGCCACAAATAATAATTTAAACAAAGGAATAGAGGTTAAAGAAGTTTGGACCAAGAGCTAGCTCTCTCCCATTATAAATTATAATACAACAAATGCAGCCACTGTTGGGGAATTCTTGTTGCCTAAGCATGGCCAAATGCTCATCCATTCGCCTTGATCGGATTATTTTGTGGTGAAACTCATTGTTTGGCGTTTGAAATATGCACAATCGATCGATAACACTATTGATGGAGATGAAAAGTTTGAGAGCTCTATTACAAAGATCTGTAGATATAAACTATCCGGTTGGCATTTCCTGTGCCCGTACATATGCGAGCTTAAATTGTTTTTTTTTATCTTCTTCTCTTTCTCTTTTCTCTCAAGAAAATTTCAATTGGCCACCAGACACTAGACATGTTAGGGATAAAATGTGTCCAATTGGCATGAACATGGCTATGGGACGCGTGTACTCATGCCAATAATTTGATAAATGTTGTTCCTTTTTCTCTTTTTTGTTTGTTTGTTTTTTTGGTTATTGACTAAAAAGCACTGTACTTAACTACCATCCTAATGAATGCTTTGCCGGTGAAGTCAGGGATACAGATAAGCGACCGGACGTTCCACCAGTGCCCAACAACTTAGATAGATATGGGTCTAATCTAAGCTGCACGCACTCAGAGACGGATGTAGACAAAACTGTTCTACGAGGAGCCCAAAGGAGGGGGGCATCATTCACCGCACCCAATCGCATCCTTGGCCTAACCCAAGTCCCAGACCTAAACTGGGCTCTCCCTCCCCTTTGGTACGAGTGGTCCAAGAACACAAGGCCCCACACAGTAGCTTGCCGTGAACCCCCTGCAATTTGTTTGTGATGTTATACGCGAATGTTAAATGTACAAAGAACCTGACACAACCTCTGACTCTCTGCCACCCTCCCCATCCTTTTCGTTTCAGACAGCACTGTGGGTCAAACGTCTCTGGCCCATGTCATTTAATTATCACCACCTCAAGATCGCAGATTTCCGTGAAAAAGACTGCAGATTAATCACAGTGATAGGGAAAACAAAAGAAATCATAAAAACAAGAGAGAGAGAGAGAGAGAGAGAGAGAGATTCCATTCCAATCTGAGGCTACCTATAGGTTCTAATCCATCCAACATACCTCAATAGATATATACTATATTGCATTAGTTAATTAGAAGGAATAATTGTTCCTCTTAAGTTTTTATATATAATTCCTCAGGTTGGTGCAGCCTTGCACTACTCTCGCCCTTTTGCTGCAGGCTTGCTGGTTATTGAGGCTTCGGAGAGGGAAAGATGGAGCTAGACGAGCATGGCTTCCTGGAGGAGCTTCTGGCTCTCAGGAGGGAGACATGGGACCCTCTACCCACTGGGATGAGTGAGTTCTTCTCCAGCGAAGGGAGCTTGGACTGCTTCCAAGAGAGCCAAGGCTTGGTAGCTCCCAGCTTCTCGGCATTTGAAGGCCTCGCCCCGCCGGCGGAGCCGAATTTTGATTGTTTGAGTGAGGTCTACTGCCCGTTTGGTGCTGGGTTGATTGCAGCGGCACCGGAGATCCAGTCGCCGACGTCGGTGCGGCCGGCGTTGGAGGATGCCAAAGTTGGTTTGGTTCATGGTGATCGGCATGGTGTAGCGGGAGATGGGCAGGCTCTGTGCAAGGTGGAGTTGGGGCAGTCGGCGGAGGCGCCTGCGGTGTGTGGGATGGGCGGCTGCATGGAGAGGAGGAAGAAGAAGAGGGCTGAGGGGCTGCCGTCAAAGAATCTGATGGCCGAAAGGCGGCGGAGGAAGCGGCTTAACGATCGGCTGTCGATGCTTCGGTCCGTTGTTCCAAAGATCAGCAAGGTAATAATGTTAAAAGCTCAGATCAGATTTTTTTTTGGACTCTGACGTACTTTGTATTTGAAGTTCTGTTGCTTTGGATTTATGATACTGCCATGGTCGAGTAACTTGAGTTGATGAAGACTTAATATCCGCAGATGGATAGGACTTCTATTCTTGGTGATACCATAGATTACATGAAAGAGCTGCTGGAAAGGATCAAGCAACTGCAGGACGAGATCGAAGTGGGCTCGGAGCAGCCGAATCTCTTGGGCATCTTCAAGGAGTTGAATCCCAATGAGATATTGGTGAGGAACTCTCCCAAGGTAATGGCTAATCTAGTGCTCGGTTCTGGTTTAAGTCCATTGCTCGGCAGTGTGTCTGATTTGCGAATTATGTTGTAGTTTGATGTCGAGAGGAGAGACTCCGACACCCGAATAGAGATTTGCTGCACAGCGAAGCCAGGTTTGCTGCTGTCGACCGTGAACACTCTGGAGGCTCTGGGGCTGGAGATCCAGCAGTGTGTTGTTAGCTGCTTCAATGACTTTGGAATGCAAGCTTCTTGCTCCGAGGTAAGATGGTTAGCATGGAACACGGTTCTGCGGTCTCATTACTTGAACCTTATGTTCGTAGTTCTGTGTCTGGGTTTCTAAACTAAGATCTTTGTGTGCTTCTGGCTGTGTGATAGGATGTGGAGCAGAGGGTTGTAATGAGCTCTGATGAGATAAAGCAGGCATTGTTCAGGAATGCAGGATATGGAGGAAGGTGTTTGTAGAAGAGAAAATACAATGGGGGAAGCAGGTTTCAGGGCTTTTGCACATTTCTGTCTCAGTGAGAAGCTCAGAGGTGAATAACCGATCTGGTCGCTTGCAGCTTCCCCAGCATATGTGACTTGTACTACTTGGTTTATTATTGCTTACTACTAGTTTAGAGGTGACCATCAATGTGAGGGTGTTTCTCTCCTTCACACGCTGCAGAAAAAGAAAAAAAAAATCCGATTGATATGTTTTTATAATGTGGGGTTGTGTGTTCAGAATTCTTGTGAAAAATTGAGCATAACTGACCAGAATGTATACTCTTTTGAGTGTTTCTCCTCAGCTTCCAACCACTAAATTTCAATCAACATGGTGTTCTAATTCTCTGTAAATTATTAAAAAAATGGCTCCCAACTACTATGTTTGTAGTTCTTGCTATCCACTGGCGTCCTAATTCCTACTATTATTGACATGTTTATGGGAGACTATCCTACCAAACATGGATGGGGGAATTGTTTGAGACTTGCCAGAGTAATAATATAGTACTGCAAAAATGTAGCTTCCCATCTTCTTTCTTGCGTCAGTCTTCTAATTAAGCAATGGAGAAGAGATTCAAATCAGCAGAAGAATTTTGTTACTGTCGTCTTATGCTTTGGCCTTGGTGATGACCTCCTAAGGGAGGGGACCATGTCCAAATCCATATTTTGCTCCAGAGAGCAAAGATCTAGGCCAATCTCATAGTTTAAGCCGAAAGAACTCATGAAATGACTTGGCTCTCAACACTTGCTGTTATTTTTAGCACCAATCCGTCTCTCCATTATCATAATGATGGACCTGACATCATTGATTCCCTCTGCATTATATATTCGTCTACCCCGTGCGCTCTAACAAGATACAAACATCAGGAAAAGAAGCCTATAAACTAATACTATTACCTACACAAAGGTCAGATATCCACCTAATCTGCTCTTTAAGAATGATAAATTAAAGTTACGGTTTTTTTTTTTTTTTGAATAAAGCAAACATATTTATAGAGCAAAGAAGTTGGAGAGTAAAGGATCAATCGTTATACCTTTGAATTCATAATAGAAACAAAGGAGGAGCAATCAACCTAAATATTTAGTCTAAAGCCCACCCTCTAAATTCTTAAAAGTGGCTGACGAACGGGATGGGTCCAAGGCTGGGCACTGAATGATTTGGTGGACTTCTAGGAGAGAGTGAGTTGCTGTTTTGTTTCATGAGCAGCGAGGACACTGTCGAACACAATGATAGCTGCCGGTCCACTTGATGGGTCAGCTGTGGCAGGAATGGTGGACGCAACTGACACCACTGAATCTAGAGCCATTACTAGGGTGCACAGTGAATTCGCTGTTAAGATTGAACAGCGAATCCCTGCCCCCTAAGGGGCTGCTTTGCTTCAAAGTTCACGCCCTGAGTGCGGGTGGTAGGTGCACGGACCGGCCAGCTAAGGTGACCAGCAGGTACTTGCAACAGTATCCTAATGTTGAGAGGTAATTGAATGCCACGCTTGTCAGGAAAGAGTGAAAGGATCGAATAGTGCTGGGAGGTGGTAGCACGGTTGGAACGAGCTAAAATTTTATCGAAATGATCTAGATTTGAAATACATAAACATCAATTAAATATAAAGGTCGGATGTTCTCTATCTGATTTATCCGATGGAGTCGTCATATGGTTCGTAGGTACCGCACGAAGTGGCGCTAGAATGACATACTCACACGTGGAGCAACTCACGGGTCGAAAAGGGCACACGAAAATTTGCGACTGGTATCGAACATTTTCTGGTGGAAGAAAGGCTCTTGCTACACGGATGGATTCGTCCCTCCCCCCTCCTATTTTTCACCAAAAAAAAAAGAAAAAAGAAAAAAAAAAAAAAAAGGATCAGGCAGTCATTTTATAGAGGGTGTACTTGAGCTCTATGTAACTCTACCAAGATAATTTCTTAGAAGATTTTATGTGCAGAACAATGGTGAAGCTCTCTAGTATTTCATCACAAGTGTCGAATTGCTTGAAAGGCTCATTTCAGCTTAATTGATGGGGTTGGCATTGTTGATGTCATGACTGAATATTATCGTTGAGGTTTGGAGGATTTTTTTTTTGGGTATAAAGATGGATTTATTATACTAATCTATTATAAATATAACCGTGGGAATCTGAAAATAAGATATTTGACAAATCAAAAGGAATATCTGATGAAGCAGTTTATACCGTAGTCTCCGTATGATTAGATATACGGTGCTATATCCGGTTTGCAGAGCTACAGACACGTGCCATCTAAAAAGCTAGTAGATTAGTCGACATTGTCCAACAATCTTGTCTCAGAGGATAAGGATTAGTCTCTGAAGATGGTAAATCAGCTAGCCATCTAACAACTATCAAAGAATCACTCTTTTAACTCTTAAGCACTATAATATGAGAAGTCTTCAAAATACTTGCGGTATATTTCAAACTTTCCTATGCAGTCCTCAACTATTGAGGATCAGGAAGTTTCAAGCTGTTCTCAGTGCGCAGTCCTCAACTATTGAGGATCAGGAATTTTCGCGCTGTTCTCAGTGTAGCACTGGGCATTTGTGATGCGATATGAGGGTGAGAAGGTTCATGAGATGGACATGGACTGGGCTGAGTGCAGACAATTGTTGGGCCTTTTGCTATGGAGTCTGTCTCTCTCTCTAGAGAGAGAGAGAGAGAGAGAGAGATCGTTGGCTTTGAAGTTGAGAAAGGAAATCTTAAAGATGTATAAATTTAAATTAATCGACATGCATCACTTAAATCTTCTCAAGATTAAGACCGACATGGGCATGAAGCCAACAAGAAAAACCAGTGCCAATTGCTTGAACGTCAAACTGATAAGGCTAACTTGTGTGTGCTAAATTAAATGACCATGGCAAGGCCATCAGTTGAGTTCACGAAATTGTTCTTCCACTTGGTGCGCATGGTCCATGAACCAATCAAACACCTTTACTGCAAAAGGATCAAAGGTAGAATAAAGGAAAGTTTAAAGTTAATGGTCTTTGTGTCTTGAACTCGGATAGCAAATACTCATTATGGATCAAAGGAGCGTAACGTGCACTGAACCTCGGAGCTTGCAGTGCATGTAGATGGTTGCAAAAGCCACCATGAGAGCAGATCAGCCAGAACTCATGAGCACATACAAGCCTATCTGCAATGCAAAATTCAGACACTTTTCTGCCGGAAAGACTTTAAATCCATTTTAACCATCCCTAATGACTAGTGACCGATGCACCATCTTTCAAGAAGGCAATTAATGCCTGTCTTTTCTTGGTTTCAGGACAGGCTAGCTATCATGCAAGGTAGATTATGTGTACGCCATAACCCTATTCTATTCATTCTCCAAACCTAAATCTGCCTTTGAGGATTGGCGATATCCAAATATGATGGAACACAAGCATGCTTCAGTCAATTTATCCTTCAGCTCCATATTCAATCAAGGCTAAGTTTGACAGTTTTTGTAGGTTGTATAAATTTTGCTACATGGAATCTAAATTTGATGATTGTATTGACCATGCAAAATGGTCTTATCAATTAGTGTTTGCTATTGCGCCCATGTTTATCATGAACAGAAGGAAAAAAAAATATTGATACATCAGCAAAAAATTATTTAGGGGTTATAGACAGATAGTAAGGCTATATGCACAATAGAATCTGTTGGAATATTTTAAGTTTTTTATAATTATTTATAATTCTTGGAAAAAGGTTCAAAGCTTTTATATTTTTTAGTAATCCAATATTGGATAACTTAATGCAAGAAAATTTACATTTATTGAAGTCTAGTAGTTCAAGGCCTAGTTAGATTTGTGGATCTTTGGTTGGAGACTGCAGGAGCACGTAGTTAACCTTTTTGCACATACTTGGTTAAAATCTAAAATTTTAAATCCTATTAACACTCTAATTTAGTTATGTCCTCTCATTACCGAGGCATTATTCAAATTTATATTAGAACTCTCAAATCTCATTTGAACTTGGATTTTATTATTGTACTTTGAGGTAGGCATTAGAGGGCTTGACTGTGTGCTCTTCCATTACTTTCTAGTGGAGATCTTCAAGGCCTTTTGGAGGCTAACTACTAAGGCCTTGATGTGGCTCTATATTGCGAAAAATATTATTCTTCTTTTATTCGTGCATTACTTAGATGTTGCTCTGATTTATATTCAAACTTTAAAGTCTCATTTTAACTCAGACTTTATTCTTGCTTTACTCGGGCATTAGGGTTTAGAGGTTCTAATAAGGTGCTCTTCCATTAAGCATTAGGCATTAAGCTTTAGAGGCTAGCCATTGAGGCCTTTATGAATTTCTCGGTGGGCTATTTAGATCAAGTCTACATGTCACAAGTGAATTTCTGCTCTCTCTACTTTTCTCTCTTTTGGATGACATAAGGAAAGTTTTGAGTCACACTTTTACGTGATCATATTCTTGATAGAAGGCTTTAGGCTAAATCGAGTTGGTTGTAACTTGGACACAATATTGCTGAATATATGTATGAGGAAGCAAAAATTGTTCTTAGAGCAATATACTCTAAACACCTCAGTTCTAGACACAACATTTTTTAATCCTGATTTCATAGTTTTCAAATTTTAGAATTAATTTTCAAATTATTTCCAAATATCAGCAAAAATTTTCCAACAAAGACTAAAATGTGCTAAATTTTAATACAAAGCTTTGTGCAACTTTTCTCCTATGTGATTATTGGCAGTCATGATCTCCTCTTTTTTTTTGCCATCTTGCTATCAAGTTTATAGCAGCAGGTGTTGATAAATAAAGCCTCCATTTGGCGGTGGAAATCTGATCCTATGTAATGTACAAATTTCTAATTGGTTGTGCAATGATTTTAATAAATGTGAAATTGAGTTGTAAAGTATCTGCTGCCCTCATTCCATGAGATGCATTGATTTTGCTTATCATTATTTGGTGTTATCACTATTTTTTTGTTTTAATTTCTCTATCAATTAGTAAAATACCATATGAAGATTAACTTTTTCTTATTAGATTTGGAAAAAAAAATATAATAATACCAAATGTTCCAAAGATTTATAAATAATTAAAAAATAAAAATATTCCAAAGATTTGGAAAATAAACGGACGGCCATTCCAGAAAAAACGGCCGTTAGTAGGTAGATATCGGCGCTACCGAACGGGCTATCCACCGCCGTCGGCGCCTCGCCGGAAAGTTGAAGCACTTCCCGGACCAACCAAGAAGCCCTCGTGCGCATTAATAAGTCGTCATCGAGAAGCAAGAGGTGACGCCGCCTTTAAATCCTCGTTCCCTCTTATTCTCCTCCTCATTCCCCTTTCTTTATTTCTTTTCGCTTCGATTATGCTTCGAATCCGCCCCCATTATGGCTCTTCCGCCCGTCCTCTCCCTCCTCCTCTTCTTCTCCGACCGCCGACGCCCGGTTCTTCTTTCGCTGCGAAATTCCTGAACTCGATCCCTCTCTTCGTCCCACGATTCGATGGATCTCACCGCCGGAGATCTCTTCCTCCCCCTGCAAGGCTTCCCTCGGTGATGGCGATCAAGGGACCGTCGGTGATGGCTGCGGTGCCGATGACGATGACCAATTCCTCCCGGCCGTTCTCTTCGTCTCAGGTCCCGTTGCTTTTCCCCCTTCATTCTTGTCTCTCGCGGTATACGAGATATCATTTAGATTTTAGTTAGGAATTGAAATTGGGGATAGATGTCTTCACGAGAACACACTGACGAATAAATGTGTGAAAGAAGATCTAAGTTGGTCTACCGGACTTGTAAAAGTTTTGGGGTTGTCTGTTCAATGCTTAGCATGGTTCAAGAACTTGATGAGGATTCTGTTGCAGTTTCAACTTGTTTGTTCATTTTTAATGATCCGTTGTCTTGAATCCCAAGAAAAACTTTTTCTGGTTAATTCGCGATTTCCAAATCAGATTTGAAGTTAGAAATTACTTTTTGTGGTTTCTAATATAGATTCTGTACAATATGTAAGTAGAGAAAAAATTTGTTACCAGTGACATGGTTTTGGTCCTGCCCCTCAGTGATTTAGGCTGGGTTTCATCCCATCAAGAAGAAAAGATTGTTGCCACTTGTTATACTGATTCAAAATCCACATTCTAAATTCATCATTTTCTTTAACAATGTCGACAATGCTTCATGTCTTGTAAGTAACAGAGTATCATTGTTTTTCATATTTTACTAATCTTTGCTAGGCTTTGTTGTATCACACCTTCATCTGATGACATTTGATGTTTGTAGACAGCTAGATATGTTTTTCTTGTAGACAATTGTCTGCCTTTTTTTTTTCTACATTGTGTTGAAACCTTGCTATTGACCCTAAGGAAGAAAGGCAAGTCAAGGACAAGGTAAGGCACTGACAGGATATACAGAATAACATGAACCTGACTTCGAAGACTCCCGGGCAGAGGCTAGCCTCACACACGAATACAAAAAGACTGACAAAGTCTGGGCAACTACAAGAAACACTCATATAATGTGTATCCATGCACAAGCAAACTCATATATGCCGGTTCTCAAAAGCAAAAAGAAAAGGTAAGTCATGTATGCTGCTTAAATTTTTCTGAGGTGCTTCAAGCTCATGACCTTGTGTTTCCCAATTCTTGCAGCAAAGGATTGGCATGCCTGATGCATATGCGACAAATCGAATTTAAGTGTTGAAGAGATCAACTATGCTTCTGTCCATGGCCTCCTTGGACCGATTGATGTAATTAAATGCTCATTTTTGTACGATCCAACTATAATAATGAGTTATTAAATTCAAAGTATAGGAGTGGTCCTTCGAACCATTCATTGCTTGGAGTATAGCAATTTAGATAGTAAAGATTCTTTTGCCTTATAATTAGAACCATGCAACCATATGTGCAACTTCTAGAACAATCTTTCACAAACAAACTAAGCATCTCGATGATGATTGCGTCTTAACCATAGCTGCCAAACCTTGTCTAAAACTCTTTAGGGTCTTCTTATTGCTACTTTATCCATTAATAGTTTCTGTTAAAGGTAACACTTAGTGTTATTCTAAACTTGTGTAAATCCTTTCTTAAAATTTTTATCCATGTTAACTTAGGTCTCCTCTTATTTTTGGTACTCCAATGCATTTTCAAGCACCTCTCGGAACCGAGGTCTTCTCAAATCTTCTTTACAGAAGTCCATACCAGCTCAGTTGTTTCTCCACCACATCATTCTTAACTAATGTTGTGCATATACTTACTTTGATGTACTCATTTGTCACTCTCTAGTTTTGTGTTTTACCAATAAATCCATCCTAACATTATTGTTTCTGTTTGATCATCTTATTTTCATGGAATCTTTTCAACATTTTGAACTAAACAGCATTGCAAGGTATGTTCTTTACCACTATTTTACAAAGTCTTACCTTGTATTTCCAAGACTTTTCATGGTGACATAACACCCTTAAGATACCTCTCTGGTTGAAGTAAATTTGTCATCATTAAACTCGTTATCTCCTTCATTATTCATTATAATCAAGTGGCAGATATTATTGCCAAGGAAACTGGACACGCTCATGATCATCCCTTGGAGGCCAAGTTGGATATGCTTGATCTCTATATGCACCACTAGCTTATGGAGTAGTGTTAATTATATGGTTTGTCTCTGATTCTAAATCTTTTGTACTCTGTAGGATAACAAGGAGCAGCACAACTAAAACTCATACTAACATCCTTCAATCCACCTCTTTTCTTTCTCTTCTTTCTCACCTACTTCCCCTTTTGCTTCTTTCTTCCTCATTTTCCCATCTTTTCGTTTATGTGGTAACTCACCAACAAGAAGGAACTCTTATAAATAATCCAAGTACTTTAATCCAGTTTCTGAAACCATGGTCCTTACCTTATTATCACATCAAGTGCCTGGTGGGCTTATAAAAATCATTCTCAGTTACCACTTTCACATTGTGTATCTGATAGAGAGCCCTGGTAGGTACTGCTGGAGTGGCATGTAGTTATGGTGCCACTCATGATACTGCCCCATGTACTCCAAAAATTGCCTTGGATCATGCTATAGATAACTTAAACCATCTGTATATGCATTAGCACTGGAACACCAACGGCTGTGGGCTAGTATGGTCCAATCTGATTATATGCAAAGAAGGCATCTCAATTATTGTATACCCTGAACCTTAAGTAAAAATGCCCTGAACGGACCATAAGAGTCGTATATGGACCTAAACACAATTCAGATAATAGAAGACGATAATTCAGATGTTAACCTTGAGTTGGAGGTGTCATGGAATCCATGCTAATATGATGGAAGAGAGTTCGGATGGTTCATCCCATTGGTAGTAAAGATTGATGACACCCAACCACCTTATCAATCTGACTCCCTTCTTGGTGGCTCTTAAGCTTTTTTCATATGGACCTAATAGTGCCCCTTATGGAAATTTGTAGATTCTCTTCTCCATATCCTTGCTTCTCTATTATCGCCTGAAGGGAGGAAGATGACTGTCTCTAGGATTATGATCAAATCTAGGATGTAGTGACTAAAATCGGCCTTGTATGTAAATAAGCTTAGTTCCACTTGTGCTCGCCCTGTGTCCACACCACCATGGCCATTAGTAGTCACATCACTGGAGCTACTATCATGGTCATTCTTATTGTTGTCTCTGGATGATGCGAGCAAGTCACAATCTGAAGGCACCAGAGTCTGGCAGTGTTTGCTGTATGCAGTCTCTAAGGATCAACCGGGATCTTCCCTTTAGTTTTACTATTTTCTTCAACTAGCCTGACTGATCTATGTAGAGTTTCTTTCTTGCCTAGCTCTAAAACTCTAAATAGTGCCTGATTGGCCTTGTTGACAATATATCCTAAAATTAATCTGAAGGAACATTATTACATCAGTTAGTTTCAGGTTTAATGTGCCTTAGGTAAGGATTTTTGATCGTCTAATTTGACCTTAGAAAGACTGATGTTTTAGGGCATGCATTCAGTATATGTGCAACAAAAGATTTAGCCAACTAGTAATCCCTTCCTATGATCTTCAAAATTACGTTATTTTTGCATACGTGTTCTTGGCTTGACTCATGTAGATCTGATTTGCTTCAGGCTCCCCTCGGCTGAAATGTTGAAATGGCAAGAGACAATAAAAAGGGTTTATGGCTGTTTAAGCTCAGTATCAAGCAGTACCAGCAGGTGCCGTTCTTGCTTGTAGATACCATTCAATACCACTAGATTTGGAGTGGTTCTACCTGGACCGGTGCTGGGTGTGTTAGCTGCTGGTTCCTTGTTGGTATGGGCGTATGACACATACCATCTAGCATGTTCCGGCAAGGCCAGCACCTAAATCCTTGCATCCAATAGAATTCCAGCCAAGAAAAATGTTCCTCAATTAGTCAAACCTGACATACTTTCTGACCTGTCAAAGCAGGCTGCATTATGTCATGATGCATGTAAAGAAAGACAAAAAGAAGCATATAAAGAAGGAAATGGAACAAATAAGATTAAATGGAGGAAGAACAGACAGAATCTTGAAGAAATTAAATCTTATTCAGAATATGACTGCTCAAGAGAATGAATCCTATATTGAATTTATATCCAAGTAGCTGATCAACTGGATCTTACCCTAAAACAAATTTTAGTAGTAGATTATTGGAAAGAAAGATGAAAACTACTCGAGAAACCTGCCACCATAAAGTGTTCCCCAATCTAATTTTCTCTGTAGAGAAGGGCCTCAACTAGATTTTTATCCTGTTTAAATCTCTATTTTCCTCAATATAATAATTGATTGGTCCAATGTCTTTCTCTAGGTCCTTTTATGCACTGCTTCCTGCCAATTATGCTATTACTTTAAGTTGAATCTAACCCTGTGTCTATTGCATATTACTCTCTTCCAACATTGCAACGATGCATTAGTATGACGATGATCCTTGTGCTTCCATCTGACATGGATTTGGGCCTATTGGGCCTATAATTTCTTCATACAAGAATGACATAATTATTATAGGACAAGATTACTATAGATCATCTACGTGTACTTCATCAAGTCATATTACTACATTAACATAACTGTGTGTTCTCACATTGCTCGAAGTCAAATTAGTTGGAATCCCAGTCGTTAGCAAGTCCATATGCATTCTGCAAACCAAGACAGTGCATCTGTAGCACTAGAAAATATTAGGTTGAAAAGAGTGCGGCAAAAGAATCACAGAAAACTGCAATATCTTGTTGTTTATTCAGATCATTGCATGAAGTCTAAGATCCAAGATATATGCTTGCCATTAGCCTGCAGGCAATGTGCAAAATTTGTTACAAATTTATTGCCTTTGTTATATAATTTATTAAAGAGTTGTTCAAATTTAACTGGGACATCTGAAATTGCGTTGCAACCTAACAATAAGCATTTTTTCCATAAACAGATATTTTCAACTTGACTAGCATATCTTGGAGTCAAGTAAGATATGATTAGTCTCACCCAAACTGTAGAATGCTGTGTACAGTGAAAGTTGTACTGCACTGTTGATGGCCAGTGTATATATATGGATTCAGAAAACACTTCCACATCTTATGCTGTCCGGTATGATTACATTTTCTTGGGAAATTGATATATCATTATAGGTAAATATGCATCCGATTGTCTTCTTTTATGTCTCAAATCTGAATGTAAGTCATTTTCTCTTTAAGCACGTTATACAACAAGATAATAGAACAGCATTAGGGAATTTGGAGTTGTCCTATAGGCAGTGAGTGTGATTATTGTGACATATCTTTCTTTTTTGTTTTTCTCTCAGTGGACTTTATCCATACCGTACTGGTAGGTACGATGAGGTTTCTCAAGAATACCAATTCTTTCGGACCGAAGCGCGGTCAATGGCTTTTTGGGGCTTTTCGCGATGCCGAGATAACTAATTACCCCTTCGAAGCGGAAGGTTTGGATCTTTCAATCTTATGTCGTGAGGGATGTGACCGATGTTAGGTCCATAATATACCAAAGCTTTTGGTGTTCTATGATTCACCTCCGAATAATGAGTAGGTAGTTCGATCCTTTTGATTCTTATCTTCCTAGTAAACGGGGATCCGGAGCAATAGGTCGAATTACTATATAAAGAAGACTTGTAAACAAAAGGACTTATTGTTCGAGTAGGAAGATTTCGGTTTTTCTCGTTCCTTCTCTTCAATAAGAAGAAGTATTTGAAATGAAACAAATTCCTCTTCATTCTGTTGTGCTCAGCGAAGGAACTGCCTAAGCATACTTTTTTGGATCCAAACTTCTTTGGGGACCCTCTCTAAGGCATAGGAGGACGAGGTCACAGCATTCTTACTAACAAAGGGGCAACAAGCAACAGAAAAACGTAGTGACCACGGTGGACCAATTGTATCGATTAACAAAATGCATCATGGCAGGTTTATATGCGTATCTTTTTGCCCTTATAAATCAACTGCATAGATAAAGAGAATAAGAGTGCCATGGCTGAAGTACTTGATATTATTTCTTATCATCTACCATCTCATATATTTCTCTCTTATTTCTATCTATCTCTGTCATGGTGTTAATGATTTCAAGTTTGATCTATTTTCCGTCTACCTAATGTAGTTCGCAGGTTGTAACAGATTATTAGGCTTCTCTGATCTTTTTTTCATTTAACATAACCATGTAAAAATATAAAACAAGTGGTCAATAACTTATTAAGGGCAACATGGTCTTCTGCCCTTCGTAATTCTCACCCTTGTTACTGTAATAAAGTTGAGGACACTTCCGAAGTTTCATTTTGTCTGCATTTTTATGCAGAAAATAATTATTTTATGGAGAAAATATTAAATAAGAATGTTTTCTGTGGAAATCTTTTAGAACACTTCATGATGGAATGATTTACAAATCTATAAGATCCCCCCCTTCCCCTCTCTCTCTCTCTCTCTCTCTCTCTCTCTCTCTCTCGCTTGCTCGCTCGTGTGCCCTTGCTTTATACTCAAATGCTGGCCAAAGAATTCTTAGACTATTGATTGAAAGCATCGAGTCCTCTCTCTCTGTCTGTATCTCTCTTGTGCTCTTCGTACTGAAATGCTGGCCAAAAAATTCTGAGTAGTCTGTTGATTGAAAGCATTGAGTCCTTCCACAAAATCTTCTCAACTTTCTGCTTTATATCTAACTCAATTTCATGGAAGAAAGGCTCAAATGATGATGAACTTTGAAACCACTCCATATGACAGTCAGGTACATCATCTGGTCTTGTCTAAGGATATGGCTGCCAAGATTGGAAAAAGTTATGTGCACAATTTTTCTTTTGTTTAGTCTTTATTTTTCCTTTGGCCTTTCTTAGAGAATGGTTTTTTTTTTTCTGTGTTTCTTTTCCTTACAGCAGGCAGAAGGAAAATGACAAACATAAACTAGGAGGTATGAATTTTTCCATATTTGATTATTCTTGTATTCTACTATATGTTTGTGATACATATGACAGCAACAGTGATTATGCATGCGCACAGAATCGAATTATTGTTGTTTTAGTCCTTCTCATGTGTTGATGTACTAACGCATACCCTAAGCCACGGATATCATTTGCCACCTTACACAAAAGAAACCAAACCTTGATTGTCTTGAGCAGAATGGTTATCCTAAATGCACTTGGGAAAATGTCTAGAAAGTTCTGATATCTATATGTTTTGAGTCTCAGAAATCACTTTTCATATCTTTATGTTTAAAAATAGGGTCCTATGTAAAATTAGGTGCTTCCATTGTAAAACTTTACTGGAAACTAGCATTATCATTGTGCATGTTATTGAAAGAGAATGGTCAAGTCCATTTAGTAGGAATTTTCTTGCAAATATAAACCAACTCAAAGTTACCTTTGCAGCTGTTCCGTTGCGAGTGAAGGAAAGATGAGAAGAGGGTTACGAAAGGTTCACTTCATCCGCTCAAGCTTGGGTTGCAAACAGATGGTTTCACAAAAAGGATCTCTTCATTCATGTTGGAATGGGTTGGTGTAAGCTAGGTGGGTGAATATGGCAGAGGTGGTGAACCCGTTGAAGTTGGACCCAGCAGATGCTGTGTATGCCCCCATGTTGGGAAACACAAGCCAGTCATTGACGTGTAGTTCTGGAAGCTGGTGCCCGGTGAGGACTGTGTCAAGTGCGTCACACGTGGGGCCAAACACTGTAGACGGGTACCTTTGCTTCCCTTGGCATGTTGGGTTATCACTGTCTGAGGAGCAAGCCAATGGCAGTGCCATCACACTTGCATGGTCGTACACGATGCAATTCATGGAACCATATATCCCATCATTGATCCAGTACTCCCTCAGCTCCTCACGCACCCTCTTCCCTATGATGTTGGTGGCAAGTGTGAATGCAGTCTCAGCAAAGAACCTTCCTGGTTCGGCTATTACCTTCAGGCTGGGCTCATTGGCAAAGTATTGAAGGAGCGTTGAGTTGACGACGCCTGAAGCTTCATCAAACTGTGCACCAGCTGTGAACCCACCACCAATGTTAAGGATCTGCAAATGGGGCATCCCGAGCTGCTCTGCTGCGTTGAACACGGCTTTAGCTGCTGCAATCGCTCCACTGAAAACCTGTGATCGCATCACCGCACTCCCTACATGGAATGAGACACCAACAACTGCAAGCTGTGCATCATTTGCAGCCTGAAGCAAAGGAAAAACCTCCTCCGGAAGTGCACCATACTTGGGGTCCCAAGGGACATCGGGCCTCACCATCATCTGGAGCCTTGGGCCTGATTAAGAGCTCGCATTTTGGATGCCACCTGCGAAGTTTGTCGATTTCTTCCCTGGCATCAAAGGTTGTCAGGTTGACACCAACATTGGCAGCATACTTGATGGGAGACTCAGCCTTGCATGGGTTAGCATAGATGATGCGGTCTGGAGAGACACCAAGGGCTAGGACCGACTCGATCTCCCCACGGCTAGCACAGTCAAAGCCAGAGCCGAGGGCCGCCATTGCTCCAAGGAAGGCAGGCTCCGGGTTGCACTTGACTGCATAGAAGGGTTGGACCTTCTCCAGATGATGGCTCCATTTCTTGAAGAGATCTACGACCACACCAAGGTCCAAGATATAAAAGGGGTCTTTCACCTCATGCTTCTTGGTGATGATGGACTGAATGAAGCTGGTTACACCTTCCTTTGACGCTCTTTTGAGGCTTGATACCTTCTTCCCCTTGACCCCTGGGGCACCAAGTGCAGCCTGGATGAGGCTTCCTCCGGCCATGGAGATGAGGTGTGAGGTGAAGGTAGACTGGTGTAGCAGATGTATGGAAGTTGGAAACAGGTACAATTTGCACTCTTATTTCCTTCTGAATATGAACATATTTATACAGTGGGACAGAATAAAGCAAGGTCTCTATTAGTGGGATTTGCTTTTGACAAAAACAGAATCAGCACAAAGGTACTCTTACCCAGTTTCTAGATATAGTGCTGTGAAGAGAATAGCATTGCTGTTGTCAGAAGCAATCTCTATCCAGTTTCCACGCTGCAAAAAGGCTTCGGCTTGGCTAAATTGACTTGAGCGACTAAGAATGTGAATAATTCTCAGAAAAGTTGCATATGAGAGGAGATGGGGAAGGTATTTCTGAATTTTGTAGTGGTTCAGGAGTGGTGTCTGCATGTGGGTGGAGCAGTCAATGCTCTGGGTCAGCCATGGCAAGAAATCTAAATGACCGTTCCAGAGGAGTTATGCTCTCTTTATTCTGTTCGGATAACCTTGAGTCTTTCCCCATAAGCAATTCACTCCTGACATTGCAGGTGACTCTTATGGGAGCAGGGATATTCAAAATGATGCTGGCATCTATGCATGCTACCCATATCAAAATGTATAGGCCCAAGTAATGGGGAAGTGACAACGGCAATGCTGCAGGTGGCCTGGCCATGCAACAGATTAGATGCTTGAATTCATTTGAAACGGAAGTATGTACAGATATATGATATCAGATTGCGAAGCACGCTGCTCATACTAAAATGGATGATTTGCTTTGAGGATGCAGGGCATTCTAACTTAGGGAGACAAACCACAGTTATAATACTGATGCAACTTTGACATTGTGACTGTCTGTGTAGGCATGTACTATGATCACTTAAAAGTTAGTGGACTTGGAGCGGAGGATGGAAGAGTCAGCTTCTCAACGATTAAAATTCAGAGTCTTTCTGATCAGGATGATGGATGATGCGCTTGTCCTCCAATTAGCTTTTGGTATGCATTAGAGCCCCAAGCAAACTTTATCGTGAGCCAGGAAGTAGTATCAGCCCAAAAGTTTCTTTGCTATGCAGCGTACTGTAACGGTCCTTGATTGTGACATCGGTTTGGTACATCGAGTTCGAGTGGTGATCTGATAGGTATTTCCAATATGACAGGATTAGAATTTTTTAAGAGGACCGAGTAAATACCAATTTTTTTATGAAGTAACCACTGCCTCTTATTGCTCCCTGCAGATATCATTGGAAGGGTAGGTAACCTTATCATAGATCCGGCATTGGCAGGCAACATACGTACTCTTTCTGATTTGATTGTCAACATCAAGGCGAAAGCTGAGGAATTGAAACCTGGAATCAAGCATGGGAGCTCACGTGGTTCACACTCCATTGTTCAGATGATTAGATCCGTTTTGACCTGCTATTGTGGGTGACCTGAAATTTCAATGGCCATTTTCAAGGCTGCTGCTTTTTTCTTGATGCATTTATAGTGGTCAAAAGTAGAGTTTGGATTATAAATGACTCGTTGATTTACCATATTTTGCTAGAGTGAATTCTCCCTCTTCAATTCTATGTTATATACTCTACTATTTGAATTCTCCCTTCAACATTTCTGTGACTTAATACACATGATCATGTTATCATTCTCCAAAGGATTTCTAGTATGGTCCTCCAAGAGATTGTCAAAAAAAAAAGAGGAAAATATTTGCTCATCCGGACTTGCTCCACCGAAAGCAAGCCAAGCTCAAACCTGTTATTGAGGCATAATTTATAAATCCATGAGACAAGCCCCAAGAAATATGGGGTTAAAATAAATGTAAGCTGACACTAGTACATGAAACAACCTGGATGCGAGACTACCTCTATAAGAATGCTTGAGCTAGAAACAACCTGGAGGGCCCATTGTCTACTTTGCCTGCACATTATATTGGACCAGCCCAAAAAGTTTTCTAGCCTGATAGGCCTACAGGGCCAAGGTAGTGGGCCTCAGTTGGCCCAGTGCCATCGGTTTCGTACTACCTGCACGAAAGATTTATTATAGACAACTACAGGAAGTTCCTGGAATCATAAATGGGAATAGGTTTTCCTGGTCCACAAGCAGCAACATCATGGTACTCGTAGGTCAATAAGCATCACATGCGTCACTGACAACTTTGATGCATGGCATGTGTTTCATGCACTTCAACTGGCAATATTTGAGGTAAAATTCATGCTTGAACAGCCAATTTATCATGCATCCAAGGCAAGAACATGGCGTTAATCTTGCTATCCATTATACTCCAAGCCATGCTCCATAAAAACATCACTAATGAGTGTGGTAATAACCTATTAACTCAAGACTTCATGGTATCAATTGAGAGTATGGATCCTCTGTAGTACATGATTTGCACCGTATAGAGTTGCACACCCCTTGACGCTCATCACATCATCCAATTATGGTGATGGCCATCCGTGCTCTCCACGGTGCAAAACATGCGCTGCAAAAAATCCAAATTCATCAATTCAACCTACCTCCTCTACATGATATCATCTTCCTTTTTTTTTTCCTAGAGGATGATCAAATATGTAACTCGAAACATTTCCTTAATAAAACTCAAGCTGGACCTTCATGACTTAAGGGTTACAATTCACCCACCACCACCGGAGAGTCTTTTCAAGATCAACTTCCTTTCTTTTCCAAGATCATGATCAGATGTGCCACGTTTCTGATTGCGGACTTGAAACATTTTCCTTGATAAAACCCCGAGCTGGACCTCAATCACCTCATATCATACTCCCTCTTGACTTAAAGGTTTTATATGACTCCTGTCGATGTTTCAGAGAGAGAGAGAGAGAGAGAGAGAGGGTGACTGGCTTACATCATGGAGTAATTGAACATTGCTGCCATCCAAGTTCTCAATGACAGAGAAGAGATGGAGCTTCATAAATGGAAGGGTTAGAATTTGCATGCAAGTTTACCTTGTACCGTCCCTGTCCTAGACAAAAGCTTGTACCCACCGACTCACAGGGCACAACCAAACACCACCCCTCTTTTTCCAATGCTGGAAAAAGTCCCAGCTGCAGGAAAGGGGGCACAGCCTAAACTCATGAAAAACACACATCAAAATTGTACTGCCACTTCATGGTAGCCAACGCAGTCAAATTGGTTGGTCCAGCTTTTTTGAAGCCATTTCTACCTTGTGATTGGACCTCCAATTCGGCTCCAATCCTCCCAATTGCAATCAAACAGTTCTTTATTTGCCAATGGCTTGGGTCTGCTAGTTGGCAACTCTGGTGCTTATAAATAATAACAATGACAAAAGAGCTATCTTCTCTTTTGTTTCTTTGTTTTTTTTTTGTCATCTCTTGGCATGGAAAAATGAGAACGACAAACCTTTAATTCATATGTCCATGCCTTAAACGTAACTTGACCTAAATCAGCAAGGGAACTAAAAACTCAAAATCTATAGAGTTATAACTGCCAAATCAAGTTCCATCTGGATGGCTACCATTAATCAAGCATGGCACATAGTTGTCGTAACTGCAAACAAATCCATAGTTGTTCTAATATTAAGCCAAAATCTCGATTTTTGCCTCCACGTCTCCTACCATTCAACTACTCTCCAATAAGTGTATTTACTTTGTTTAATTTTTTTCATTTTGAAGGGGAGAAGCAATAAAATTAAGGTGTGCTCATGAAACTATATAAATACTTAAAAAAATTAATCATGTTTGGTCATAGATGAGTCATATACTGCTTCTCTCAAGCAGCATGTAAGTCACACAATGCACAAAATATATCCCTAAATTGGATTTTGGGTTTAGAACAAGTATGAGTCCATGGCACCTTCAACTTGATCTCTATGTGGTTGAAGCCTAATTTGACATGTTCTGAACATGGGTCCACACTCTCATGCTGCCTCCATCGTCATAATGATTGGCTCGTGTAAGATGGGGACCAAATGATCCAGAAAAATACAAAAGAATCTCCGAGTATGTTAATATTTAGTAAAATTTTAAAGTCGCTCTATTATAACAGGGGTATCATGGATTTGAAAATTTGTTTGCATCAATATTGGTGAAATTTTGAAAGTGGTCCTAGTTCCATGGATATCTCACGGAAAAGCCATAGGGGATCCGAATTCTCCTAGCTAGCAGCTAGGTATGTATACATCGGGCATAGCTTGACTTGAACCAGTAGCATCACAAATTGGGTCTTCTTGGATTTGGATGGATGCATCCACCCTCGTGAAACAAATCTTGCTCACTACTCTCCGCTCCCTCCTCGTCCCGGATGAAAGCCGGTCGGTAATAACGAGAAGGGCAGGATAAAAACAGAGCCAAGCTAGGACGAGAGGAAAAGTCTAGGAAGGCAGTTTGGCCATTAACAGAAGCTGAAGAGCAGCAGAGGAGAAGACCCCCTCTTTCTCCTGTCCTCTGCCTCTCTATAGCTCTAGGAGAATTACAAGAAGGGTCTCTTAGCAGAGATATATAAGCCTGATAGCGTTGAGAGATACCGAGTTATAGAGATGGGCCAGTACGCGCAGCCTCATAGGCGGCCACGGGGGAGGAAGGGGGAGGCGGCGGCGTCGGAGAGGACGGGATGCTTCGCTGCAGCGAAGGAGCAGCGGTCGAGGCTCTACATTGTGTGGCGATGCGCAGTGATGCTCCTCTGTTGGCACGAGTATGGAAAGTACTGAGCTTTAGTTTGAAAGCTTATGTGTGTGTGATACGTACTCTTATTTCCTGTCTCTAAGATTGTTATCATAGTTAGTACATGGCTACGTTTACTTTGCCATTCTTCTGACTCTTGCTAAGCTTTCTCTGTATTTTTCACTCATCTGATTTATTTCTCTGCTCTGGGAGGTTTCCTTTTTTTTTTTTATTGCATAAGTCGCTCTATATCTATTTATGTCTTTCATTAATCCTTGGGGCATTTATCCTCCGTTTTTTCTTTAAAAAATTACTGAGACAATAAGACAATATTCTTGCTTTAAGAAAATTGCAGGTTAAAATGTTTTCAGAGGAGTTGTACTTGTAATTTTATCTATGGCTTGTGCGGAACAAATTTTAGTTAAATGATTAACTAAGAGCTGCTTAGCTAAATGGTGAAGGTTTGGACGATGAAAATATCATCATCATTGGTTTTACATAGAATGCATATCATGCAAGGTGGTAACCGCAACAATATCACTGCACGAAATGCATGCCATGCCAAGTGACAACTAATAGATTATCGCAACGTTGGATCCGTGCCAAAACCAGGCAAAGAACTCATAAAGGTTGGTGTCCAATGTTGTCATCGTCGCCTCTCAAGTGTTGATGCAATGGTTGCCTTCTAGCTTGGAAAGGCATTCATGCATGCAGAACCCTCGCAACATGCTATCGAGGGTTCTTGTCACATGTTTGGCTGCTCGTCCCACGTGCCGCTCATCCCATTTTCCCAAGTGCCAGAGTTGGGCCGATGGCTTGGGCTAGAGCCCAGCAAGGTTGTTCCATTGGGTTGGGGCCTAGGGGCTGAGTATAGCCCTTGCCCTAACTGAGATCATTTGCATCCAATGGCTTCTCATCAACACTTAATTTCTTAAATCATATCAGAGTTTTGAAGTTATGATGCTTTTATATAAGGAGCTATACTTAATGTCTCAAAACTCTCTCCTCAAAAGAAAACTGAGAAGAAATGACATTATAAATTAACTTTAAAGGAAAATGTAAAATGCTATGAATGCCGTGTTAGAGTGATATATATATATATATATATATATATATATATATATATATATATATATATATATATATATATATATATATATATATATTTGTGAGAGGTAAAATGTGCATGTTTACAATCATCAAGCTCACCCATGTCTTTTGGGTGCCAACTTCATGCTCTGTGACATTACATTGTGTGAATGACATTAAAATCCTATTGCTCAAGTAAGACTCTATTTAAATTAATTTATCCTCTTCAATACAAAATCATAAAAAATAACAGATAACTAGTATTTATTTAGTCCTAGCAAATTGAGCACTATCATTTTATTTATTTATTGACCGCTAGCCTTTTTTTATGTAAATTATCATAATTAGCTATCATCATTGCTGGTTTTTTGAGATTTTGGAGGAAACAAATTAAAAGCAAGATGCGTTAATTTAATATATAATCCAAAAATACCAATAAATTGTAAGAGAGATTCTAAAATGTTTAATTTTGTATATTAAATTTCTTTATAAACATTATTTAATCAACTTTAAGCAAAAATAGAGTCAAAAAACAATTACATCATTTAGCTTGTATATCAACAGAACACCATATAGAAGCAACGTCAATGCCAATTTCTTTCTTCTAAATTTTCTCTCTTTTAATGCCAGTTTTTTTTCTTAAATTTCTTCTTTTTTATTTCATTTTTCTTATACTTTTGTATTTTTTTGAATTACTTTTTTTTATTTCATATTTTGTCATCCAAAAGCTTGAGTTGATGATGAATGGACCTAGAGTAATTAAGCTCTATGGTTCCTATGTGGCAGTATTCAACACTTGCTCTTATTGTAAAATCTGAGGAAGAGAAACAGAGCATTGGACGACATGTAGATTAGTGACTACGCAAGGCCATCACAACATTAATTCAAGTAATGTTGTGGAGAAATTAGAGATATGAATCTTTAAGAAATAAGACAAAATATAATGGAACTTAAACTATAAAATAGAATAAGAAACAAAGTCATAATTGAAGATATGACATATGAGATATAAATTAGGTTTTTTATACAAAATTTATATTTGAAAGACATGATAGAATTTCTCTCGCATCTCACATACATTTGAGTGTGGTTGGCCTAATGCTCAATTCTAGTCAATAAATAATAATCAATAATGAAGTATAATTTGATAATTGATAATTCTAGTTTCATAACTGGTACTCTGGTTCAAACATGACAACAGTTGCATGTTTGATTGTGAAACATGAAAATTTATAACAAAAAGAGTTCTAGATAAGTTGATGCACCAAAATAGCTGTCGTGCTCAAGTCCTCAGCCTGTCCCATTGATTAATAATGGTATGGTTAATCTCCTTGACAACCTTATGCAACTACGCAAAGTCTTAGAAGTATAGATATCATAATTTTTGGTACTTTGCACTATTAAAGATGATTAATCTAATTAAGATAGCAATATTAATCAATGGCTAATCACTTTAACCACAAAGAAACTAATCCCATGTTGAAATACAACATATAACAAATCATACACAAGAATATGTTTTTCTCATACAATCATGGTATCAACATCATTCTACTTCCTGTGAGCACCACCACATGCATTAGAGCTGCATTATTTTTGGGTCAACATTGGAGTCATTTTGATGCGATGAATTTTCAGTGCAATTCAAAGAAAAGGTGTGAAATGTAACTTGATGCACCAAAATCATGTGTTGCCCTAGATTCTACTATCCCCTTGACAAGTTGTTACCAACCCGAGATGCATGGGTTCTGATTTCCCAAACTTGCTCTCTAGGATCTAGGGAAAAGATTTGAACAACTGGTGGTCTATAATATATGTGATGTGTTTTCTACTAATAATAGCAATATATTGGATGTTTGTCACTAAATAGAGCCTTTGCACTCCAAAATATGTACCCTTGGCACGAGTAGGCCTAATTTGGGCTCTCCGGGGTCTAGGGTAGTTGTCATTTGGTTGGTTGGGCTGTCGCTAGCCGGGTCGTAACCTAGCCCAGTTGATTCCCCAAAAATTAATTTCTTGGACTTACTACAGTTTTGCTGTCAGTCGTGATCATACCATAAGATATTAATTCGTTAGTAGGGCTACAATTAGTACAAAGCTTCTGGAAAAAATAACAAGAAGAACTTTTTTTTATTGTGCTATAAGAAACTGTGGAATATATTATGAACTTTTGTATTAGTACAAATTAGGTTGGAGGAATTAGTACCAGCCACTGTATCAGTTTTCCGACGGGCCGTATCGAGCCTGTATCGAAAGAAATTATCGGTACCGTAGGAGAGAGAAGAAGGAGAGAGGGAATGAGGCTGGCGGATGTTGGTGGTGGGTCGCGGGGGGAGGGGCGACGGAGGCCAGGGTTTGGCGACGACTTCACTTAAAAATTTCAAAACTTTTTAACCGAAGTTGGACCCTTGTTTCATTCAAAACAAGAGAACCAGCTACCGCCTCGTCTGCCGTGGTTACCGCCCCCCTCCGGCCCTCTGCTGACGTCAGTCACCTCTCACTCTTCCTTCCTCCTCCGCTCGTTCTCTCTTCCTTTCCCTTCTCTTTCTCCGGCTCTAGCAACGGGTCTCGTTTTCATTGCCAGAACTATGGTAATATTCCTCAAAATGAAAATGTGAAATTTAACGACCAAAAGAAAGTAGCTTTTTTTACTGAATAAAAGTGATTAGGTTCTGGCTAATCAATTTTTTGAAAAAACAAAAGAAATTAATACATTTATCCATATACAAAGGGAGCCCGCATGTGGGATTAACAACTCCTCTAATAACCAAACAACCAAATATATTTGAACAACATAAAGTGGCTAAGATGTTAAATTATAATAATTGTCAATCGAGGATCCACAATTGGTGCACATTGACAAGCAACCAGGCACCCCACTTGGGAAGCTAATCCACAAGAACCACTCCGAAAAAGATTTGTGGATAAACTCTTGGATCCAAATAGCTTTCTGGCTCAGATCTTGCCGTGTTTGGGCTGGTGGTGGTAGGAGGCGGTTTCAGCTTTTCCTCTTGGTTATTGTCGTCTCAGACACAGCTCCCACTAGAGACAATGTCATGCCATTTGAAGATGGATCTAGCATACCATCCACCTCATGTCCACTAGAATTTCCCTTCAACCCTTTCTTCATCATGTTCTTTATTCCACCGGACTAGAACTCAGTTTTTTTTTTTTGGTACATCGACAGCTCGCACTAGTCTAGCATGAGCACTGCCATCAGAGTTAAGAAATAAAATATTCTACAAATATGGAAGAACAGATACAAAACAGATCCACAAAATTTCTCCAAAATGGTGAGCAGCAAAGGAGGCGACTTAATCTCGATTCGTCATTCGAAATACATGCACAATCTGCTAGGCATCGTACTCCCTCAGCAACTTCCGGAGGTCATCTAGAAGCGGGTGACCGGACACCTCCGATCAATCAGCTCTACTGAGTTATCCTCCAAGATAATGTGCCCCGCCCTTCCGCCGTTACCAACCTGGACTCATGGTCTCTAATTATAAAGGCAACACCAGTATAATCTTCACCAGCGGCAAACTATCATTAAAATTCATCTTTAGATGACCATAGAGTGGGGGCTTCTAGGATGTGAGGACATACTTACACAAGTATCTTTGTGGTTTGAATTTTGGAGATAAGATTTGAGGAATAAAAAAAAAAAAAGAGATATTATTTAGTTGGTAGTTCGGCGACCCTTGCGGGTCTCCAAGGGCCATTCTTTCCACGTCAGCCTGAGATCCACCGCCATTTGAACCAAGTGGCGGCTTCAAATAGTCAATTTGGTGAGAGCAATCCGCTGGATGGTGCTTTGCATGATGGGAGAACAAGAAAAACAGAAATAAGGAAAATTATACCCCAATGACATAGCTACCCCAGATATTTATACTAAAAAAAATATATTCAGTATTTTTTTAAAAATAAACCATCAATTTTTTCTTGAAAAATACCTTACATAGTGATAAATTGTAGTAATATATCCCATTATGTGATCTTATATGTCCATATATTGTCTTTAATTTATAGAGAAAATGACCGACATATTAGAAATATCTTCATGAGTGGTATAGTATATATTTAATAATAAATAAAATGCTATTATTCTAAATAAAGTATTGTCAAAACAGAATACTATATCTGTAGATTATAAATGTAGACATTATCATAATAATTTATTTTCTCTTATTTGTTCTAATAAGTATAATGATATAGCAATATTTATTATATTGTAATATTATAATAAAATTATTATATTTTATATTATTATTATTATGGTATATCAATAAATTAAGTCATTATATATTCATAATATAGTATAGTGATACTATAATATTTTATTAAAGTAATGAAAGAATAATAATTCTTTTGATTGTAATACTATATAATATATATTTGATACTGATTTTCATGTTGTAATATTTATATCACATAACTCATAATATAAAATTAAAAATAGGGATGCAATCTGAATATGTTAATTTGGCATAAAAAAATTAGTGCAAGGTTATTTCTAGATCACCACTACCGATTGGCAGGGGGTAGCTGAGAAGGCTCTGTCTTATAAATTGACTTAAATGGGGCACATCATCATATTTTATGCATTTTTAGTGCATATGTTTCCCATTGAAGTTATTTTTTGACGCATATATGCATGCATTTTCGGCTCAAGCATTGTTTTACAATGTCGGCACGGATCATCACTGATGGGTTCATCTCTTTGGTGTCAACTTTTAGTTCCTTAGTGCTTTCCTACCGAATCCTTCAAGAAAGAAATGAAAGCATGACATTCTGTCATTGTATCAATGTGAACTTTGGAGGTGCAAGTCTTGGTATGAGTTTCCATAACATCTTTGAAGGGATGGAATTGATCAATCAATTTAACCATCTTTTATAATTCATATTGTTAAACGATATGTTCCACGTGTATCCAATCATGAACTATCCTTGTACCGACGCTAATTGCTAAGAAAATTCCATATAAGTTAGGAGACATTAGCAACTTGCTCCTTGAGTTGGAGGTTCTAGTCAACCACGTTGATAGTCTTTGATAGTTTGAAGAAGAGATCTGGGTTCAAATCCTTTGTTAAAAAAGAATTCTTCCTTGACTTCAATCATATCCTGTTCTTTATTGCGCATTTTAACTATCCAAAGTTTCAAGAATTGATCTTGAATAATTTGGAACATGCAAGGATACCAATTGCTTGCGCCCCAGTGGGCATGGAATGCCATCTTAGGCAATAAGTGACATGAAATTGACCACCTTCCACATAATTTTGCTCATCATATATCTCTTGAAAAAGACTAGTTGGTTCCATTTTATGTCAGCTTAGGATTAGTTTATATGGGGAAGCAAGACCAAATCCAAGCATATCTCCATCAGCACTGGGAGGACCACCACGAGAGCAACGAGCAATAATGCAATGATGCCTCGTGTCTGCGTCCATTGTTCTTCGCTTGCTCCTCGGCATATTCGTCTCATGGCGTCGTGCCAAACTCGCGGACGATGCGGTCCGCCCATTGACTAGCTCCACATCCCACGTACTTCGCTTCACCGCATGGATATCGTACAGTTTTCTTTAGCCCGTTTACCTCCACTTATGTCATCGCCCAAATCCATCACCTGATTTGGCACCTACTCAAAATAAATTTTCCTCATAATCTATCATCTGGAACAACATGTGATTCACCTTGCATGTTCCTAAAGTTATATTTTATGAAATATGCAGCCATGTCACATGTCAGCACAAATAATGGACTTGGAGAACCCACAAAAAGATTGGCATGATCTATAGAGCTAGTACAACTCACGGTAGGATGATTTGGCACCTACTCAAAATAAATTTTCCTCATAATCTATCATCTGGATCGACATATGATACACGTTGCATGTTTCTAGAATTATATTTTATGAAATATGCAGCCATGTCACATGTTAGCACAAATAATAGACTTGGAGAACCTATAAAAAGATTGGCATGATCTATAGAGCTCGTGCAATTCACTATAGGACGGTGATCCAAGCACCAATTTTAGTTGCAACTCATAATTTTTTTTTTTGGAGAACCTAACACCCAATCTATTTATTGGTTGCCATTTTAGATCTGATCTTTTGGTCTTTAATAGCTAGTTGTCCCCACACACAATAATATTATTCTTGCACATGCATATTTATATTTGATTATACACGATTATTCATAACTGCATCCAAAGTTGCAATGCACTTCCAGAGGCCAAAAATTAAATAGCTAAGGAATCAAAGTTTGGGTCAGCAGATTTTATACATCAAATCATGGTCAAACAAATAACTGGATATTAATTATTTCGAATTTTCTTGATAGAAGCATACATAAGCAAAGAGTTACACGCCTACACCATGGGAGGTAGTTCTCTCCTAAATATCTCTAACATTCTAAAGTTCCGTATGGTTCTAGATCTTAAGTCTCTTAATCTAATTGTCAAAAATTTTACTGGTTCAATAAATTGGCATCTTCATCATACCCCTAAGCAAATATGATTGTGATCTAATTTGACTATAATCTATTAAACAAAATTTTGATTGGCATAAATCAAATGCTGGTGCAATTCATGGCTGGTTTTGTAAGTAACGCAGCAAACACAAATTAACACACCATACATGGAGAGAGAAGGGTGGCGTGCCATAGCATGATACAAAAACATTTGACGCAAGAGGTCTCCTCCACTGTTCAATGACTAGATGATGAGTGGCATTTTGATTTGCCGTGAGCTCAGCCAGTAACAAATAAACTCAAGTTAATTAATATTTTAATCCTGCTTTAAGTCTTATTATATATACATAATTAATCATGAAGAGAAAGTAAGGTCGAGAGAGAAAAAAAAAAAAAGAGGAGAGAAAAAGTACACTTTAGTACATTTAGAGAGAGCGAGAGAGAGAGAGTGCACGCTGGCGTGTGTAAAGTACAATGTTTTCAGCTTTTTTTTTTTCTTGTGACAGAGAGAAGAATCTTAACTTTTACAGAAGATTGGATAAGGTCGAGGTAGAAAAACCTAGAAGATTGTGACAAGTACTTTCGCCCGCTGCAGTCTTTGGGGGAATACGTGGTTCGGGCTTCACCTTCTTTGCATGATGTGCATGGTTGGACATGGAGGTCAGTGGGAGGACAAACTGATTATTTTACCACCTTTTGATTTCTTTTCCGTTTTTTAAATTATCTTATGGGAAATTTTAATGATAGGCTCTCCACCTTTCGATTCCTATACATCCCCACATGTTAGGTGCCACCAAGTATGAATGCCATCAAGACAATGTCCATGTCACATCTTTTTTTGTGTGTGTGTGTGTGTGTGTGTTCTCGCAGATCCCTTGCATCAAACCTGCTTAATTAGGATGACTCTTTTCCATCTAAATTGGCATCAGATAAGATTCATTGCTATATGTTCGTTGGTGCGTCGAGAAGTTTTTTTTTTCTTTTTTTGAAAAAAAAGACTAATTACCCTGGCAAAATTTTGAAGCTAGGGCATTATGCAACCAAATAGTATATGTCGGCAATCTTGAGATAAAATTGGATCGGTGGCTCTAATTAGCCGTAAAGCAATAAAGCATGTGACATAGGATGATCAATCAATGGTTTAAAAGAATAATCTTTATCTTCATAAAAAAAGTAGCATGATGCCGAGGTTAATGACACTTGACCGACCATATTGAGATCATGGATTTATCATTTTTTTTTATGAAAATGTCTTCTAAGGACTTGGGTTTGGTAAGGATGAAAATTGGTTGAATTTGAGATCTTTTATACAAAAAAATATTTGTACGTGTGGAAGTTGTTACGTGGAAAATTCACCAAAAGAATTGGATTGGTGAATGAAGAAGAATATGACTTTAAATTTTGTATGTTGTAAAGAAAAAACTTTTAAATTCAGTTTCTATAATTAATTTATCCTATGTAGATAAAACCAACAGATATAGATTGAATAGACTAGGTAAGGGATTATAATTTGTATGTTACCCTCATAATATTAGCTCTTTGTATGCCAAATACAAAACAAGATCCATGGACATAGGATGGTGTTGTATATATAAAATAAACTTTTGGTGTTATGTAATAATTTGATGGCTTTTCTTTCTTTTCTTTTTTTTTTTTTTTTAATGATCGATGATATGCGAACCCGACTATAGTGAGTTCATATGCTCTACAAACATGCCATAGAAGCTCTTATAATTTTGTACGATAAGATGAGGATGGTTTTTTGTTGGTTTAACTATTCAAGTCAATCATGATGCATAATTTCAAGGAATGACAATGTAAATTTATCAATTTTATCACCCCTCTTTATGTGATTAAAACAAGCCATGTATTATAGGGCCCAATGATTTTAGCCTAACACGTAGATGATCATCTGCATATGTAGGGCCAATGCTTCACATGACATTAGGGGGAAATGAAAAAGGAAAAAACCACCACATCACTTCACAGAGAAAAACCAACATGGCTTGAAGACAATAAATAACTTTAATTAACAAATATATTACCTGATCAAAATAAGAATAACCTAATAATATCATTACATCTAAATACATCATTCAATACTTTGAAATTTCTCTTAAAAATGTTGAGTACCAATAATTATATTGCTACTAATTTTCCACAAAAATCACAAATGCAGGCTCGAGACTATAATATTTACAATCCAAAATACAATATAGAATTGCTCAAGTGCTTTCATACCATCAATTCAAAAATATTACAAACAAGATGTACATGTTTTATAATTTCTATGATTTTTAATGACTGGACTAACATAAATACCGGGATTGCTTGCAAGCAATAAAACATGTTTTGAGCAGCATCCACAATAAACAACATCTAATTCTTCTAATATTGGCAATTTTTTATTGACAAAAAAATACTATAAATTGTGATTCCATTATCAAAATTTTCTTCTGCCGCATGACCTGCCTTATTTAATATATCAAAAACTTGAAAACAATAAAGATTTGCTCTTGATTACTTATTTTGGGTCACTAATATTTCCTTGCCAAAGCTAGATCACAAAACCTCGCGGCGCCAAGGCGGGGGTTTCATAAGTGGAGCCCATCTAGACTCCAACGTAACCATCTCCTCAAATAAACCCGTTTCTAATATTATCCACTAATAATAAATCAAGGTAAAACGCTACAGGCTCCATCCTGTTACTTTGTAGCATAATTGCATGGATTTGGCAATTCTTTATTACAACGCGGAAGGAATCGTTACAGCGGACAAATTTGGTACTGGTTTTGGGTTTCCTAAGAGCTGAGTTCCTACATCCAAGAGTTGAATTCTTTAACAACTTCTCGCTTCCCTTGCTTCGTCCTTGCCCATAATCCCACCTCCACCTCGCCGCCTTTCGTGTCTCTATACATCTGCGGTTCTCCTCTTCCTCTCTCCCTTCCCCTCCCTCTCCTTCTTTCCTTTTTCTTTTGAAGAGATAAAAAGCCTCGTCTTTGGCTCACGTGGGATCTTTGGGGCAAAAGGGACCGAGGGATCGCTTTCATTGCTTCTTCTCTGGGTTTCTCTTCTCCTTTTCTTGCTTTTTTTTCTGGCTGGTTTCGTGGATGGTGGCGATGGGGGAAAGCACGGAGAGCTGCGGCAGTCGGGCGGCCGACGCGTCCCCGGCGGCGCAGCCGCGACAGCAGCAGCAGCGGCACAAGCTGGAGGTCTACAACGAGGTGCTCCGCCGCCTCAGGGAGGCCGGGCTGCCGGAGGCGCTGTCGCCATCCTTTGAGGACGATCTGTGGGCCCACTTCAATCGCCTCCCCGCACGGTAGATTTGTCTTTTGTCTATATTTTTGTCGATTTGATTGTTTTCTTTGGGACTCAGGATTGGAAGTTTTCGCCTTCCGCGTGATTACCGGGAGATCTTGCTCGTCCTTGACTTGGCGTCAGAGAGTTTGATTTTTTAATTCTTTTTGTTCAAATAAACCATGCAGTGTTATTGTTTATCGAAGCGCCGCCATTAATTTAACCGTTTCGGTCTATGGTCTTCGGAATTCCTATGCTGGAACTATTTCCATCCTGTTGTCAGTGTAGTGATTCAGTTAGATTGGAGTGGTCGGTTTTTATGTTTCTTTTGTTTTTCTTGGAATCGGACTTTTTTTTTGTTTTTTTTTGTTTTTCTTGGAATCGGACTTTTTTTTTTTTTTTTGTTTTTGAACACCAATTGTTTGTGATTTTTACTGTGTTGGTTTTTGTCCCCTCCAGCTATGCGATGGATGTGAATGTGGAGAGGGCAGAAGATGTTCTCACGCATAAGAAATTGTTGGAGCTGGCACATGATCCTGCCAATAGGCCCGCCTTTGAGGTCCGATTAGTTCAGGTAAAGGCCCAGCCAGCTCGCCCTTTGTTGACCGTCAAAATCTGCTTCTTTCTCCAATTGGTCAATATGGGTTAATCCAATTCTTGATGGTCATTTCTTGGGCTTTATCACCACTTGTTTTCTTGTATTTATGCTATGGTATTGGGTGAAAAGTTTTTCTTTTCAAAAATTTAACTTCTGTTTCTATCATTAAATGTTGCAAAGCTATTATCTCGGCATCCTGGCTATACAATTTGATGGATCCAGTAATGGAATTGTTACTGGTATTGCCTCAAGTGATAAAAGAACATAACAATACAATATTTTTTTGTTTGAATAATAGAAAATATTTAATCTCCTGTACCAAGAATAGAATACCAGGTTCCAAACTGCGGTCTCTGTTCTTATATCGATCACTTCAAAGTCTTCCAATTTTGAAATGTCTTGAACTGTTGTTTGATGATATTGTCTTGAAGCATTTCGAGATAAGTATTATTTCTTCTATTTGATGATTATAGCGATATGACTGCCTTGCTTTTGTTTGGCATTTGGTTTTTGCTGCTCTAGTTATCATGTTTGGGTTACCATGATATGTTGGAGCTCCTTAACTTGCATGTGTGGTTGGTTGCATGATGGCATATTTTTTTCCTATTTAGGTGTCTCCAGTCCTTGATGGTAAGCAAGCTGATTCTTTTGATTCCAACAAACCAGGGGAGGAAGATGCTCAACCTACTTCAAATTACTTAAGTAGGCAAAGGTATAGTTACCACTTGTTTTACCATTCCATATTTTTCTGTTCTCAAAAAGATACCTTTATGTGCATCTTTTTTTGCCTTCTAATGGATGCATTTATCGGCAATGAATTTCTTGTACATATATATTATACAATCCCCAGCAGCCACCCCCCTCCAGCCTTCGGCTCATCACCGAATCTAGAGGCACTTGCCCTTGAAGCCAGCAAGCAATATGTTCAAGATGCAGATAGTGCTACAAACACCTTTGCATGCTTTACCAGGTAAATCTTGCCCGCTAGTCCTCTTCATGCTAGTGACTTATACATATTTTCCTTGATTTCCACATCTTGAATCCTTTTGATGTCGGAAAACTCAGCAGTAGTTTGGGAATAACTGTAACTTTTAAAACTTGCATTATTATTTGTTATAATGCTAAAATCATCTTTCATGTGGATGCCGATGTATCATCTTAAATTCTTCGTAAGGCTAGCCAGTTCCTGCATAAACTATGGTAAAAATACTATTAATCATCTTGTCTTAATATCTTGTCATCTTTGCTCAAATTTTTTAGCTTTCTTTTTTCGAATTCACAATTTGAACAAGCAGCTAGTAAATATTTAGCTTATTTTATATGATTAAGACCTCCCTTTATTTAGGAGCAGTCTAGTTATATGGTGCTCAGAGCTCCAGCGGTTTTCAGGGGTTGGCCTAGTTCCATCGAAGTTTCTTTTCTATTGCTTGATCACATTTCTCTCATTAAAGAAAGATAATTGTTTGAACCTTCACTCTTTTGGTTGGTCAACTTGGTTTTGCAGATGGAAGAGTATCAGCATAGGACTGTAATTAGAACCATTGCTTTAATTAAAGCAGTGGTTTTTTAATTCTGATATTCACTGCACTTTTCAAATTGTGCTTCATTTTCACCTCTGCATGTATGACAAAAATGCGAATCTTCCTGTAGAAGTAATGATGCAACTGTTAGATCTAGATTGCCCTTTTGTATGCAACAGGATAAAATGAACCTGCTATCAAATTCTCTGTTGTATCTTTCATCTATCCAATATATGTTATAAAGGTTATATAACTTTTTACTTCAGAGGACTATAGGTTATTCGTAGGCTGCCTCCTATGTCAGTGGCTTCATTTTATGTGGCTCCACAGCTGACCTTGCTGTGCTAGGGAAGAGATAATAGTATGAACATAAAATAAGTTAATTTTCAGTTTTCCACTTTTCTTGAAAGTATTTGATCTTTGACTTGATCCATAATGCCATATTGCCATAATGTCTTTGACCAGGCAGCTAATTGTGCACTAGGAATCGTTGATCTAATTAAAATTTTTACTGCTGTACTCTGTAAGGTGATCTGTTGATGGCTGGCCAGGGTTAACCAAGATCATTTCTGGCTGATTGAAATAAGTAGTGGAGTATATGTATCCTCTGGAAGTTTATTTGAAGCATAGTACATAAATGTTTGCCAGAAATTAATGGTGATAGCTGTTGAACTGTTGAATTGTAAAAGCTAATAGAGTACGGTAGAAATGTGTGCTGAAGAGGAACTGAAATCCTGCAGAATTTGAGAATAAAGTGGCCAGAACCAATTGAGATGGTGTCAACATGCAACTAAACTTCAAGAAATCTGATCAAGGGACTGCTTACATTTTGTTGATGGATCAGGATAGAGGCATTAAGAACCAAAATAACTTGGCTAGATTTTGTAGGAAAGTAATCAAGGTTCGCCAAACGAGTACTGGAGGGGGTACTAGACAATGACTGGTTCGGTATGGTACGTGTTTGTACCATGCCATTTCGGGATGTACCATTCCAGGATGTATTGACACAGGGAGAGTCAGAGAGGGAAGGAAAGAGAGAGAACCAGAGAGAGGAAAAGAGAGAGAGGGGGGGGGGATAGACGCCGGGCGAGAGAAGGCTCGAAAGCCCTCTTTGGTCATCATGGGGGGGTGGAGCGAGAGAGGGGGAGAGAGAGAGAGGGAGGGAGGAAGGGGGGCGGGGTGGTGCCGGAGAGAGGGACTTACCGGGGGGAGGGGGACATCGCGAGCGGCTGGGAGGGAGTAGTGTTTGCGAGCATCTTGAGTAGGGGGAGTGGATTTTGAGAGAGTTTCGAGCGAAGAACCATTGCGAGCGGGGTTTAATAATGGATCCGACATCGTCTCGATTTAATCGGTTGAATCGTGCCTGTCCCTGACCGGTCCATTTCGGCATGCTATAAACCGGCTGGTTCGGCGAACCATGTTTCAAATAGTATTGCACAAATAATTAATTATTCCCTTAATATGAAAAGGATACAAGAATATATTGCCAGTTCCAACTTGATAGGATAAATATGTTGATCATTTTGATTCTTATACCACTAATAATGTTCCTTGTCTTTGCTATTTTAGTTGTTTTACCACAACTCCATTGAGCTTTCATGCATATCAATGAACTTCTTGTCATCCTTTATCAGCTTTGCTTTTCTTTGCAGTTTGTTCCATGAACTTCTGGAGGTGTTAGTGTTTTGCAGCTCGCACTTCTGCTAAACCCTGTTTATGATTCTTTTGTCTCCATTAAAAATTTTATATTAGTCTTCCTTGTCATTATTAGATGGATTTATTGCTTGTTCCTTCATCATGTATGAGTTATATACATGGTTCTGGTGTTTACTGATTTTAATCCTTCAAAAATTGTTGTTACTATGCATATTTGTTATATTATCAGTCCGCCCCCCTCCACCCACAAAAAAAAAAAACGTGAGAGTTACAATTTATGCTCTACATGGCTGTGTGATTTTGTCTGCTTTAGTATGTTTGTATATGATTATCAAATCTATTCATTTGGGTAAGTAATTCCCCCCCTTCAAAGCAGCTGTTTTTTACCCTGGAGCATCTTATCTATTTGTCCTGTGAAATACTGATTTTGTTTGTTCACTTTCTGATAATTTAACAGGCCCATGCATGAAGTTACCTTTTCAACTGATGACAAGCCAAAGCTTCTCAGTCAGGTAGACCAATTTCTTACCATATTAGGGTCCATTCCCCATCATTTTTTCTAAATACATTTGGAAATTAAAAATTTGCTCGGTCCACTGGGAATTTAGTTATGTCAGGAGGGTGGCTGTACTAAGTTTATGATAAGCTGACATTAATTGAATTCTTGGATTTTTTTGATTTGTTTTAAAGAGAATAATGTGGGGTCATGCTTGCTTGTGTGAGATATATATTATTGTGGGTTGTTGTTGTTCAAAGTCATACTTGTGCTAATTTTTTGTTAAGCAGATTATAGTTTCTATTCATCAATTTTAATCTATAAGATTAGCAAATATTGATCAAGCATGGGTAATTTGACAACATGAAGTGTGAAAGTTATGCAGGACATGAGAACAGATTTTTTGACCATTTGTATGAATTCCATCAACATGTTCCAATCTGTGAACTAAAATTGCCTACTGAAGAACAATCTGCATTAAATAATTATTCAGTATCTAGAAAATGGATAAAACTTTGCTTTTATAAGATTTTATAAAAGTGTTGTTACAAAAACGATGAACAACTGACTTGAATACAAAAGTTTTAGTTTTTAGTGATGCATTTTTGTATACCGATTAAAATCATTTTAGATTCTCATTTCTTATATTTTGAAATTATGAGATACAATTTTGTACAAATTATTGTCTGTTTTTGTCATAAAATTGTATAAAACTCTGAATGCATGTCACTGGAAGTTTCTTTTTTTGGTGGAAACAGAATTTTCCATTGGCTAGTAGGTGCTTATGCAAGAAATAATATTAGTGAGTTCTAGAAGGAAGAGTTGCAGCTTTTGTTAATATTGGTTTACTTTATAAACTTGGTTAATGAAAGTTCCAGTATTCTTATGTTTCCAGTTGACTGCATTGCTTGCTGAGGTTGGCCTTAACATCCAAGAAGCACATGCATTTTCAACAAATGATGGCTACTCGTTAGATGTCTTTGTTGTTGATGGCTGGCATTATGAGGTATTACTTAAAACCCTAATGCTAAATTTCAGATCTTGACGTGGCAATCTGTATTGTGTAAGCTGCTAATATATTCTCATACTTGTGTCAATGATAAAACTAACATGCACTATTATTGTTGCTTAAAATCCATTATATGAATGCACTTTGTTAACAATCCAATATTCCATAATTTTGTGGTATATAATTTTGACCTATTCAATTTCTGCATTAGAGAATAGCATAAGCTGTCTCAGACTCTCAGCTAGCTATGCATTGAATCTGATGCTTGTGATTCACTTGATTATCAAAAGTGGCAAGAACATCAAGTGTTAAAAGTTGCTTTATGTTTGAAGAAGAAGATCAAGAAGGAGCAACTATTTTCTGTCGGATGATGATGATAAAAATGCTCTTTGGAGATAAATAAAATGGCCTAGTCATTAATTTTGTTAATGCTAAGTATAGGATATGAAAATTGCCTTAACCTCATTCATTTTCATGGATGAATCAGAGTCTATAATTCTGTTAACTGTTTCTGCGTGTAAAGACAGTTGCGTAACTTGGATACAGTGGGAAGAAGTTGTACTTGTTGGAGGTAATGTATATCAGCTCCTTGCACTTAGGTTGCTGGAACTTATTTGAACTTTCTTGAATGAATATTTAGGCATTGCATGTTTTCCCCCAGATAAATAAATTCAATACAATGAGAACTTGACATTTATTTGATCAAATAACGCCTTTCCTGATCGTCATTCTATAACCCTAAGGAAGAATATCAGAGTTGAGTAGTGAAATTGGTGAAAGAAGAAACAAAATAATTGTTTTTAAGAGTCAATGGTGAGGCTATTATGGTGTACTTCATTTTTGCGTAAGATTTTTCATGCAAGCTAAGCATGTTTCTAATCCAAAAACAACTCAATTTACGACAAATCTACTATTTTGTTTGTAAAGTTAGAAGTATGTAGGAATTTGCAATTGTTGAAATTTCTAAACCATTGTTCTAGATTGACAAATGTAAGAAAATTGTTATCCACGATTTCAGACATAGCTTTTATCATCAACCAAATCTGGAGTCCATGAATTTTCCAGCATTTACTAGATTCTGTCAATTATTGGGTGCGAACATTGTTATTCCCTTTCCTGGGTCTAGGTGCATCATGCTTAAATGTTTGATGTTTTTGCACATGACTGCATGAATGTTATACTATGAAACTTGCATATATATGCTGGTTCAGAAGGACTGTTCATTGTCCATGGGAACATGTGTGGGTCCACTTGTGTAAGATGGAACATAAGGTTCAGTGGTTATTAACGCGTACTTTCGTCCAAATTATTGGTCTTGCTACCTGAAATTTGTGTTTTTTTCTTTGAAATTACGGAAGGCTTGTAGTACTGTTAATGATGTTGACTGTTGGGGCAAGGGACTAACATATCCAACCAGGCCAAGAGTCAAGACTCTGAGTATGTGTTTATACTGGTTGCAGTAAATTTTAGGCATTACCTGTTAACTCATGTGCTGAAGCAACGTATTCTTCTCTTCTCCCATATCGTTGTTTTAAAGACCGTGGCAGCAAATGGGAGGCCATGGGGCTGCATAGTGCCTAAGCACTTGGCAGGTGTGTTGGTGGTCACCAATAGGTCAAGGTGGCCCAGAAGAAACAAATTTAAAAATTAATAATATATGGATACATGTTAAAGAAAAAATAGTATGAATGCGAAATATGACCACATTTTAAAAAAGATGTTGAAAGTCAATTGAAAGTATCAACATATCAACATGCAATACTAATTCATAAATTGATTTGCCCCCATATGCAAACTTGATGCAAAATAGGCAGGCATCTAGGTGGCAGTTTAGTGGCACTATCTAAGGGGGCACCTGGCCAGCCAAGGCAACACATTTTTAAAATAAAAATATTTTTTATTTATATATCCTTAATTTGTATAAAAATGGCTTAATCTCCGAATTCTTCAATTCCAAAACTGACCCTAATCAAATTACTCTTAAAATTTTAAAATTTTCTTGCAAGAACTCTAATTAGATTTCTTAAAGTATTTGAGATGTAATAGATTTCTATGGAAAATGGTTTACTAACATTGATAGACTTTAAGAGAAAATTCCAATTTAATAAAAAATAAAAATATTAGAAATTATTTTTTTAGGTCTTTTTAAAATCAATTTTTTAATTAAATTATCTAGCAGCCATGTGCATCTGCACATGCATTATAACTATATATCTATATCTATATATATATATAAAATATTTGTATATTGAGAGTTATGTGTAGATGGTGCTAAGGTGTGCCTGTGAAGGCTATCCATATAAGACATTCTGAGATTGCCTCATTTTAGGAATCATCCCCAATATTCCCTTGATGAAAATAACATGTGCATGCACATATACACCGTCTCAGCCTTTATTCTTTAATCTCTTCCAAGTTCAAACTTTATAATGACACAGTCTTTAGTAATTAATCCATTGTAATGTCATCTTTTTATAGGCTAAGTGTTGAAGTTCTTTTTTACGGTATTTTAGCTATGCAAGCTGTTGAAGGTTTTATTTATTTTTTTTGAGTATTTCTTTGAGAGTGTGTACTAGAATGGCTGCAAGTGGATGATCTGTTTATCATTATGACCTGTTATGCTAATATTTTCATATATTCGTCATCATGGGACAGTTCTTATATTTTATCAAATTCCAGCCTGAAAGAATTCTTACTTGTTCATTGGAAATATTTAGGAAATAGAGCAGCTTAGGGATGCATTGCAGAAGGAAATTCATAAGATTGAGGTAATTTTCTCCTTTTTACCTTTTCGGCCAACCGAATGCCTTGCTGATCAACTGTTGTTTCTTTTTGTACCCATCAATTTATCAAAGTAATGGAGTCAGATAAAAAATTATACATTTTAATATTCATCTCCTTACTTTTGCTGCAGCTTTTGTTTTAAAAAACTGCTGTTGTTAGTGAGAAAAATATTGGTCATCATATATAACATATTGAATGAGGTAAAAATTATAACACCTGTAAGGATTGCATAAACATGTACATTTGATCTTAAAATGTCATTTTTTTGGCCTTAATATTTTTAGGTAATTAAATTCATGAAAATTAAGTATAGTAAGTCACATCAATATGTAAACTTTGAACCTACCTAAGGGACGTTATTGCTGAATTAGTTCAATGGTGATCATGATTTGAAAAATAATTCTCACATTTTTAGTCTTGTATTGTATTATTATTATTATTATTATTATTATTATTATTATTGAGTTGATATACTATATAGTTTAGAGAAAAATGGTGGATTTGATGTGTAATGAGTATGTCGAAGGGAGCATACGAGTTGCATCATTAGAAGGTGAAGTGGTAGAAAATTGATGAAGACAAGGCCACGTGCACTGGAAACTCGAAGAGTTTCATAAATAAGGGAAGAGGCTCAGATTTATGAAAGCTCAGCAAAGATGAGAGAAATCTAAGATAAATCAAAACAATGAGGTAGAGTGCATTGCAGCAACACTGTGATAGTGAATGATTGAATATGGCCCTTATACATATATGAAGGAAGAATGTTAACAAGTTGAAACGGCTCAAATGGAAAGTTCCAACTTATTTTAAATCTATGAGCAACTCTTTGTGAGCAGAATTTGCATTGATTTCAGCTTAAGTTTTGAACCAAGATTTTTCTGATACTTCTCGAACTTCTTGTCATGTATTAGATCAACTGATTATTTTTCAGTGAAAAAGTATGAGCTGAAATTTTGAGCCATGTTTATCCAGAATTCTCTAATGATATTCTCACAAGTCACAATATTAATTGCATGTTTCTTTTGGGAACTATTATCTTTACTGTATTGAAGAAAGTTCCCATTAAATTAACTTATACATGCACATGAGGTCATGATACTTTGAAATTATTTTCATAATTTTTTTTCAGGGAATCCTACACAATGCATTTAAAAATGTAGTTTTGTTTATTTTTCTTTATTATCATCAAAAATAGTAACTTAAACTCATCTAGAGGTCTTGATTTTTATGTCTTTTATTAAGCAGTTATTCATCTTGTCTTTACTATGCCTGCATATCTACGTATGTAATTTTGAATAAAGAAAGCAGAAAAAAAATAAATTATAAGAAATTAATAATATTGTCCTTCCAGCTGAAAGAAAGGTGTTGATGTCTACACTTAGTGGCAATCCTGTGTAGAAATTGATCAGCATCTGGAATGAGGATGTGTTAAAACAACTTGGTGTGATTTGAGGAGTGGATGGCAAATTTATGATTTTGCTCTGAGTTATAGCTAACAAGTTTTTGGCACAAGAAGTAGCCCTAGTGTTATGCTATTTTGGTCTCTCTATAATGATGAGAAGCTGCGCTTTTGTGTTTATTCTGTGTTCCCAGCTGATATTAGTTCATCAAGTTAATTAAAAATGGATAGGTGATTGTAAATCCTAGGATTGGATTTTTTATGCCAAATGGTTATAATGGAAGTAAATAGACCAATGATTGAAAAGGAGGTGTTCATAAGACTCTATCTTCTGCTATATAGTAACATATACATTGTTTTTTGTTTGCATAAGTCATAATAGTATGGAAATGGCTTCATTGACTTTATTTGGTTTGACAGCATGCTGTAGCTTTCAACTTTTGTAGTGATGAGCTATTAAATCTTGAGATGGTCATCTCAAGTTCTAGAAAAGGAAGCTTAAGAAGTAAAGTTGCTTTTCTACGTATCAACATTGTGCAATAAAATGAGAACTCGTTTTATTCTTATTTGTGTCACTTGATGTACTCCAAGTCCTTGAAATTTTGTTTGTTTGATCCTTTGGTTTTCATTTCTTGGGACATTAGGTATGCTTGAATATCAGTATAATGTATGAAATTTTATACAGAAGCAAGCATGGTCAAAGACTCAGTCATGGTCTCCTATACTGGAAAATGCACAAACTTTGGAGGTGTCTCTACCTGACCATGTCCAAATACCTACGGATGGGACTGATGTATGGGAAATTGATTTCAGGCTGCTGAAGTTTGGAAATAAAGTGGCATCTGGATCATATGGTGATCTGTAAGTATACCAATGGACTAACATAGTAGACTCTTCTATATGGTTCCTCTCCTAATTCCTTGTCTTCTTCCAGTTACCGGGGAACATACTGTAGTCAGGATGTTGCTATTAAAGTACTTAAGCCTGAGCGCACAAATGCAGATATGCTGAGAGAATTTGCACAGGAAGTCTATATAATGAGGTTTGTCCGAAGAAAACTACTTTCGTTCAGCTGTAGTTTGGATCATTTGCCACCTCACCACTTTTTTGGATAATAGAATGAGTAGCTGTTGCTATTGGCTCGATCTTGATTTATATTATGGTGCTTTCGTCATGTTCTGCATACGAAATAAACAAATTATTCACATATCTTGTGCTTTGCGCTGCTATAATTTAAATTTACCTTCCATAATTGGTCATGTTTTGGTAGCAAATTCCTTGGTAATTACAGCTACCACAGTATGAGATTTTAACTCCTGATCATCATCAATGACAACTACCATGACATGTAAGGTACTTGATATCTTCACTTGTATATTTGTTCTTTCCATTATGTAGTGATGTCTCCTCTACTCTTAAAGCAGCTCTCATGCAGATCATGTGGAAGTATGCGCCAATATTTGATGCCACTTTATGTTCAAGAGCATCAATGAGACTTCTAAAGTATTGGGAAACAAGAAGCTCACAGAGATTATGCATTAGTTTACACACTATTATTGCCAATTCCTTATGAATTTGTCCTTGTGCCTGCTTGTACATTTTGTTATTTAGTCAAAAACAAGGCTCTTATTGCTGACTTCTTACCGAGTAAACTCTTGTTTTTCAATAAATCTTAAAAAATCTGGATGCTATAAGTATGGAATGATTTTAAAAAAAATATATGTTTAAGTAAATGTCCATAAGTGGACATAATGAAAGAACAGATGCCACGGAACCATGAGGGAATAGGATATCGTGTCATGTGCTAGCATATAAGTTGCATCTGCTTTGTAGCATTTAGCTGGGGGATTTAGGTCATTGCAGTCTTCTTTTTTTTTTTTCCTTTTCTGAAAAATGCTTTCCATTATTCTAATTTCTTCTTGATCTTCTTTGATTTTTTCCTCCATTCTGCTCTCGTTTTTGCAGAAAAGTTCGCCACAAGAATGTCGTGCAGTTTATTGGTGCATGTACCAGACCTCCTAGCGTATGTATTGTTACAGGTACAAATATCTTAGGAACTTTGGGTATGGATGGTAAAATTGGTTCTCTATAGTTTGCCATGCATGAAATACAATGTGGGTTGCTGGTGCTGAGGATATTTGCCTCGGTTTGTGTACTGTTCTCAGAGTTTATGTCAGGTGGAAGTGTGTATGACTTTCTTCATAAACAGAAAGGTGTTTTTAAGCTTCCGGCATTGCTCAGAGTAGCAATTGATATATCCAAGGGAATGAACTACTTGCATCAAAATAATATTATCCACAGGGACCTAAAGGCTGCCAATCTTCTGATGGATGAAAATGAGGCAAGTTATTCTGATACCTACTGTTGTTAGTAGATATATGCTATTTGTGAACTTAGTACCAAGATGCACTTATATATTGTAACAAACTAGGACCTTACCCCAAAACGCGAGCCGGAAGGTATTATTTGGACTCTTTAACCTAATATAAGTACTCAAGATCTACCCTATGCATAGCCGATGTAGAACAAAACACATACCCAAACGGATTCTTAGATGCTCCTCCCGTTTAAGCCTTGGTATCCTCGCTAGGCTAAGGGTCCAAATTCATTCAAATTCATTCACAAATATTACAAATCCAATTATAAATATCAAGATCGGCTCGTGGTTAGCCTAAATGGGCCCATGCTGCAGTATCCTTTAGTCCACATGGGACATTGATTAGGTCCGCTCTAATACCATTTGTAATAACTCAAGATCTCACTCAAAAAGGCTAGCTAGAAGGTATTATTTGGATTCCTTTAGTTCTGTATAAATACATAAGATCTAGTTGATGCCTAGCCATTGTGGGACTAAAGACACACCTGCATAGATCCTCACATATAGAGTCCACTTCCTAGTTAATCATTGTTGCACTGTGGTTAATTGAGGTTGAATGTATTATAAGTTCTTCTTTAAAGCATTTTTCAGCTATCTTCCTAATTTAATAAATAACTGCTAGCTATGTTTGAATTTGTCAGAAAGACCTGTGCTTTTGAATATTTTATATTGAAAAACTTTGTAGTTACTTTGAGCAAATCAATATATCATCAAATGTGGTCAGTAGTTATCTGCAGCTATTATTTTCATTGTCACATGTTTATAAATGCATATTCCACTTGATTAAAATGTTTTAATGTTTTTATTTAAATTAGCTCCTTTTGCATATATATTTCTTAGATAATGTGTTGTCTAGTGATATCAATCCTGCTGTCATTTTGAGTTGGTTCCTCATTCAGGGTTACCATGATATTTATAGATATCCTCTACATACCAAGATTCAGGAGAACATCATAAGGTTATTCTTTATATATATATATATATATATATATATATATATAAGAAGATCCTTTCCATTGGCTAGAATCCCTTATTTGAATGAAAATAGATCTTGTGGAATCATATTGAATATTCGACAATAAATTCCATATGTATGTATGTGTGTGTGTGTGTGTATGTCAGATGTCTATTGTAACAGTTATTATTATCTGTTGTATTCCCCAACTTTGCTCTTAGTAGATCCCTGTGCTACATAGCTTTAGTATTTTTCTTTTACATCTTGATCTAGATATCTGGTGTATCATTTTCCTGTTTAAGTGCTCTAATAGGAGTTCTGGGTAGGAAATTAAAGCGACAGACTTGATGCTATTTATAAGAGATCACTTCTTGAGAGTGTTGTTTCAAGTTCAGATGATCCTTTCAATTGGCTAGAATCCCTTATTTGAACGAAAATAAATCTTGTGGAATCATATTGAATATTTGACAATACATTCTGTATGCATGTATGTGTGTGTGTGTGTATATGTCAGATGTCTATTGTAACAGTTGTTATTATCCATTGTATTCATCAACTTTGCTCTTAGTAGATCCCTGTGCTACATGGCTTTAGTAGTTTTTTTTACATCTTGATCTGGATATCTTGTGTATCATTTTCCTGTTTAACTGCTCCAGTAGGAGTTCTGGCTAGGAAATTAAAGTGACAGACTTGATGCTATTTATAAGAGATCCCTTCTTGAGAGTGTTGTTTCAAGTGCTATTTATGGAATACAGTAAATAAGTCACAACCTGTTTAGCATTACTACTTTGTGATCATGTTAGTTATCCTTTCTTCTTGTCCATCTCTCTCTCTCTTAATTTAGTTATTTAACTGTGGTCTTGGGGCTTAGAACTGATTATGCAGACTCTGAGAGGGGTTCATAAATTGCTTTAATTTGTTATTTGAAACCTATTCATTAGGGCAATGCCTAGTCTTTAGTGCACAGAGGAATGCCTTGTTGCTGCTAGCTCATTTTTGTGCGAAGCATGTCTTTTAATTCTTGTCTTACCTGTTTGTGCAACTTATTACACCTTTAAACCTAATTCATACTTCTATTACTCATAAGTGCTTATGGACCCCGACTCCTACTAGTAACTCTCTCGTTTACATGGTTCATGTTCGACTGTGTTGTATTACTTACACATTAAATATGTTTTTTGCATCCCGTGTGGTGTTGCTGAAACAGTCTCAAATTTATTCTTTTTTTTCCACCGTCAAAAGTTACTGGGCCTTTGCACCCATCATTGGACCAGTTGTTGGAAATGCAGTCTATCTTTAAAAGAGTAGGGCATTGTTGTTTAAGAATGTAATTCTTTTGCTTAAAATTGCAGTAGCCAAGAGGACACCATGCAAAATAATATAGTTCTTTAAGAATTTTAAGTTGTTCATAGGATTTTAGTTATCCTTTCTTTTTCCCTTGATTATAATGGATCATATTGATGGAAAATGAAAACCTGTTTTAGTTTATAATTCAAGAACTAACTTTGAATTTGTTATACTCTTTATCTGACTTTTGTATTCTAATTCCTAATATGCTCTTTAATCAAATCTGATATTTTGAACAATTAATTTTCCATAATACAGAAGCTTGTCCTCGCTGACTAATTAAAAAAAGAAAATTTGACCGGACTAGGTTCAATATTGTTAAATACAGGTGCATAGTCTTCAAATAACCTGGAAATTTTGCTCGTAACTTCTGCTCATCTTTTGGAAGCACTTGTTGACTGTTTAAGTTAAAATTCAATTGGTTGTTTAGTAGAAAATTTTGAGATGATTTGAGGACCAATCTTCCAGGTTTTTCTTCTTTCAGCTGTGTTAAGTATTACTTATCTTGGATTGACCATTTTTTCACTCTAAGTGCTTGTAGGGTATTTTGGTTGGACTCTATTTGTCATTTGTGAAACCTGTTATTTGTTTGTACTTCGTAGTATGTCAACTCATCACATGATATTCGGTTTTTCTTGGAAACCTATAGAAAAATATTTTCTTAATTAGGTCATTTTGTGGATGCTTGATGAAATGTTACTTGTCTGTTTGTGGATGTTTGATTTTTTTTTAGATAGTTTTACTAGGAAATTAAATTTTTCAATGATTTTATTTAATGGGTAATAAGATTCTTGTTGTATTGATTTATTTATTGTTTTCCATTGGTCTTTAAGGGTGTTTCGGGTACTATTTATTGTTTTCTTGTTGCCACCATAAAAAAAATATATACCAAGTGCGTCCAAACTTGGCTCATGCAGGTTGATGACCAAACTTGATACCACACAATTTGGTATTGTTGTATCTAGTCTTAAGTGGACTTCCACACTTGGCACTTGGTACACAATTTGGCACAGTTCGGCAATCGTTGATCCCGATGATGACCCAGAACTATAGCAATTTCAGTCCATAAAAGATAAAATACCCTTGCTATAAGGTGAAAATATAACAGGATGGATACCTTTTTCATTTATATCAAGAAGACATTTTTGTTTTCAAATGTTCAAAACAATATTCTAGATGCACATATGGAGTAAATAAGAAGTTAAAGGAAGGCCAGGAGTTGAACCTATAGTAGAGGAAGTTCTTTAAAGTAGATTTTGTGGGTGACTGTGTCTATACAGATAAAATCTGGGGATTATTTTGATGAAGGTCTAAGAAGGGGTCCATATAAAACAAAGCTGAACAACACGTATGGGTAGAAAGGGCAGAAAAGGGGAGCATTAAGGTCTAAGATGTTGGAGCTGATGCATTTTGATGATGTTTTCTTCGAACTAGAACTTAGCCCTTGATTCAAATGAGATAGAAGGATCCTGAGATTGCCCTTTGTAGGTTTACTGCTGATGCCATTAAGAATGGATATGCAGCAAGGAGTTCAAGGTAGTGCTAGTTACAGAAGTGCTATAAGATTGATCGACAGGTTATGGCTAGAGTTGAGGATTAAAAATGACAACATCAAGCGCAACTGTAGGCAGAATATGTTCTGATCCCAGGCGAACAGTTTTCAATACCTCAGTTCTTTTAATGCAATATAATGAAAAAAAGAATGTCTCGAATAGTATTATGTTAGGGTGGTTGAATGAAGATGCCTACTAATGGAGATGCCTTAAGACTTTTATGCAATAATAGGATGTGAAAAAGGCGTAATAAGATTTTGAAATAGACATATAATTGACTTTATTAATGGGGACAAACCAACTTTACTTTGTTTACCTTGTTCTTCAGATAATTCTATTTTGAAACCTCACTGTTGCACTATTATTTTTTTTCCCTTCAGATTCTAGCTGTTCTTTTTCTTGTGTCCATTTGACTTATGTTGATTCATTTGTTTTTTACACTTTAAGTCATCATTGCGCAGGTTGTCAAGGTTGCAGATTTTGGCGTTGCTCGTGTTAAATCTCAATCTGGAGTTATGACTGCTGAAACAGGAACATATCGTTGGATGGCACCTGAGGTATGTTTTTTCACTAGACATTAGTCTTTACTTTGTAATGTTCAGTTGTAACATCTTTCAGATACCTAGTTGATAAAAAAAATATACTCATGGTATATCTGAAGTTATTGAAGTAATTTTGAATGAAGTGGCAAAACAACAAACATACCAATATGACACAAAATCCAAAAATGCAACTTGGTGGTCTCCAAAATTTGGGACACATATATTAATTCTGGTATTTTATAATATATTTTGCAAAAGAATGATTTATTAATGTGTATGCCCAGATGCCTCACACATGCATGTTTGCTCTATCTTTATGTTATCCTGAAAACCAAGCCTTATGCTGAAAATTATGGCTATGAAGTACATGCAAAACATTTGAGTTAGTCTTTTAAGTAGCTGGTTATCCATTGCAGTATGTCAATTGCATACGTGGACAAGGTAGAGCGCATAATGTCATACACTTAGACTTTAATGGCTGATGACCAACAGGAGGCTTGCATAAGTCGAGAAAAAGCACTGAAATTGGGGTAGAAAGAGGCTAGAGAACCTAGTAGCTGTAATGTTTTCAAGGAAATCAGCTCATGCCAAAACTAGGAGTTCAGCTAGATTTTGAGATCTGAATTCTACTGTATCTACATGCTTCATATGTCTGAAGTCTAGCATTAATTGGATCACAAGTAGTTATAGCAGTAATTTATACCATGGTCTGACCTAAGGAATTGATTGGAAGGGCTGATGTTGGCTAACGACATAAGCAAGGTATGCTGAGCTGGGTTGAACTACCCGGTTCAAGTAGTACCGAGCCGACCCAGTGCGAAACTGGGTCGGTTCGCCATTTCAATTCGGTTCCAGCCCGTAGTGGTTCGCCGTTTCAATTCGGCTCTGGCCCGCCGGAACTGGCCGGTTTGATGCCAGCTTGGTGCAAACCCAGTTCGCACCAAGTCAACCTGCTTTCGAACCGAGTTGACCGTGGGCACTGTGACATTATTGCAACAGTGCCACACTAATAATGCCACAGTGCCGCACTAGCCGTACCGGTTCCGGTTTGGTACCGAACCGCACCGACCGCGACTGGTATGGGTCTCGGTATCGGTTTGGCAGTCCTTGGACATAAAAAAAAATGAAAATTAGCATACACAATTATTAAACTAGCATATAGGAGAGGACTTGTAGGGCATCTCCACCAATGATAGTAACATGAAACCATGAATTTTCTTCATGATTTGCTACTGCATTATTCATGACAGCCTTGACTTAATTCATGTGGTTTTTAAACAATATTGTTCCTCTCATGTTTTCCTGCATTTATTATTTAATTGGAAAAGATCTGCACTGGGCTTCACAATAAACTTTTGGACACTTAATGTTATCTTTGGAGTACTGATGCCAGTCATTGGTCCATGGTCATTATCATGATCCTGCTCTGTGACTCACTTGATACTTGATAGTGTTATCAATACATAGACAATGTTAATTGGCTCTTTGCTGTCCAGGAAGATGATTATCTTCTTTGCTAGTTGTTTGATACTATTCACTTTCACTCTGATTTGAAGAAATAGTGCTTCCTGTCTTCAATTTTTGATTTCTTTTGGCACATTAGTCATGGTTATCATAGGAACTGCCAATCTGATGCCGCCATCACTCTGAGTCATTTGATTTATGATTTGTTAGTGCAAGTTATGTCGTCATTAGTTTGAATGTTTGTAACCACTTGGTGCTTGTGCAGCCTCAACAAAGATCAACCTAGGCTTTGTTAACAAAATTGGTTCAGGAAAAGGCCTCATTGGACCCTTGTGTGTGTGTGTTTTTTTTTTATTTTTTATAATTCGTATCAGCTGGGGGACCATACACCAGCAGGATAGTTGGCCATCTGGATTCCTGGTTGCTTGGATTTACTGGCGATGTCGGCCATGACATTGGCTACCTGATTTCCTTCCTCTAAATACTTTAGAGGCTCTGAAGTTTGGGCATGACCTCACTCTGCTGAGATCGGACAAGTATCGTTGATTGGGGAGACCTCACTATGTCCAAGTTACCACCGCAAGTCTCTATGTACCCGTATATTGGTTGTTCTCAGTTGGTTCATTGCAAAGTTCGCACCTTCCCAGGTTATGGCAGAGAGGTAAAGGTGGTCTGGTGGTGAATAGACCCTGCACCAAGCAGTGTGCCTTTCATGTTCCAAATGACAAAACCCAGCATCAGCACTATGTGCCTTGACTGCCCTGTTGAAATTTACCTTTACTTTGCCAGGTTGTGTGGAAGCCCATTGGATGAGAGGAATTTGGATGATGTCCAGTGGAAGGCACTTGCCAGATGCCATTGCTTTAGGGAATTGTTGAGGCAACTGAAGTTCTCGTGATACAGATCAATTGTCCTAAATACCCAACTGGAAGGATGATTTCACTTGGAAGATCACCTGATATTGAGCTATCAACTGCGGCTGCATATTATTCAAGTCCGTTGGCCTGTTATAGAAAGGTCCATGTGATGGACCACTTGGAGCCCACATGGGACTGCCTTAAGTGGTCAAGGGCTTGATTTACAATTTGGCTAACCTCAATGACCTGGGTCAAGAGAAGAGGGAGCGGCCCAGCACCATAACATTTCAGTTGTTTGCTAATTAAAGAAATGAACGATATATTAGGGTTAGGGTTTCAGTTTGGTATGAGGGTTTCCAAATCACAATCCTATGGGTTGAATAGGTCTGGCGGTAGATTTTGAGGCGGTGACTATGAGAGTAATGTCAAAATTGACTACATATAATGAGATTGTTGGTGGTGAGATGGACAGTATGTTTGGAAATTAAAAACAATTCCTCTGTTGATTTTGTGACTGCAATTGCCACTAGTTTGAGAGTTTGCAATGTTTTGGAGGATAAGCATGGGGAAGGCAATAGTGGCTGTCAGCAACTGTGCGTACTCTGGCTATAAATTAAGATGGTGGCAATGTTAACTGGAGTCTAAGCTAGGACCAAGGACTAGGAGCTTTGTTGGTATCTTATAACAAAATTTTGCTCTATTGATTAAGCACATACGAAACAATCAAGATGTTCTCTTTGAATGGAGACCCTGAAGAACATTTCACGATTCAAGCTCCTGACAGACTTTTTCTAGGAATTATGCTTCTACTATAAATGCTACTTAATTCCTACTTCTGGAAGTATAGAAGATCATAATAAACTTGTGCTGAGATGGGTATGATTAAACGCCATAGCCTCATAGGTGCTCATGTAATTTGACTTATTTGTGTTTTGGAATTTCTTTAGCAATTTGCTATTGGATATCCTCCACCCAATATCCTTTAATACTAGGCTCTCCTTCCAAGAAAGTTTCTAAGAAGGATAGTTTTTGCATTGTAGGTCATAGAACATAAGCCCTATGATCACAAGGCTGATGTTTTTAGCTTCGGAATTGTGCTTTGGGAGCTGCTCACAGGAAAGGTAATATCAGCTTATGGCATTATTTCATAGTCCTTATAACAAGAGTACCATTTCAATTAAGTTTTTTTAAAATAAATTTTAGAAAAGCCTTTTCAATCAAGTTGATGATGCATGCTTATTTATTGCTGTCTCAGATTCCATATGAATACCTAACACCACTGCAAGCAGCAGTTGGCGTGGTTCAAAAGGTAAGCATCATATCACCCTCACCATTATGCAAATTGCAAATATGCACCATAGCCATCATATGTAAATTATCTTACTATAGTTTTGCAATCTACAGGTATAGTAAGCATATCTGGTAGTTGAAATAAAGTTAAATGCAATGATCCCTCACCTACATAGCGGGTGGATTTTGCCCTGCTGGATATGGATTTTCTTGTTACTTACTAAATAGTTGCATCAAAAATTTCAAGGCTTACATAGAACAATAAAAAAGAGCATTGATATTGTGGCCTCTTGAACAATTAAATGATTTAATTCTCTTTTGACTGCTGCATTGGTGAGCAAAAAAAAAAAGTGGTCGCAAAATTTTTGGCCAAAAATATTTTTTTATCCATGCAATCTTTTTTTTTGCCCTCGAGGAGTTTGTCATTTGCTTCTGCACATATCTTCATTTTCTTATATCTGCAGTTTTCTGAATAACATTTAACTAAGCACTTCCAGGGGCAGAGCTAGGATTATTCTCAAGGAGGGCGGGCCCATCTGCTTATGCGATTATTAAGAAAAAATATATCTTTCTAAACAAAACACTGCTAATGTGCTATACCATGTATACCTTGTCTTTTCTTATATTAATTATTTTCTTTTTAATGGTTTAACAAGAGGCATATGGGGTAAATATAACCTAAAACCATCATAGATTGTAACGCTGATCAATATACAATTAACCTGCAAATCAGTTGAATTTTAATTAAAAAATAAAATTTTGAAAGTATGAAAACTATAGATTTATTTATCATATTAAAGCTGAAAGAAAACCGAAATTATTCTACTATGGAAGTTATTTTCAATTCTCTATTATATATGAAACTATACTGAATGGAATAATTTATAAACTTGCTTGATCTAGGCCACCAATTTACTTCAAAAATTGGCTATCTTTTTGAATTTGATGGTCAATATTCAAGTTAAATCTTTGGCTTAAAAAGTAGCAAAAGCATAAATTGACTTTAAAAAAGAATTAAAAAGTGAAAAAAAAAGTCATCTCATTGCAGGGAGATTGGGGGGGGGGGGGGGGGTGTGTGGAGTTAAGGAGGGGATGTGGGATTTTATGATAGGAAAAGAATATAATATTGGGCACCTGGAGGCTTCCTGTTATAGTAATGCCTCTTGATCTCTTACTCAAATGAGATAATGAGATCAGTTGGATTACTTTATCATTATGCTATAATTTAACTTTGTAAAAGTTTGCATTGCTTGAAATTATAGACTAATTTAAATTTGAAATGAAAAGAAGATTTAGGAACTATTTCCCTTAACAATCATTCAACCTGACAAGCTGAATATAGAGTCAATATATATATGTGTGTGTGTGTGTGTGTGTGTGTATTTGTGTGGGTTATATCTCACTAATGTGATTGATCAATATTCAATAGAAGCTTGAACCATCGTGTTCTTCAACTGACAATACATTATAGTTTGTATATTGTAAATTTCAGAATAGAGCAGCTTCTATGTTCAGTATACCTAAAAGTATATTTGCTTAGGAAAGGATAGGACATGCATGGGTATGCCCCCACCTGTCTTCATGCCCACATTCCTGTATGAAAGGCTATGGCCTTCTGATCACATATAACTAGGTTTTTCAGAATCTTTATATTTCTCAAAGTTGATCATTGTATACTGTTAAGCTTTGTGGCACCAGAGCTTTGCTACTTTCACGTATTTCTTTTTCACTGCTGCCTAAGCATTGTTGCAAAGATGATGGCCTTCCCTACTCTTTGCAGGGCCTGAGGCCTACAATACCAAAACATACTCATCCCAAGGTTGCTGAACTGCTCGAGAAATGCTGGCAGCAAGACCCGGCTCAAAGGCCAGACTTTTCAGAAATACTGGAGATACTCCAGCTAATGGCCAAGGAGGTTCAGTAAAGAACACTTTATTTTCCTTTCAATTCCTTAAAAGGGCCGATGGAATTTTCTTATGAATTATGTTAATTAGGTCGGTAATGAACCTGAGGATCGTCGTAAGGAAAAGTCATCAGGTGGGTTTCTCTCAGTTCTCAGGCGGGGCCACTGAAGCAGGAGAGCTGTCCATGAATCACTGCGTGGTCTCATCATGGGCAGTTTATGGTCCTTGGCAGGATGGTTCCTTACCTGTACAGTGTTTGATTGGATAACCTGGTTCTTTGTTCCTAATTTGCGTGTTCTAATTCTTTTGCCATCTAATTGCTGTCATGTCTATCTTTCAACAAATGGAAATATAATGTCGGGTGGGAAAGAGATCATGTATCCAAGTGCAGGAGTCTGTGATCCCGTTTTTTGACCCCTAACCATGAAGTTAATTGGGGTTGTTGCTGTGCTTCTGTAACCCTTTTCGGCCTGTCATCTCTATGAGTGGATCTGAACCTTTTTGTTCATTTTTATGGATTGAATTATTTTACAAAGTTTTGAGATTTATCACAAGGACCACGATGTGGTGCGTGGACTACGTGGTTAGAATATGCATGGAGACCAACATGATTTCAAAAACATTGTTTCTGATTGCTGTGATGCGTCCTGAGTTTTGATACTATATAATTTCATGGCAGCTGCATCCGCTTTAGGCCGAAAACGGAACAAATATGGATTGGATATCAGTAATATACTAATATCTGTATCCACATCCGTTATATACGTGACAAATATAAATATAAATATGAATATTAATCACATGTAATATTTTATATTGATAGCATTTTTAAAGGCATACAGAGAGATATATAAGATTCTGAAAGTATGGAAATAAATATAAATAGAAAATGTTTAAACTTTATAATTATAGAATTAAAAATATCAATAGAATGCATTAAGATAATTATATATTATTGTGATCATTTATTTTTTTAAAAAGTTGTATAAAATTAAATAAGATCATAAACAAAACTGGATACTCAAATAAGAATTGATGATTATTACACCAGTTTTTAGATATTCGGATGGATGGATCTACTTTCATCCCTAAGTGTATTTTTTTTAATAACTTGGGATGTTCTTATCATGCAAAGTTTGCCCGGTCTGATTTTTTTAATTTGAAACAATTGTACATAATTTGCGGTAATCTTGGAGCTGATATAGGTAATGTGCCTATCAACTATTGGGTTCAAAATTTGAAAAAAATGTTACATAGAAATTATGTTTAGACATGGCCTTTTGGATTTGTTATTCATGAAGTTAAACTTAGGTGTGCTGCATTGCTGAAATTAACGGACGCCTAGAAGTTTTTTTTTTTCAATATTTTCTTCAGATTTTCAACAATGGCGTTGACCGTTCGGAATATTCCTCTCATCGCCTCTCGCGTTGTCCACTGGGGACATTCCTCTTATCGCCCCTTGCATTGCTTTCGGTAGTCCATGGTTTCTGACGAGCTGCGCAATTAGCAATCGTAGATCCTCCCACCAATCTTAGTCCATTAATTAGACCTCTCAAGATTCGCAACTTCATGTACCAAAAAAAGAAAGGATTCGCAACTTCCGTAATTAAACCCAAATATTGAGGTTACTTTACAAAACCACTTCCCTAACCGCATTCTCCAAAAGACCCTGGAGCAGATCAGCTATGCAATTCCAAACAGCATTTCCCCCACCACCCATGTAATGCTGACACGTACCCTCCTTTTAATCTTTCCCCATCCCCCTTCCCCCTTTCCTCCCGCCTCCACCTCTCTCTCCGATGGCAGCCCAACTCCCCGACAGCACGCGTGTCCACCCATGTAATGCTGACACGTGCCCTCCTTTAATCTTTCCCTCCTCTCCTTCGCCCTTCCCTCCCGCCTCCACCTCTCTCTCCAATGGCAGCCCAACTCCCCGGACAGCACGCGTGTCCACCCATGTCATGCTGACACGTACCCTCCTTCAAATCTTTCCCTCCGCTCCTCCGCTCCTTCGCCCTTCCCTCCCGCCTCCACCTCTCTCTCCAATGGCAGACCGACTCCCCGGACAGCACGCGTACCAAATAAAGAACCTTGCTACCCATAAAAACAGAAAGAAATCTTCATCAAACGTATAAGGAAAGAAGAGAAAAATCGCCAATTTAATCCTTAAAAAGAAACAGAAAGTCCTACTTGTAATCTTTTCTCCTCCCCTACTCCAATCAAATGGTGGAGAAGCGGCATGAGATCCTCCCCCATGGACGCCCACGCCTCCCTCCCCCACTCCGGCCACGACGAGACGCCCATCCTTTTGAACGGCGCTGCCGCCGGCTGCCGCCCGGACATCATCGTCAAGATCGACGGCGACGCCGGCAACCATCCCGTCTCCTTCTCCTCCTCCACCACCACCATCACAACCATTACCAACAACAACAATAGTAGCAGCAAGGTTTGGAGGGAAGCAAGCTACGATTTTTGGGAGGATGGAGTCCTCGGAACGATTGGTGG